>NW_019154107.1:12858159-13413083 GCF_002288905.1 Enhydra lutris kenyoni | reverse complement strand
ATATATATATATATATATATATATATATATATATATATATAGTTGCACTTTCACTGTATGTTCATTATGTAAAGATGACCAAAGCTGTAATTTTTCCATCAATTCCCTAAATGACATATGCTAAAGCTAAAAGTAATCCTAATGCTAATATAAATATTTAGAAAGTACTTGTTCATTGTAAAAATTGTGCTAATCATTTTACATATATTGGCTTAATTTTACCCTCTGAGGAATCTTCCATGAAAACTATTATTGTTCCCAGTTTATGGGTAAGAAAATTGAAGCCTAGAGAAGTTCAGAAACTCCTCTTAAAAATCATAGAGTTATGATATGAATGCATAGCAATTAATCTTGTAGATGACTTCACAGATTTTCTCTTCTACCCATTGTCTTCTACGTCACTAAAACAAATCAAGAAAACACTGTGAAGATCAGAAAAGGAGACAACTGCAATTATGAATTGACAAATAAGATCACATTACTGATAAGCCAACAGGTGGGAAATAAAAATGATGAAACAGTATACTGGGGAGAGGTTTTCATATTCTGTTTTACTATGAAAAACTAAAAAGAAAATTGCAAATTATAGCTTCTTTTTAATGAAACTACAATTTTTAATTCTTCTAAAAGTCAGGGAGTGTATAAAATGGAGATTTGGCCTTTGTGTCTAATACATTATCACTACTGAGTGGTAATAGCTGGCTTATCTCTTACAATTTTCTTTTATGAAAAAAAGATGAAAATAGACATAAATAGGCATTGGATAATTTGAACAGAATCTCCTAGCTCCATAAATTCTTTCTGAGTCTCCGTGCCTAAGATTAGCAGGAGAGCTGGTGAGCCCCGTAAGGCGATCATCAGGCTGTGTCTACGGAGGCGGAGAGCAGTGATTAAACCAGCCAGCCTCCCTTGCAGCAACGTCACTGATGACTACCCTCACTGTCACAGTGAAATGGTTCCAAAGGCAAGCACCAGTAGTATTATACTCTTTGAAAATTTAAACCAGTCATTGTACCTGAACTAAAGAAAAATTCATCTACAATTCTGATATTTTTGTGATTCATCATTGCTCATCTTTGTAATCTCTTCCATTTCTTATCTACATACTTTCATTATCCTCATGATGGAGATAAAATTTTGAATTCTGACTTTAAACTTAGTATACTTACGTAAATACCTATAGATGTTGCTTTATAACTTTTGATAATTAGCATTTTAAATACTTTACAGTATCTCATTAAGTTCTACCCTTAACCATCTCCTTACTGATTGGACATTCAGATAGCCTCCTCCTCTTGCTTAAAGAAAAGTAGCAGAGAAAAGATGGGGACAAGAACAAGCCCATCATAGGAAAGGAATCAAGTCTCAGGTAGCATCCAGGGACAGTGCATCTTGAAAGCATGGTCAGGCTGGAAGGAGATGGCAATTAGAGAGTCTCAATAAAAAAAACAAGCTATAGGCAGCCCATCATGTTGATGATTAATGAGCAGTTCATTAAGAGATGTCCATAATATATGTAGTTTCTTTCCTACATAACCTTTAATTTTTTGGAAACAGAAACATAATGCAAGGAAGTAGCTAATTCTGTGAACCACATGGCTTTATTTCATCTTCGCCATGGCCCTAGTAAAACAATAATGTTTTTTTGAGTTGGAAAGACAGATGTTAGGGAAAAATCATACAGGATTTCCATATTAATCAAACTCCCTGCCAATAAGCTATGACAGAATCCTATGAGGAATGATGCCATTTAACTTTCATAAGAAGTAAGATGGTGTGACATTGGCACCTAAAACTGCCAGCAGCGGTCATCATGGGATTTATTTTATTTGGCAGAATCTTGGTTGACTTCACAACCTGTTCCCCAGGCTATTAAGATTGGCCCAAACTTGGCAATGAATTCCTTGGAAAAATTATTTCTTGATGATTTTAAGCTTTCTTTTCCAGTGTCAAGAGAGATTTATCCAGGCTCAGAGTTTTCATTTATTTTTTCCCCTTTCAGCTTTTTAAAGAGAAATTCCTTTTTTGTCTGCTTTGTGATTGCTTTTGTGTCAAATTCAGCATAAAAGCTTTTCAAACGTAACGGCATTAGCTGTTTTGTGCTTGGCTGAGCTAAGAGTACATGAATTCAATAGAGAAGTGAAATCTTGTTTGAGCCTAGCTGATTTGGCTCTATAATACTTAAAACTATCTGAGGCGAGAAATCCAATAATTTATCAAATTATTAAATAAACATTTCCAAGGCTGCAAAATATCTATGTTTTGAAGACATTCTTTAGGGAACTTGAAAGATAGATATATTATAATCAAGTAATTAATTTTAAAAGTGAATTTGTTATATATAGTACATACAGTAGGTATTTGAGGATCTCAAATTATTTTACTAGGAAAGGAGCTAATGAAGAACTTTTTCAAATATGGAAGTAAAACACTGCAGTTTTAATTATTTGGGGGGATGGGTGGAATTAGATCATATCCTTATGTGCCATAAGGATATGTACAGTAGTGGAAGCTGAGTTCTTCTTCCACATATTTTATTTACTTTTTGACTTGCACAAAATTAAATCAGCAAATTGATTCACACTGGTAGTGTGAGGTTTTGATTTCTGATACTGTAATGAAAAACATCAGAAATCTTCTTGCCAGGACCTACCATTTCTTCATGATTAAAGAGAAAGAATCAATAACCTAATTGTACTTTTTCTCCCAAAGTATGTATGAAGCTATTAAACTTCTCAAAGCATACAGCCAGAGTGTTTCCTACATCACTGATAGAGTAGAGGAAGTAATGGGCTAGTTTCCCCAGGTATTGCTATACTATATAAATATTTAATGCACAGTCACCAAGACTTGAATAGTATTATGCTCTGATTACACCATATTTTACCTTGTTTCCTTTTCATAGTCTAACTTATATCATGCTCAAAAATATAATGCAGCAAGTCTGTAAACTTACTCCTCCATAAAAGCAACAAATTGCAAGAATTGTCAAAACTGCCTTTTCTGAACTCTGGAAATTAACCAGAAGTTGACAGCATTTTATAAACTGCTGAACTTCAGTAAGAACAGCAGGGTTTGAGGCTTTTTAACTTGGCCTATTCCATCACTTTCTCCCAGCTCCACAGTAGCTTTGAGAATCAGCAAGCTTATAGCCACTAGAGAGGGAAGACCAGGATTGGAGTTCCTCAGAAAGACCCATTTCATTCCCAGAGCTTTATTACTATTTGACCTGTCTTGCAGCTCCTTAGAACAAACCTATACACAAGGCCTTGTCATTTTTTATTTGACTGACTTTGCACTAACTCCCAGAAAAAGCCCTATCCCCACAGTGTCTATCACAAACAATCAGCAGCATTGTTTAAATAGTAACCGCCTGAGGCTGTGATATCAGTTGAGATAATCATGGTCTAGGAAAAAACTGAAAAGGAAGATTTGGGGAATGAGATGTCCTCAGAGGTATTTGAAAAGCTCTGACATATTCCTGGGGGACCTACAAGGCTACATGCATGTTTTACCAAATAGAGACTATCAATAAAGAGATATAAATTATGAACAGGAACCAAATAGAGATTCTGGAGTTTAAAAGTATAATAATTAACATTTTTACTAGAGGAGCTCAACACCAGATCTGAGCTGGCAGAAGAGTCAGTGAACTTGGTCAATAGGAATAATCCACACCAAGGAAAAGGGAGAAAAAAATAATTAACAAAAAATACAGGAAGCAAAAACTGACAGAATTGAGGGAAGAAATAAGCAGTTCAACAAGAACAAAGACTTCAGTACCCTACTTTTAACAATGGATAACCTGGTCAGAAAATCAATAAGGAAATAGGAGACTTGGAAAAACACTATGAACTAGCAAGGCCTAACAATCACGCATAGAACATTTCACCCAATAATAACAGAGTATACATTCTTCTCAATTGCATCAATTGGATAGACAATTGCATCAATTGGATAGACAATATGCTATGTCATAAAACAAGTCTTAATAGATTTAAAAGGATTTTAATCACATAATGTAGATTCTCTAACCATAAGTAAATTAAATGAAATTAGAAATAACAAAAGTAAATTTGGGAAATTCACAACTATGAGAAAATGATACAGTACATTATTAAATAACTAATAGGTCAAAAAAGAAATCACAAAAGAAATGCAAAAATACTTTGAGATGAATGGACATAAAAACAGAACATACTAAAACTTATAAGATGCACCTAATGCATGTTTGGAGCAATATTTATAACTGTAAATAACTGTATTGAAAAAGAATGATCTTGGGGTGCCTGGGTGGCTCAGTTGGTTAAGCATCTGACTCTTGATTTGTGCTCAGGTCATGATCTCAGGGTTGTGCAATGGAGCCGCACATCAGCTTCATGCTAGGCATAGAGCCTTCTTAAGATTCTCTCTCTCCCTCTGCCTCTCTGCCCTCCTTCTCTAAAAACAAGAAAAGAAGAAGAAAGATCTCAAATGAGTATCCCAATCTTCTACCTTAAGTGGTTAGAAAAAGGAGATTAAACCTAAAGCAAGAAGAAAGAGGAAGTAATAAAAATTAGAGTGAAATCAATGAAACAGAGGAAAGAAAAGTGAGAAGATCAAAAGAATTAAAAGTTAGTTATTGGGGGAAAAATAGTTATTAGAAAGATCAACAATATTGACAACCCTTTAGCTGGAATGACTTAAGAAAGAAGAGAAAGAAAGCTCAAATTACTAATCTTACAAATGAAAAAGGATACACCATTACCAACCTTATAGAAATAAAAAGGATTATAAGAGGTTATTATGAATGGGAGAAATAAGAAATATGAATAGACCTATAACCAGTGCAGAAATTGAATCAGTAATTTTAAAACTCTTCCCAAGAAATGACCCAGGCCCAGATGGCTTCACTGGTGAATTTTACCAAATATTTAAAAATGAATTAATAACAGCCTTTCACAGACTATTCCAAAACATGGAAGAGAAAGGAATATTTCCCAACCAAAGATATGACAGGAAAAAAAACACTACAAACCAATATATCTCATGAATATAGACTCAAAAAGCCTTAAGAATAATACTATCAAACCTAATACAGCAACATATTGAAAGGACTATATATGACAACCAAGTGAAGTTTATTCCAGGAATACAAGGTTAGTTTAACATACAAAATTGAATCAACATAAAGATTTTTCTTGACTTATGATGGGGTTATGTCTCAATAAACTTACCAAAAGTTGAAAGTACCATAAGCCAAAAATACATTTAATACACCTAACTTAACAAACATTATAGCTTAGCTAGCCCACCTTAAATGTGCTCAGAACACTTACATTAGTATACAGCTAGGCAAAATCATCTAACACAAAACCTGTTTTATAATAAAATGTTGAATATCCCTTGTAATTTATTGACTACTGTACTGAAAGTAAAAAACGGAGCAGTTATATGGGTACAGAATGGTTATCAATGTATCAGTTGCTTATCCCTTAAGATAATATGGCTGACTGGGAGCTGCAGTTTACTGCCACTGCCCAGCATTATGAGAGAATATCATACTGCATACCATTAGTCTTAGAAAAGATCAAAATTCAAAATTTGAAGTATGCTTTCCACTGAATATGTCACTTTTACACCATTATAAAGTGAAAAAAAAATCCTAAGTCAAACAATCATAAGTTGGGGCTGTCTATAATGTATCATAGTAGTAGAATAAATGACAAAATCCATTCAGTCATCTCAATAGTTGCAGAAAAAGCATTTGACAAAATCCAAACCCTTTCATGGGGAGAAAAAACCCCACACTCAACAAATTACTAATAAAAGGTTTTGTAGGCTGAATACTGTCTCCTTAAAAATGTGTTGAAGGCCCAAACCCTGGACCTTATTTGTGTCCTTATTTGAACATAAGGTCATTGCAGATGTGGTCAAGTTAAGATGAGGTTGGAGCAGGCTGGGTTCTTAATCACATATGACTGTTGTCCTTATAAGAGGAGGAAAAGAGGCATACACGGAGAGAAGAAAGCCATGTAAAGACACTCACCCACTCACCATAGGGACAATACCAGGTGACATCAAAGGCAGAGATGAAAGTGTTGCCACTGTAAGACAAAAAACAGTGAGGATTGACAAGTACCCCCAGAAGTTAGGAAGAAGCAAGGAAGGATTCTTCTTTATAGGTATTACATGGAGCATAGCCTGCGACACCTTGACTCCAGAACTGTGAGACAATATATTTTGCCATTTTAAGCCACCCAGTTTGTGATACTTTGTCTTGGAAGTCCTAGGAAAATAATACAGAAGGAAAATTCCTTAACCTGATAAAGGGCATCTGAGCAAAGCCTACAATTAACATCACAGTAAAAGACTGAATGCTTTCACCTATGATCAGGAACAAGGTAAGGATGGTTGCCCTCACCACTTCTATTTACCACTATAATAGAGTTCAGGCCACAACAACTGGGCAAGAAAAATAGATGAAAGTCATCCAGATTGAAAAGGAAAAAATAAAACTATCCATTTGCAGATGACATGATCTTGTATACAGAAAATCCTAAGGAATATACCAAAAGAGTATTAGAATGAATAAATTCAGCAAGTTTACAGATTATAAGACCAAAATGCATAAATCAATTGCTTTTCTATATATAAGCAATGAATAATCTGAAAAATGAAATTCAGAAAACTATTCCATTTATAATGGCATCAAAAATAAAATACTTACAGGACACCTGGTGGCTTAGTCGGTTAAGTGTCTGCCTTCAGCTCAGGTCATGATCCCGGGGTCCTGGGATCAGAGTCCCACATTGGGCTCCTTGCTCAACAGGGAGCCTGCTTCTCCCTCTGCCTGATGCTCCCCCTGCTTATGGTTGCTCTCTCTCGCTCTCTCGCTCTCTCTCTCTAGCAAATAAATAAAATATTTGAAAAAATACTTAGGGATTTAAAAAAATGCAAGACTTTTATACCACCAACTACAAAGCACGGTTGAATGAAATTAAAGAAGATCTAAATAAATGGGGAAAATGTCCCATGTTCCCAGATCAAAAGACTTAATATTGTTAAGATAGCAATATCCTCAAATTGATCTATACACTTTATGCTGTCCTCATCAAAATTCTAGCTGGTCTTTCTGCAGAAATAGACCAGTGGATCCTAAAAATATTTACTGAAATGCAAGGGACAAGGAATAGCCAAAACAACCTTGAAAAACAGCAAAGAGGACTCACAATTCCCAATTTTAAAACATACTACAAAGCTACTGGAATCAAGACAATATGGTGCTGACAAGAAGCTAGAAATATAGATTGATGAAATAAAATTGAAAATCCAGATGTAAAATCTTGCTTTTAAGGTCAATTGATTTTTGACAAGATTGCTAAGATAATTCAATGGCAAAACAATAGTCTTTTTAAACCCTTATGCTTGGATAACTAAATATTCACATACAAAATAATGAAGTTTGGGGACGCCTGGGTGGCTCAGTTGGTTAGGCAGCTGCCTTCGGCTCAGGTCATGATCCCAGCGTCCTGGGATCGAGTCCCGCATCGGGCTCCTTGCTCATCAGGGAGCCTGCTTCTCCCTCTGCCTCTACCTGCCATTCTGTCTGCCTGTGCTTGCTCTCTCTCCCTCTCTCTCTCTCTGACAAATAAATAAATAAAATCTTTAAAAAAAATAAATAATGAAGTTTGACCCCATATAACACCATACACAAATATTACCTCAAAAATGGATTATGATAGAGCTAACTTTAAGAACTAAAAGTTTATTTTTAAAAATATATATATATATTTATTTTTAGAGAGAGAGAGAGAACGGAGGGGGCAGAGGAAGAGGGAAGGAATCCTCATGCAGACTTGCTGCTGTGCATGGAGCCCAACAGGGGCCTTAATCCCAGGACCCTGAGATCATGACCTGAGCCGAAATCAAGAGGCAGACATTTAACCAACTGAACCACCCAGGTGCCCTGAGAACTAAAACTTTTAAAGACAACATATTAGTATGATGACTTAGGCAATGTTTTGTTGTCTATGACACCAAAAGCAACCAAAATTAAACTTTTGTACTGCAAGAGATATCATAAAGAAAGTATGAAGATAACCCACAGAATGGGAGAAAATATTTGCAAATATCTGATAAGGGACTTGTATCCAGAATACATAAAGAACTTTATAAATCAACAAGAACTAAAAGATTGCCCCACTACAAATCAACAAACGATTTTAAAAGACAGTTCTTCAAAGAAGATGTACAAATGCACCATAAGCCCATGAAAAGATAGTCAGCATCATTAGTCATTAGGAAAATACAAATGCAAACCATGACATGCCACTTCATACTCACTAGGATGGTTGAAATAAGAAAGATGATAATGAGTGTTGACAAAAATGTGGAATAATTGAAACCTCATACATTGCTGTTGGGAATGTGAAATGGTACAACTTTGGAAAAAAGTTTAGCCGTTCCTGTAGATATTAAACATGAAACTACTATCTGACATAACAGTGCCATACTCAGGTATGTATCCAAGAGAAATAAAAACATACATCCACACAAAACTTTTATACAGATGTTTGTAGCAGAGTTATTTGTGATAGCCAAAAAGTGGAAAAAACCCACATGTTTATCAACTAAGGAATGATTTTTTTAAGGTGGTATATTGCAATGGAATATTATTTGGAAATAAAAATCATTAAAGTACTGGTACCTGCTATAACATGGATGAACCTCAAAAACATTATGCTGGGTGAAAGAAGCCAATCACAGAAGACCACATAGTGTATGAGTCCATTTGTATGACATACCCAATAAAAACTAGGGGATGGAGAAAATAGACAATGGAAAGTGACTCTTAATGGTACAGGGTTTCTTTTGGGTTTGAAGAAAATGTTCCAGAATTAGATTGTGGGGGTGCCTGGGTGGCTCAGTCAGTTGAGCGTCTGACTCTTGATTTTTGGCTCAGGTCATGATCTAAGGGTCCAACTCCTGATTTCAGTCCAGATCATAATCTCAGGGTTGTGGATCCAGCCTAACATTGGGCTCAGCAGGGAGTCTGCGTGAAATTCTCTCTCCCTCTGCCCCTTCCCATCTCCCTAAAATAATAAGTAAATCTTTTAAAAAATTAGATTGTGGTGATGGTTTTGAGTATACTAAAAAACACTAAATTATACACTTAAAATGGGTAGATTTTATGTTATGTGAATTATATCTCGAAGTTGCTTTCAAAAGGCGCATATCCACATGTCATTAAGACTACAGATCTTTTTCTGTCTCTTCAAGTTTATAAACTGCTTTAGAAACATAGTTTCTCAAATACATATTAGCAACACAACCTCTTCTGTATGAATCATTATTCTAGCTTATTCTATCCCTCACCCTGGCCTCAGATTATTTGGAGATGTTAGATGACCCTTCTGGAGTTAGGGTTGTACCTGACTAGTTATATCTGTCAGGATAGTCTAAGTTATACCACACTAACAACCTTCAAATGTAGAAGCTCAACACAAACTTTATATTTTACTCATGTTACATGTTCATTGTAGATTCACAAGAGGGTTCTACTTAGCTTAGTCAGTCAGGGACCAAGGCTGATAACAGCTGGGTCTTGATATATACTTCCATGATTAAGGAGGCAGGGAACATGAATAATGTTATCAATTCATAAACCTTCTGCCTGAAAGTGACAAGTAGCCATAATCAGTTACATAGCCATCCCCAGTTCAATGGGGGGTGTGGATGGCTTGAAAAGGCACTGAATGTTTGTGGACAATAATGTATTATACCACAGTAGGCTCACAGGGTTTGAAAAATAGCCAAGAAAAATGCCACTTTTCTGGAGATCTATCATCTGGCATTCTCTCTGGAGTAATTTCCACCCAACCATTTCCATACCCTCTCAACCAGACTTCTCTTAGATGCCTGGGGTAGCTGGGTGATTTCTTAATTACAACACTACTTAAGCCTTTTAATAAAGTCAGCAAATTAAAGAGAAAGCCCAGATAAAATGCTTTCTAAAATGTCATAATGAAATTAAGGTAATGAAGTACTTGGAGGGCTCTCCTCCCTTCTTTTTGTATAAAACTTATTCCAAAGAAGCTGGAAGAGAAATGGGGCCTGAAAGTAAAGAGGGAGGAAAATAAATTGTATGCCATTAGTTTAATTATGAAAATTCATTACATGAAGCCATGTAAGACAGAAAATAATGGAACTCTAATGGGTTGGCCGATAACACATTTACTAGCCTGCTCTCAGCTTGTAGTCATTGTTGAAAGGACAAAAAAGTAACAACTTTGGTATGTAGTCCTCAAAGCTATTGGAAAGATTAATCATTTCCAGTAAGCTGGAAAATGAGGGCCATTTTCTTAAATAGTATCCCCTGTATAGAGTGTTACCTTCTGAAACAGAGACGTTTGGTAATGTCAGAGGTTTAATAGATGAATAGTGAAGTTAATGGTGAGAGGCTTTACTTTTGAAATAGCTTCCTTACAGATATTTTAACATTTCTATTATAAATCCATAAAGAGGTTTTATAGGTCATTTTAATTCACACAAGCAAGAGAGAGTGTTTCTTTTTCCCAATAGAGAATTATAGAACATTAATTCATACTTAGGACTGAATTGTTTAGTGATTTTTTTAATAAACCAAATCTGTGTTTTTTCTGCTGTCTTTGTTTGGCAATGTCTTACTTTATTATACACAATAATTTTCCAATCATGCTATAATCATGAAGGAGACTGTTTTACATTCTTTGGTGTTCAGTTATAATAAGCTCAATCATTTACATTAAATTCCTTTAAATGGAAGTGTATCTTCTTTAGCTAGATTGAACCCTGAATACTGGAGTCAAGAAACTTGCATTTTTATGACGCCTCTATCACTGATTAGCTTTGTCATCAACAAGTCACTTAAACTTTCAGAGGTTTTCATATTATCAGATGGGCAATTATGGTATTGGGTCAGAGAAAAGGAAAAGGATAGTGGATAACAAAAGATGAAAGTGGATGTGTGGGTGGGGGTCCTATACTGGAGAGCCTCATAATCTAAGAAGAAAGTTTGGATTTTGTCTTGTAGGTAAGAGGGAGCCACTGAAAGTTTTTACAGAGGAGTGATATGGTTCTATTCGTATTTCAAAAATATTACTTGAGCAGCTCTTTGGGGATGGAAGGACTGGTTTGAGGTGGAGGAAAGGAGCCAATAAAAAGGTTGTTGGAGAATCCAGCCAAGAAATAATGAGAACCTAAATTAAGGCAGTGACAGTGGAGGTAGATGACTTGGCTAAGGAGAAAATTGTGATAAAACCCTTCTTTGGGTATGCTCTCTGTTTCCTCTTCCAGTTAAGGGTCAGTTACACTACAGATGGAAAAAATTGGGCTAAGGACAGAACCTTGGAGAACATCAACATTTAAGAGAAAGATAGAAAAAGAACAACCGAAATCACAAGAGATTAGAGAGGAGACCCAAAGAGAGAGGGCTAAGAAAGGATAGAGAACCTCAAGAAGGGACTAACCAGTAGCACTAGTTGCTGCAAATAAATTAAATGAGAACCTAAGATTTACCTCAGACATTGGCCACTGGTGACTGCATCAGTTAACTATTTTCGCAAACATTCTGCATACCAGAACACTTCAGAATGTCAGTGGCACACAACAGTAAACATGTACTTTTTAATGAGTTGACAGCTTGGGTGGGGTGCCACTGCTTCATGCTGCAGCTTGGTTGGGATGGCCCCTCCACGGTCACTCTTCCTTTATCAGGGATGATCAGGGTAGCCCCAGGGATGTTTATTTCTTGGTGGTAGCTGAAACACATTAAGGGCTAACCACACTGCAGGAGCACATTTCACGCCCCCTCATGTATCAGTTCTATAAACACCCCATTAGGATTAGGAAAAACAAGTCATAAGGCCAAGATCACTAACAAGGGCCAGGAACTCACCTCTGCTGTCTGTAGCAGGAAATTAAAAGTTAAATAGCAAAGAACGTGGGTACAGGGTGGGGTAAAGAATTGGGGCCACTAATCCAATTTACACCAATGATGTGTCAGAATAGTTTTAGTGGGGTGGTGTTGGCATAAGCCTGATTTTGATGAGTTGTACAGGGGCAGGAATGTAATCAGTAAACATTTGCTTTCTGAGGAGCTTAACTATGAAAGGAAAGACAAGGACAGGGTGTAGGTTTTGTTGTTGTTTGGAGATGAGGGGGTTGGAGGAGGACCATGTTTGAAAGCTGTGGAGAAAGACCCTGCAGAGAGACAAGAGACTGAAAAGACATAAATATCCCAGAATAGATGAGTGCCCAGACAGAGGGATCTGCTTCCCATCGCACGAGTCATCTCTTCCTTTGAGACTAAAAAGAAAGATGCAAGATATCATCTCTGTTTAATGAAATGTGTGCTTGTTAAGTTAAGCTGTGTCATTGTAGCCAGGGCCTTTTTGTGTGAGATTTCTTCCAGTTTGGATCATCAGGGTTCAGTCTGGAAACCACCCTAGACATTTCAGAGGAAATTTAACACCGATGACTGGTTCCATGGCTAATGGAAGCTAAGAAACCCAGTAGGAGACAGTAGGGTAGCCCAGAGGTTGGCAATATCAGGAAGCTGTTGGCCACCTCAAGGGCCAAAGGGCCAACCAGTGTTACCAAAGTCCAGAAACCGGAATCACCTGGTGCTTACTCAATAACTGTGGGGGCAGCACAGTGGGTCCTGACACTACAAAGGGAAGGGCTGTCCCTTAAGAAATGGAAACATGAAGAAGACTCTGCCCATGGAGAGAGACAGAGAAAATATACTTGAGTTTTCCCCTTCCTCCTCCTCTTCCATTTCCCACCAAGACCTCTCACTGGCCTAACCAATCTAGAAGCCAACTGACAAGAAATCCTGGGAAATTCTCTTCTCCCGAGGGGTTAGTTCATCTGCAATATTGAGTAGAGTAGGAGATTGCCAAAGAAGGGATCTAAAAGCTAAGAAGCCCTTCTACTGTTAGCTCACAGAGCTAGAATATTTTAATTAATTTCTTAGTTCATGTATGCAGATACAGTATCCTAACAAAACAGAGAAACCTAATATGTAGAACTTTTTGTCCATAAATACATTAGGATCCTATTTTATAATTTTCCGAGCAGATTTATTTGGATTTTGGCCTCATGACAAACCTGAGGCATAGGCAGAATAAGTCGCTCCATTCTATTTTACACACAACAAAACTGGGACTCCTAAGGTTAATGACTTTCTTAAGATCAAACAGCAAAACAATGACCGAACAAGACTTCCTGGGAAAATGCCTTTTCATTATTCTGTGTTGCCTTTCATGATGCTTCTTTGAGTCACGGTTATTAAAAATGTTAAACTCGGGTTCATCTGGAACAAATGGTAATTTCATTTGTAGGTGACCATCCCAAAACACATTATATAAGAAAACCTCAACAACACTCAACTGAAATTTTTAAATTATAAATCTACGGACTCACATTTATCTCCTGAATTAAAGGGAGTCTTTTAGATAAGCTACGGCATTCCTGACAATGTCTATAAAACAGTGAGTCCCTTGCTTTAAGGTCAGTAGAGGCTTATCCTGTGTTGAATACAGTGTGGCTCATTCAAAATAGTAGTAATAGCAGTAGAATTAGTAGTAGTAGTAGTAGTAGTAATAGAAAGGGTAGTAATAATCAGAATGATTATAACTAATATTTATTGAATTCTTTGAATGTGCCAGTCACCATTCTGAATGTATCCCCTGGATTTTCTTAATGAACCCTCATGAAAATCTTTGAGGTAAATGCTGTTACTACACCCATTTGAGGAAGAAGGAAACAGAACCACAAAAAGGACAATTAACTTTCCCATTTGTCACATAACCAGGAAGTGATCAAGCTAGGATCCAAACACAACAGGCTGAAACTTCTAACTACTCTCTCTCTTTCTTCCTTGTTTTCTCCCACACAGAGTCCATATTCCTAAAAAAAAATTCTTGCAAATAAAAAATGAGGAAAGACAAGCATTAAAATGAAAATTTTTTAATACTCAAAGTTCTTGAAATTAATTCAGGTTGTCCCATAGCGGACAGTCATTTTTCTGCCTAAAATGCTGTGTATAAAATACCAAGCACGTATTAACAGCAGCACCGTATTAGGTTTGAATATAAAATATTTCTTTCCCGGTTGGGGACACAATCTTTTGGAGATTTAGCATTTTATATTCTTCATGGAAAACACACATCCACATATATATGCACCCACAAAAGTCATCTTTTTTTATAGGCTTGTGTTCACAGTATTTCAAATTTCTTCACACACTGTGATCACCATACAAACAATTCCCTGTGGTGTATACCATTGTAAATGGAATTCAGAAATGAAAAAGAGCGTGTGTGAATTCTATTGTATTTTTGAATTTACACTCCTTCTGTGGCTTGGAGTTATCCCAGTAGTAAATTTCACAGTAGTAGGCAAAACTGGTCAAAGTCATTGTGTATAGTCTGAAAGACACTTGGTTAAAATGCAGGTTGATCAACATACTATTTTAGGAGGAAGGGAAACCGTCTGTTCAGGTGAAATGTCTTTAAGAAGGGAGACAAGAATGCCGTTGTTGAGAACCTGAGAGTTGAAAAAGGGGCCTTTGCCCTGTCAGTTTTGCTCAAGGTCAGTGGATATCTTCTTCTTAATCCTACATCCTCATAAAACCTGGGCAGTATATACAGTGAGGGATAGAGCTCAGTCAACATTTCCATAGGTATAAAAATCTTAATATCAACATAAATACAAATTTGAAGAGAAATATATTGCTTGTTGGGTTGTGGTTTTGTTTGTTTGTTTGTCTTTCAAGAATTAAAGTTTACCAAAAAGCTCTGGTTTGAAATTGAGCCT
The DNA here is from genome assembly GCF_002288905.1 of Enhydra lutris kenyoni. NCBI lineage: Eukaryota > Metazoa > Chordata > Mammalia > Carnivora > Mustelidae > Enhydra > Enhydra lutris. The sequence goes on along the minus strand of NW_019154107.1, from coordinate 13,398,242 downwards.
CACTCTTTTACCTGTTTACTATAAAGTATCTTTTGCTTGATATTTCCTTCGATATTTTGGAAAATTCAAGCATAGTTTTCAACTTAAGCTTCTGGATATTTTTTTTTTTATGATCTGTAGATTAGAACCAAAGAGGCTATCCTTTTTCCTATAGACTTTTTAAATAGCAACCCCTGAGTGAGGGATGGCTCCCAAGATTATTAGGTAAAATAAGTGATTTTAATTACATTTATCAAACTTTTAGTTTATATTTTATATATAAATGTATGTGCTCTAATATTGCTTTATCATATTTAATAAAAAAAGTCTCCCTAAAAAGAAATTAACTTGGAAAAAGGTAACCAAGTCATAGGTCTCAGTTTTATGCATTCTTATACTACCAATTAGAGATTGAATAGATGATGAATAATAAACTTCTTTAAAAATGCAAACACCATCTTATGGATAAGAAGGCCCAGTTACAAGTACATATTACTTTAACACTGTAGTTTGGCTTAAGTAAGGAGTGGAAGGGATGGAACGGTCATTTTGTACCTTAGGATATTTCTAGAAAGCAAAAACCTTCAGGGGGTATGATTCACCTCAGAAAGGCTTTTGAATAGTGTGAGGTTCCAAAAAGTAGAAAATATGAACCACAGGGCTCGATAAAATGAGAACATAAGGAAAGGCAGTCATTCCACAAGAATACATTTTAATTGCTTTATAGTGTAGCAACTATTCTCTACATCTTTAAGAACTTTCTCCCTTTTTCCTTTCAAAAGTTAGTGATATTGGCTTTAGATGCTCGGTACTAATTTGATTATTTGGCTCTTTGTTTTATGCAATAAACGCAATTATTTCTTTTGAGTCAAGAATAGGATGTTCTAGTGAATGAGGAAATGCCAGATTATACGTACATTATACATTTTCAAGGAATAGGAGTCCACCCAAACATACTGGAACTATGCTAAAATAACTCTTGTTTGATTTTATTATATAAACAGCATACCAGCATGAAAGAACAGATATTAAAACAAAAATGACTACTCTTCAGAAACATCAGTTCATTTCAATTTCTTTTTTTTTTAATTTTTTTAAAGATTTTATCTATTTATTTGACAGAGAGAGAGAAAGAGAAATCACAAGTAGGCAGAGAGGCAGGGGGAAGCAGGCTCCCCGCTGAGCGGAGAGCCCGATGCGGGGCTCGATCCCAGGACCCTGAGATCATGACCTGAGCTGAAGGCAGTGGCTTAACCCACTGAGCCACCCAGGTGCCCCTCATTTCAATTTCTTGTGTTCCCCTTCTAATTCATGACTTACAGATTTAAGAAATACAGTATAGCTAGAAATTGTGTTTCATTTGTTATGTATGACTTTGGTGCACATTTACTGCACGTTAGACCATTGGGTTGATGTATTGTGTTAGTTTAATGTCTTCTCATTAAACACTGAAATTTTCTCATTTTTTGTACTATATTAGTTGATGAAGCTCTTTATTCCTATAATGTATTTCTCTTCTTTTAAATATTTTATTGGGAGAAAATACCAAAAGTATAATTGGTAAGTCAGTGGGAGCAAGCATTTGTATGGCAGTTGATACCTATTGCCAGATTGTCCTGCTTGATACTGTTCCCAGCAGTAATATGTGAACATGCTAGTTTTACCACAGCCTTTCCAGCTTGGGTTTTATTTTTTCATTAATTTAATTGGTGTTAAATTATACCATCTTGATTTAATACTCTGTTTTTTAAGTTAATTTTTAAAATGGAAATCTTTTATCTTCCTATTGTTTGAATTGCCTATTCCTGTTCCTCTGTCCCTTTGTCAGTGGCTTAACCTACTATGTTGGATTTGATATGACCATCTTAACTATTTAATATCATCTTAATGCTTAGAATCTTCTTCCATGGACTTATAGCCATGGTTAATTATATTTCCAGATAAACCTGTTATTGGTTTACTTATTTTATATGTGGTGTATCAAGTGATACTATCAAGTGAGCTTGATAATACTCAATTGTCAAAGACAAGAAAACACAGGTCATTTGGTTTAGCAAGATTCTTACATTTGAAATTTTATTCTAATTTAAAAGGAGGATATTTATTAAAGTATTATGAATAAACTGGTCCTTCAAAAACATTCATAACTAGGATAACAGTACTGTTCTTTTGATGTGTTATATTTCTATATGCAGCTGTAGTTGAATGCCAGTAGATGGCACTAATTACATAAACAATTCAACAAGTTAATGAAGAGGGAAAGAAATACATGAGATTGGTTTTTCCGTTCAAATTTTGGTATATGTCTCATACTCAACAACTATACAGGAGCTTATTTTTATAGTTTGTTCTGTCCCATGAGAAAAATAATTAAGCCCAGTTGATTTCAAGTTAATTGTCACTAAATTGAAATACCCGGTACTGAGTATTGCTCAAGATGCGGCATTTGAAAAGTTTTGTCATTAAAAGTGGGTTAGTTTATACAGCCATGATTGACTAAATGACATGGTAGGTTAAAAGTTATCATGTAGACATGTTCTGACCTGGGGATTCAAAACCTATTTATGAAAAATTTTAAGAAACTGCAACTTAAGATTTCAGAGAAAACTGACGTTCATTTTCTTTCCCATATGCATCTGCAGCAGTTGGCCAAAGACCTCCGCCAGTGGCAGATAAATGTAGATGTTGCAAATGATTTGGCACTGAAACTTCTCCGGGATTATTCTGCAGATGATACCAGAAAAGTCCACATGATAACAGAGAACATCAATGCCTCCTGGGCAAGCATTCATAAAAGGTATGACCAACATTATTTCTGAAACTAGGGTTGGTTGTCATGATGGATGGGTGGTGACACTAGGTGGACCACGCAGATTTATTTCCCTAATCCTGCTTCAGAGGGGCTTCGGAGGATCCAAGGTGACAAATATCAACTAAATTTGCAGGCTTGCCTAAATCCTAAATCCTCTAGAATTTTAAAGACGAGGGACCTAAAGACTGGTGAAATTAAGTGATTTGCCCACAGTTGCAAAGGCGGTGCTATAACTAAGAGTTTAGACAAACACAAAGTACTGATTTATAGTCAAAAGAGCCATTTACCAATACATTTTGAGAACTCTATCTAAAGAAATATCATTCTATTCCATAGTGACACGTGCTGCCCCATTCTTAATCTGACAAGGAGGTCGTTTGGGGTTTCATGATGGGATTATAGCTGTCCGTGGTGCTGTTGTTTGTAACTCATTCCACATACTCAATAAGAAAATCTGTGCAGTGTAACATGACTCAGAACTTCATTCCCCCCTCCATATCAATGAAAATTAACAGCCCTTAGAGACACTGTGTCCTGAAGGTAGATTCTGTGTCCTTATTATGCACTCCTTTAACCCCATGTGCTTTTCTTTTAATAGCATTTATCCTAATTTTCAGTAAAAACATGAATTATGTAACTAATTATTTAATGTTTGTCCTTCATATTAGTCTAAACTCCCTACGGACAGAGACCCCCTTTTTTTTTTATACTTGGTTAGCCAATATATAGTACATCATTAGTTTTTGATGTAGTGTTCAATGATTCATTATTTGCATATAATACCCAGGGCTCATCACAACAGGTGCTCTCCTTAATACCCATCACCTGGTTACCCCATCCCCCACTCCCCTCCCTTCTGCAACCCTCAGTTTGTTTCCTGGAGTTCAGAGTCCCTTATGATTTGAAAGACCCTCTTTCTTATTTGACATATCCTGAGGTCCTGAACCAAGTGATGTGATGGGGAGCTGGGAAATTCTTGTTGAATGATGACTCTCTTTGCATGATGTGGTTGCCTTGTTCATGCGATGGTAACTTAAGGATTATTGGGTACTTATTTTTAGTTCTGTCAAAAAACAGAGGCAGTTCAGCTCAGGTCATGATCCCTGGAGTCCTGGGATCCAGCCCCTGCGTCGGGCTCCATGCTCAGAGGGGAGTCTGCTTCTCCTTCTCCCTCTGTCACTCCTGCAACTGCGTGTGCTCTCTCTCTCTCTCTCTGTCTCTCAAATAAATAAATAGAATCTTTTAAAAAAAATAGGGGCAATAAGAGTACCTGTACAGTGATGAGGAAAACCACAGTGAAATGTAAATAAATTCCAGAAGATGACATGAATTACTGAAGATGTCAGTTAGGTGGCCTAGACTAAGAAGAAAAGGCCTCTGTCAGGGGGAGAAAAACCAACAGATTTTGAACTAAGAGCAGAAACTCTTAGGAGTAGTGAGTTACTGATATGTGGAAACTGAGAAAGCAAATAAATCTTGAAATTGAGTTAGGAATTAAAGAGTGAAAACTCCTGCAAAATTGGATTTGCACCGGTGGCCCTGAGGGGAGAGAGCAGCTCTAGTGTTGAATTCCAGACAGCAGGTATTCAGATGACCACGGAAAAGAAGTTTCAACCTGAAGTTGGGAGTTACCCTCAGGGCTCCATCACATGGACCCTGGTGGAGAGAGGGCAAGCCTGACTAATGCAGTGATAATCAGAAAAAAAAAAATTCTTAAAGTGACTGTTTCCTCTCAGTAGCAAGGTTTGAACTTTTCAATTCAAATACAGATCTGGTATCTGTTGAATTAAATAAGGGCAGATTAGGCTCAGGAAACTTACACATATGTAAGCCAATGGTATCAGAGACTCAGTAGTTCAATCTCAATAGGAAATGCTTGTTTGTCAAAGAGAAGTCTCTTTGGAAAAGCAAAATAAGATCAGAAATTAATTTGGTGAGTTTAGGGAATGTAAGCTAAAAGGGGGCCAAAAAGAAAGCTTGTTCCTGGTACAAACTGAGGGCTTCAGGGAGGGGGGAAGCCTATCCCACCTATGCTGCTCTTACTGGAAGTCTCCTGGCTCCATATTCCCATGCTCCTCTGATGTGCAAGTGGCTCTCTCTCTCTCTCCTTTTAATCACTTCCTTAAGGGCTTGGCTTCTTCAAGCCCTTGGAGGAGCTTCCAGTTTATATTTTTTGACTCAGTCCCTAAAAATCTACTGCCTAAGGAAGGTATACCATTATTTCTCCAATGGCTAATTTAAATAGGATGTTAGCAGCCAAATTCCATTTCCCACTGGCTCCTACAGAAGCTGAAGTCTGCCAAACTAATTTTAACTCTTGCCTCTAAAGTTCCTCCCCATGCCTTTCTCATGTATACTCTGTGAGTACACTGATGACCATCCCTTTATGTCATTTGCCACTGACAGTGATCCTGTGATTTTCAGACTTCCGTATCCCACTGACTTATTTCCAGTTGAACGTCCCTCTAGAATCTCAAACTGAATGGGCCTAAGGCTGAACTCATGTTTACCCTCTTCCAACCTTTTTTTCCAGATGCAGCCTACTTCTCTTCCCACAATGCCTCTCTAGTGAACATTACCACAACCCAGTCAGTTGCCAAATCGAAACTCATGCTTCACTCTTCCTTTTATAGCCCCAGTAGCTAAGCTATCACAAAGCTATTTACCACTGAAGTAACTTTCAAATCCAACCACTTCTCTTTTTCTGTCCCCCTCAACTATCATTAGTTACTACATCATTGACCTACTTGGTGTCCTTCTAATCTTCCTACTTCCTACCCATTCTCTACATAAAAGGCAGGCTGATCTTTCTAAATACGGTATATTTATGTAGCTCACCCTCTGACTTTTAAGGCCTTCAATGGCTTATCCATTATTTTCTGAAGACAGTCCATACTCTTTTAAATGATTTCAAGGTCATGTGTGATTGAGCCTTTCCTTAAAACTGCAGCCTCATTTTCTGCATTCCCTCAGTCTCCCCTCCCAGGTCCCACACACATAATTAAGTAACATTGAGCTGTTTTCATTCCCTCATAGCTATGTGCTGTCTTCTCTACTACCTCCTGACCTGATATTTATGTATTATTCCTTCCTTTTTGCCTGGTTAACTTCGGTTCATTATCTAGGTCTCAGTATAAATGCCAATTCCTTCAGGAAGTCTTTTCTGACTTTTAGGCCCCGTCTATAGTGTTTACCTCATTACTTTAGTGTACTTATGAGAATGTTGGCTCTGTGAGGGTATTCCCATGGGCTGCTTGTCTACCCTATTACCATGCACTTAGCTTTGCACATGATAACTACCCCCAACACATTTTTTATTAAATAGGTAAATGAACTAATGAAAAATAACTAACTACAAGTATTCTGGTGCGCCAATAACTTAACACAGAAAAAAACTGTATCCATTAGGAATGCTTTCCATTCCAAATAACAGAAAACCCAAGTTCAGTAGCTTACCTAATAGAGGTGTATTTGCTTCATTTATTGAGTGGTTCAGAGGTAGGCAGATGGTGACATTGGCTCAACGGCTCAGCATTGTCAGCCTTGAAGTCTCCCCGTTCTTTTTGGCATGTCCCTCAGAACATGTCATTTGTTCCAACAGGAAGAAAAAGGAAGGAGAAGGAGTGGTGCTTGGATCAGGAAAGCAGTGGGTTTCCCAAGAAATTGAGGACCAGAACTGTGCCAAAAAACCACCTCTAGTGGCTAATGATCGGGGTTGAGTCAGCCAAGAGAGAATGTCTGCCTCAAAGGGGATGGAAAGAATAAACTGGGAAACTGGCATGTTGTAGCTGGACAGCCTTAAGTTCCCTGGAAAGATAACCCATCAGATCTTTGAGTAAAGAGAGTATATTCATGTAGCTCAAAGATTCATGTGCATTGTGTTTATATAGTATATTTACAGAGGTTCATAAAATGGTGGCCATTGGGCTTGATGGTTGTCCTGGTCAGTGTGAAAGGTCTCAAGGAGAGCTGGATTCTCTGCTGGCTAATGAAACCTTTGTACTCCAAGTTCACATTGTGTAATGCTGTGTATGTCAACCACACATATGAAGTCGTATTCTACTTGCCTACAGCTTCTCAGCTTCTCTTATTTTGCGTTCTTATAGATCCTGTGCTATGTAGATAAAGAAAAAGAGAATTCTTTATATGATCTTTTATCTTGACCTTTTTATCCAGTGTCTTGTCCAGGTAAACCGATGAGGGAAATAACATCATCATCTTCCTCTAGATTCACTCTATCCAATAGGGATAACCAGTAGCCACAGGTGGCAATTTGAATGTAAATTAAAATTAAATTAAAAATTCATTTTCCCGGGGCACCTGGGTGGCTCAGTGGATTAAGCCACTGCCTTCGGCTCAGGTCATGATCTCAGGGTCCTGGGATTGAGTTCCGCATCGGGCTCTCTGCTTGGCAGGGTGCCTGCTTCCCTCTCTCTCTCTCTCTGCCTGCCTCTCCATCTACTTGTGATCTCTGTCTGTCAAATAAATAAATAAAATCTTTAAAAAATAATTCATTTTCCCCATCTCATCAGCCACCTTTTAAGTGCTCAAGAGCCACAGGTAACTAGTGACTTCCGTACTGGATGGTGCAAAGGAGAGCATTTCCATCAACACAAAAAAATTTGCCTGGTAGTCCTGCTCCACATCATCTTTGTCCATGTTCAGCTAAGCAATGTAGGGCACATTTACAACAATTTCTTAAAAATAAAAAGGTATTGGTTCACATTATTTTATTTCCTTGTTTCTACTTTATATCTTCTCTATTTATCCACTTCGTAGAGTTGGTATTTAAAGTCTCAAAAACTACAGCCATCACAGCATAGAAACACTCACTTTTGTTGTTAGTCTTACAAACAATTTTAACATGAGAAATTACTAATATTGATATTTGGGTTGTGGATAAAAAAAATACTCATATCTGTGAAAAGTACCTATAAATATGACTTTTTAGGTAGAAGGGATGCTGCTGAAAGAATTCTGGTGACACTATTTCTCAGAGTTCAGGCTTTACTGCAGGACACTATGTACCATCTGCCCTGAGACTTTCGGTCATATAGACAAATACATGCATAATATTGAGACATTTGCAAGCCTGTTTAAAACCTCAGTCGGGGCTCCTGGGTGGCTCAGTGTTTTGAAGCCTCTGCCTTTGGCTCAGGTCATGATCTCAGGGTCCTTGGATCGAGCCCCGCATCAGGATCTCTGCTCAGTGGGGAGCCTGCTTCCCCCTCTCTCTGCCTGCCTCTCCGCCTACTTGTGATCTCTGTCTCTGTCAAATAAATAAATAAAATCTTTAAAAAATAAAACTTCAACCAGCTTTCAATCAAACTCTTCAGTGCAGTTGCCAATTGTTGAATAACATGTAAAAATTGTAACTTGACAAACTTTACTTTGACATTATATAGTGACAGGCTATAGTTTTGAAACATAATCAAAAACAAAAGTGAACTGGGGCACCTGGGTGGCTTAGTCGGTTAAGCCTGTGACTCGGTTCTGGTTCATGCCATGATCTCATGGTCATGGGATCAAGCCCTGCCTTAGACTCCACATTCTGCTTGAGATACTTTCCCCTGCCTTCCCTCCCCATCTGTTACTCCCCCCACTTGCACAGACATGCTCGCTCGCTCTCTCTCTCTCAAATAAAGGAAATCCTTAAAAATGTTAAGTAACTTTGTTTTGTATTTTAGTGTTGAGCTTAAGTTTATTAATAGGTCATAAGAACCTTCGAATTACACCTTGGCTTTGACAAGAACTTTACCATTTCATATAAAGAAATGCAAAGGGCCATGTGTGCCTAAAAGGAATTGATGTACTACACAATGATTAAAGAGAAGGCTATTTCTCAACTAAATCCTGCAATTTAACAATTGAGATCAGAACATAGTTCATCACTGTGACCTATGTAGGAGAATATTTTGTTTTCCTGATCAGATTCCTAATAGAGTCCATGTTAACATAGAAAGCCAGAAATGAGGGCCTCTCCAAGTTCATTTCTTTGTTTTCAACCTCTACGAATAGATATGAATTGGTGAATAAGATACTATTAGACGTGATATTACAAATGATTGTGAGAAGCCTCTAAGGATTAGATTTCAAGGACTGCCATCTGGCTGAAGACTTTATGATGACACTGTCATGAGATTTCATTTCCTTCTTTCTATTCCAGGATCACTCTTTAAACAAGAAATGAACATTAACCTGAATTTTCTGTCTGTAGCTATATGAGGGCTTCTACATTAACCTACCAGCCAGCCAGGAGTGAACTCATCAAGCAGAGGGCCTGGTCCTAGTGTCAGAGGGTTCAACATGGCTGGAACTTTCTTGAAAAAGCTCCCAGATACCCGAAAAATCTCTCTAGGATTTTTAGAGAGAAATAGAGAGGAAAATCTCTATCTATCTATACATATATATATATATATATATATATATATATATGTATATATACATATATATAATATACACACACATACATACATACACATATGTGTATATGCAAGTATATGCATGGAAATATGCTCTTCCTCAAAATAACACCTCAGTGTTCTCCTGTTCTCCCTAATAATATGTTTCACATTTGAATAATCACAATTCATAGTTGATACACTGAAAAACTGTCACCAGTATTCGCCATCTTTGGCAGCCATGAAGCATGCATAAGTTACTCTTTGCTTCTCTATTCCTAGGTCCTTTCTCTTTTCCACTTTAAAGAAACAAGGAAAGGGAAAAAATATTGAGCCCTACTATGGGTACAGCGAAGAGCTGTTCTAGCTGGACAATGAATCTCTTTCAGATTCTCCAGCACATTTTTTTTCTTAAAATTTTTCTGCTTTTTTTTCTCCCGGGGATCATCAATTTCTTTTCTTTTTCTTTGCTCCTCCCCTTCAGCCAAATATCATGTTGAAGTCTCCCTCATTCTATAAGAACCTTCTTAGGATAGTGTCTTTTCTATATAGTTGTGCTTGTTTCCCCTTACCATCATTTTTTTTGATCAGCTTGAAACTATGAGAGTTTTTGAAGCAGTATCTGGAATTACTGTTTCCTATTCTTCACCTCCTGATTATGCTTTGACCCACTACAGTCTGGCTTCTCTGGTACCACCCCCTTGCTTTTCTGAAAATGAGGGCTCACTAAGATCGTCAGTGACTTTTACAATCACTAACTGCCATATTTTTATTTATTAATCTACTTGACTTCATTTTAACATTGGTCCCGTCGATCAACTTGACTTTTCAAAACTTTCCCTCGCCTGGTTTCCAGAATGAAATTGTTCTGCAATTCTCCTGTTTTTCTAGTCATACAGTAAGACTGAGGTTCTTGGCACATGTGTGGTACATAGTAAGAGCTCAGTAAATGTCATCTGTCATAAATATCATAAGCATTCATTCACTTACTCAAGAATATTTCGGTGCTAGGCAGGCTCAAGTCTTGGTACTTGGTATATAGCAATGAAAATTCCTACCCTCATGAAGCTTTTATTTGGGGAAGGAGAAGGTGCAAAATAGACATTAACAAATAAGAAAGTTAAATATATGGGATTTTAAATTGTGACAAGTACAATGTGGCAAGAAAGAAGGAAAGGAGCTGAGAATAGGTTTGTGTGGTGAAAATGAACTGTGGTTATTTAAATATGGTGGTTAAGGAAAGTCACATGGGAAGGTTGACGTTAAAACAAAATACAAAGGACCTGAGGATGGCAGCCACGTGGATGATTGGAAGAAAAACATTTCAGGAGATTCTAGTAAGTGTCAATGCCGTGAGGCAGGAATCTTCTTAGCCTTTTGAATGAACCCTTGAGAGACCAGTGTAACAGGAGAGGGTCACAGAAGCTTGGCAGGTATGGAGTTCAGAGAGATGAGAGGAATCTGGTTACATCTGGCCTTCTAGGTCCCCCAGAGAACTTTCACTATCACATGTAATGAGATGGGATTCCTTGGAGGGTTTTAAGCAGTGGAATGGCATGGTTTTACTCACCTGGCCCCTCTGTTTAGTGTACTGTATTACACTAAAGGGAAGTAGTGAAACCTTTAGGAGACTGTTGTCATAATTTCCTCAAGAGATGACTGTGGTCTGGGTCAAGATAGGAGAAGTGAATATAGTAAGAAGTGATTGGATTCTACTCTATTTTGAGGACAGAACCCAAAATGTTTTCTAATGAATTAGATTTAGGTGTGAAAGAAACAGAGGAATCCAAGAAGACTGCAGAGTTTTTACCTGAACAACTGGAAGATGGGACACTCGTTTTACTGAGATGGAAAAGACATCGAAAGCAATGTATTAGGGCACTTGGGTGGCTCAATCAGTTAAGTGTCTGACTCTTGATTTGGGCTCAGGTCATGATCTCAGGGTCATAAGATCCAGCCCTATGTCAGGCTCTGTGCTCAGCAGAGAATCTGCTTGAGATTCTCTCTCTCCCTCTCCCCTGCCACCCACTTTCTCTCTCTCTTTCCCTCTCTCTGTCTCTCTCAAGTTAAAAATAAATAAATCTTTGGGGAAAAAGCAACACATCCTAGGAAGAAGATGGGGACATGTTATTTTTGATGTGCCAGTCATGCCTCTATGTGGAGATATGGAGTAGTTAGGTAGATATAAAATCTTAAATTCCAAAGAGTGGTCATGACTTGAGATATGAATTTGGGAGTTGTAACAATAATCTATATAGGCTATCTTTGCTCTTTACATCCCTTAAATGTTGGTGCTCTATTGTTAATCCTTTCTCTTTTCTATATACATTTCAAGTACCTTTATCTGTTGGTTTCAACTACCATTAAGATTTCTCAGTTTTTATTTCCATCTTCTATCTTTCTCCCAATGTCCAGAACTGTACTTACAGCCATCTACCATGTGTTTCCATCTGTCCATCCTACAGGGTCCAAAACTTCTAAAGGAGAAGTCATTGTCTGCCCCTAAAACAATGCTAGACTTTATTTTCAGTGTGGTTTGATTACTGAATCATCTCTAAAACTGGAAACCTAAGAATTCCTTCTGCCTCTCCCTCCCTCTCTCGTCTCTACTTTATTGATACATTTATTAAATTGGCTTCTAGACTTTGTGATTTCTACTTCAAAACTTGCTCTAGAAACTACCCCCTTTTCTTCATCCCTATTGCCAACTCATCCTAGAGCTTGTCCGTATTCTACCTCAAAGACCGTGACCACATCTGCTCTGTCCTCCCAGCCATTAGGTCTCCACACTCATTTGGCCTTCATGCTGGCCTCAGAGTGATTTTCCTTAAAATTAATCCTCTGGTTTCCCTTTGCTCCCAGTGCTCTTTTTCTTCCTAAGACCTGATGGATGATATTTATATATGTGATATACTCCCAACAGCTTATCAAAATTTTTCTGAAAATAAAAATGAACAAAGAAGTCAATAAATAAACTTCATGTATTTTTAGGAAAGAAAAGCAAATAGTATCACAAATTTTTGCTTGTTTGGCAGTTTGTTTATTTAGCAGAAGGATGGGCATGGCAACTTGATGAAAGAGACTTATGTTCTATCCACAAATGCTGACCCTTCCAAAAACATTTTCAGAATTCTTTTTCTGGAATACCTGGGGACTATTATATGAGCATCAGAACATTTTTGTATTACTGTATAGCCATACCTTGTCTTTGCTCAATACTTGTACTCAGTAATCATGAATTGAATGAAATAATCAGATGTTGGGCATCAGATGACTTTGGATTATTCCCCAGAATATAAAGGATGAAGATTTGCTGCTGCCCTTGAAGCTATGTAAAGAATATGACATGATGCTAACAGGACATTTGTTGAAAATACAACCTCTTATTAAGTCAGGGACTGCTTGTGATATATTTGTAGCATCATCATAAATAATAAAGCAACAAATGACCCTAAGGATACCAGCTCAAACTTCTCAATTTAGAGTCACCTATTTTTAATCCCTCTCATGTGAAATATACTATATAGTCCATCTTAAGGACTTAAAGTATTTGGTGCATTAAAATATGCACCTTTTAGATATGCTTCTTCTGGCAGTAGGAGGGAGTTTCTCTTGGCTCTTCAAGGGAGAGATGTGTATATAGTCATAAGGCCCTCCACTTTTTATACTACTGAGACCCAATCTTTCCTGCTGATTATGAAGCACAAGAATTCTCACCATGTTACAATAGGGTAATATAATACCTGTAATGCAAAACCTTGGGGCACTGGGCCAGGGAGTGTCATGATCCATATGGATCTAAAATGTTCTTGGTCTTAACTGCCTGCTTCATTTTATGTCATCTCCTTTAAAGTAATTAGAATGTTTTTAGCTTGCAGAGATTGCATAAAAAGGGAGACATTTGGAACCATATCACCGGTGATTTACTGGTGTGGAAAATTACCTGGTGATGTAGCCAAATAGCCATTTGCTTCCTATCCTGGTCATGTAGTCCTAAACCAGGCTCTACCAGCACACCCAAAGAGATGTTTGCTGATGCCCCTGCATACAGTTTACCCATGAAAAGACTCCAAAACTAAAGATAACTTAGAATTGTTTCCTTTAGGAAACAATTCTAGGTCACAGATGGACCTTTCTTGTCTTCATTCATAAATTTAATATTTTGGCAAAATAAAACAAATGGGAGAAAGTTTCCCTTACTTGGTTTCATTGAACCCTTGATGTTAGCAACCATGTCCATGATATTACTTTTCAATGATATTCATATTCTGAATTTTCTTTACATCACTCTCCCTTTCAAAAAAAAACTTTTTAAAAAATATTCAATAAAATGTATACATGAGCTAGAGTTTATTTTTATTAAGTTAACTTAATAAATGGATATAATTATCATTTCACTTGTAATTTTATCTCATTCTAACATGTAGTTTAGGGATCTTTTGGCTTTATTCAGCTTAAAATAGGAATTTTTTTTCTATAAACAATGAATTTAAACATATTCCTTATTTCTAAAAATTAAGCAAGACAGATAGATGTCGGTGAGTTCTGTGAAATTTCATCTTTTCGGTTTTTCCCCTAAAAGGGGGTCATGGAAGCAGTTCTTAGGTCAACAGCTGTCCTTTGTGCAGCCTCCTTTTATGGGTTGGGAAACCTGATACCATCCCTAACTTCTTGAAGCCAAGAGCCTGCCTTCGGTCCTTTATCTTGCCCAGAACATTTTCAGATTCCCGAGCCCAGCAAAATCTCAACTGACGGCCAATCTTGACTTCCCGTCCCAGAGCTGCACAGCCTGTGCCTTCAATCCTACACACCAATTGGAGTTTCTCTACTATTTCTGACCCACGGGATTCTTTATCTTGTTTCTGAGCTCAGATTGGGCCCCTTTGACATTCTGTTTTGATATTTTATCTACCATTGTTTTGTGTTTAGAAGCTTCTTCTATATTTAGAAATCATTTTCCCTAATATAAAGTGGAATGTATTTGTGGTAGAACATTTTAAATTAAGAGATACAGAATGACCCTTCACATTTTTAACATTTCCTTTCATCCTATGTCTGGAAATATATTTTTGGCCTTTTTTTTTTTTTTTTTTACTTCTTCCCAACTTATTAATAGTCGAAGTCGAAAGTACTTTCAGATAGTTTTTTTTTTTTCTTGAAAAATTCCCTACTACATTTTTATTAGTAAGGTAATGTGCAGGTTATATCTTTTTCAAGGAAAAAATATGGGGGAGGGGAAATAACTTTCTTGAGGTAGGTGGTGACTCACTAAATAGTCAGGAACAAAAGCAACACTGTCATGCCTCCAGCCAGTGCTTTCTGCTCTGGCCATGCTGCCTAGTGTCAGTGTTCACCCGAAGACAGAAAAACCATTTCCATTAGCCAGTAAATCACTTGTCCATGCAGCGCAGCCCTTGTGTGTTTTAAGTATCCTCTAAGATTCACCTTCGCAGTTAGCTTCATCAAATCCCTAGTATGACACTCATGACATCACTTTATGTCCAGTCAGTGTCCTCAAGCCACAGAGCATTTAAAACAAGTCAAAGTGGGGGCGCCTGGGTGGCTCAGTGGGTTAAGCCGCTGCCTTCGGCTCAGGTCATGGTCTCAGGGTCCTGGGATCGAGCCCCACATCGGGCTCTCTGCTCAGCAGGGAGCCTGCTTCCTCCTCTCTCTCTGCCTGCCTCTCTGCCTACGTGTGATCTCTCTCTGTCAAATAAATAAATAAAATCTTAAAAAAAAAAAAAGTCAAAGTGCCTTACCCCAAACACCTGTGGAGATCATAACCTATGTCGCCTACACTGATGGCGATGCACACAATTCCTGAGGAGTTCTGTTTTTCTTCTGTATCATGAGTATTATAGGTCTACCTTGTGAAACTGAGTTAGGTATTGAACATCCATTTTATCACAACCTCTTTTTAAAAATATTTAAGTGACACAAACCCTCCATCAAATTGCCCAAATACAGCTTCCATCCTGAGGCAAATTAGATAAATAATAATCACAAATTCATGATTATTTATGATTTTCTTTGGATTTTTGGTGGTGAGATGTGATTTATTAATATGTAATATGTAAGGAGCTCCTAAGTTGCCTATTAACATAGAAACTAAAATAGTATTGTTCTTTTTAGGTATCCGTATAAGCTACTTACCTCTCCTCAGAGCTGGTGTTCCAAACCCAAATCTCTGACTCAGGCCTGGGCTCCCTTCACTGCTGTTTATGGATACATATCAACTTGGAAGGAGGTTCTGGCAGCTTTCCACAGTAATCTAATCTCAGCTCTGTCCTCTTCAATATTTTCATCAGTGACTTGGATGAAGACATAGATAGCATTCTTATCAAATTTGCCAATGACACAAAGCAGGAAGAAGTAGCAAATACGGTAGACAAGAGTATCAGGAGCCAAAAAGATTTCAACAAATTGTAGGGATAAGCTGAATATTGAAAGATGAAATGGAAATATAAGGCACTACACTTGTGTTTAAAAGAAAAATAAAATAAAAATAAAATCCAATTGTTTTAGTTGGGGCTCCCTGGAAACAGGAAAGAAAACTCCCTAACATAGAGAGTTGCATGCAAAAGATTTTGTTGAAGAGTATTTCCATGAGATACGTGTGGAAGGCTGTGACAGAGGTAGCATTGGGCAGAGAGAAAAGCTAACCTGAAGTGAACCTGAGGCCTCAACAGATTCACAGGGGAGCTCTGGAAATTGCAGGATCCTTTCAGAGACATCCTGAATTGAGGCAAGGAGGCTGGGCCTTTGAACTCTAGAGCCAGCCACTTGTTGGTTCTGAGTCACCCAGGAGGAGAGGACAAACTTGGATAAAACAGTTAACTATAGCTGAGGCCAATTTCTGGTGATAGAGGCAGCTGTGAGCAGTTAGCAGCCAATATTCCCACTAGCTAGAGCACGGGGTCTTGGCAGAGTATCAAGATATACAATACCCCAGTGTGACTCCAAGTGTTGTGCTTGGACTAGCCCATTTGTATCACCTGTGAGCTCAATACCAATGCACAGCATGAGTCCTACCCCATCCTACTAAATCTCAGAATCTCTGGGGATGGGGCCCAGAAAACTTTTGACAATCTGACCAGTCTCCAAGCCATTTCTAAGCATATTAGGTTGGAGAACCACTGCATGATGCCAACCGAAACATTCAGAAAGGGGAGAAAACATAGGGCATTTATTGACAGTAATCCTCCCTCCTTCACTCCTGCCCCCTCCCCCCACCACAGCAGTAAAGCAATGACAAAGGAAAACAATGGGGACATTAGCCTGGGTAAATTCAAGCATATAATATAGTCTTAAGAACTTGCAATTCAGCTCAGTAGAGAAAGGAATTTTGTGATAGAGCTATCCAGAGATGGAACAGCCTACCTTATAAGGTTGTAGAAGTATTCAAGAACAGGTTGGGAAACCTTTGAACAATAATTTCAAGCAGCAGCTAGACACATGACTTTAGCATCCTGCTCTTTCTCATATACTCTTCCTTTAGACTTTTTTTTTTTTTTCAGAACTAGCTCCATTTTATCTTAATAAGTGTTACAAAAGGATTCTATGGTCCAAAACGAAGTTTGGGTACTATCAGATTGAGTAAAGGTAAACAAATGTCTGTAGAATTAATCAGACTTTTTATTAGCGTGTATGCATTAATAAAGTATGTATGTTCAGGAATGTGTGAGAAAAGTGATACTCTATATAGTATGTATTCCTTCTAAAACTTTGACCTTGGAACCAATTTCTCAAGAAGAGCCTTACGTGACACTATAGCATCTGATCCAATAATTATTCTATTATAAAATAACTATATGTATTATAAAATGATAATTAACTCAGTAAGCATTTGTAAGATAGCATAGCATCTAGCCCAGACCCCCGAGTGGAGATCATTTCACTGTGAGTTCTCTGGGTAGTATTTCATGTACCATTAGTTCAACTCTGCACTGGGGCATTAGCCTATAAATTTGCCATACTGCTGAAAGGAAGTAGTATTATTCTACCCTTGACTCTACTCAGACATCTTTTCTGTTGTTTCCTTGGAACTATTATTGTCGCCTCATATTCTCTTACAAGCTTAGGGACTTTTTCTGGAAATATTCATAGATAGATAGCTGGGTAGCTAAGGGAGAGGTAGGGCAGAGAGGGAGAGAGAAAGAAAGAAGGGGAGGAAGAGGAGCAGAAGGAGGAAAAGGAACAAGATGATGATAAAGAGAGAGAAAGAGAGTTTGATTCTCAGGTACAGCGTATTTGACTCGTACTGAACCTGTTTTCCTGAGATTTCCACAATGAGAATAGAGGGGAGGTCATTTAGAAATAACAGAAATAATGTAGAATACCTTTAGTAAAAAAAAGACTTCATTTTAGCAGATAGCAATGAACAATAGAGTCTCTTATAATTGCTGGGATCTGCTAATAAGGTTTTTTTTTTTTTTTCCCTGAAACAAACTCCATTAACCCTCCTTGATACTCCATTCTTGTCAACATTTTAATAGCATGGGACTAACTCTTATAAATTTTTCCCCACCCAAAACATATAATCTACAACCTGCTAATGATTACATTTAGCTTAATTGTTAGGTTGCTGCTTGTGACGGAAAAATTTACCCTGGCAGTTAGACAATTCTAGACGCCCAGCCAAGACTTTGGTGTGTGTATGAATCAGCCTTCATATACTTCTCCTATAGAGTGGCCAACCAGCCAACCCATTTCACCTGGCAATCATTCCTGATGGACAGGCCAGGTCTACTCTGAGAGGCTAGAGCTTTTCAGTAGGGCAGTTTGGAGAACCATTGTTTGAGCTCAAAGTTGTAGCAAGATTTTGCAGACTCCTTGGCAAGCCCCTGGCTTGTGACTCCCTCTCCATCACAGGTCCTTGATTGCTAGGGTAGGGGAGCTTGCTCAGGCTGAGTTCTGCCCTCTCTTGTCAAAGGACGAACAGGTAGACGGACATCTTTATAATTTGTTGGCCCACATTCCAAATGAGTGTAACATTTTACAGGCCCAAGTTAAACTTTTCTAAATCTTCGTCACCGATTTCAACCTCCCAGTGTTTATAACTCAGATAAAGATACCAAGGTATAGAAAGTCCTTTACTTTCCCTTTACTTTCCCAAGCTCGGATCCCCAGCTTTTTGGCAATTCTGACAAAGAGATGATTTTTGTAGTTGAAGGGACAGAAGACAATCTTTTCCCTATGTTTACATTGCCACATCATTTACATGACTTGGAGTTCTCTAATTCTTGGAGAATTTTCTCATGTAGGATCAGTTGTTGCTTTTTAATACTTCAGATAGTTCTGCTAGCTCTTCTGTACCTTTGCCAGCATCATTAATATGACTGGCTCCAGGAGGGCATCTACGCAAGTATTTGCCTTAATTCCTGAAAAAACAAGCACCTCTCCATCTTCCTTATCTATAACTCAAAGTTATGCCAACTTCTACTTTTGAAAATGAGTTATCTGGCAAGAGCCTTATGATTCTAACTTTGAAAGAAAAAAGTCGGACTCAAACAGTGACATTTACATGTGCACTAGTATGATTACTACCTAATCAAAATATCTAAAATGAAAAGACTGATATGGATATACATGGGCAATTTTCAAATTAATTGCTTTGGTAAAAATTAAACACTCACTCCTGGCGAGATACTGCAGTAGGTGTCAGGGATGGTGAACAAATTCTCCTTGAGTATATATCCCACTCACAAAGCAAACGGGCAGTTTTAGTAGTCCTAACACCAAAGCTACACCAATACTATTATTTTGATTGCATCACTTTCATGAAGATTAAATTAATTACAACTACATCACATACTGCAAGTTTTAAGAGCTACTGTTAAATACATGCTCCAGGAAAAACATTATCACGTAGGGAAAATTATGATGTTCCTGTTTTCAAATGAGAAAACAGAAAGGTATATGCCTTTCAATAACACGATTTTTCAAGTGTGGATGATGAACTACTACTTTACCTATAGATAATGCCATTTTTCCCCCAAGAACCCAAACTATTTAACAATAAACTGATTATTAAACTTGCTCCCAGAGGCTGCTCGGGTAATGGTGCGCATGGTGCAAATAAGAAGTGGGACTAAATACAGTTTATTCAGAAATCACTGTTTTTTCCTCTGACAGCATTAACTGAGGAAGGAAAGTGTGTGAGTGACATGCTCAGGGGTGTTGAGGAGAAGTGGGGAGTCTGCTGGCATTACAGGGGTGCTGGGAACTTGCCCGTTGCTGGAGTGCTTGGGGAACCAATGATTTCCTAAGTAATCACTGTAACATTTTTGAAATTCAATTTAACAATTTGATTCACACCAAGAAGTGAACGGAGAGTCAGATCAAACTCGGAAGCATGGTCATTCTAAATGGCATTAATCTTCCCTAGATGTGCTGCCTCATCCTGTGTCAATTAAGCTTTCAGAGGTGATCTTCAAGGGTATTTCCAAATGCAATCCACCGCAGTCATCCTGTAAACTGGCCTCTACCCTCGCACTGCTTTTGATGTGGTGAACTTGATTTCTTTGCGCTCGTAGGTCTCCGAGAGCAAAGGACAGACTGGATTTTAAAAAATTAAGCTCCTTTCTATGGCAAGCAAAAGTCATTCATAACAACACTTTTGTAAACATTGGTAGAGAAGGCATGGAATTAGTCAGTGATCGCCTTGTGTAGGTTTTTATCAAGGGCTGCACCTTTATCCGTGCTGATCCCTAGCATCTACCTGGAAAGCAGCGAAAACAAATCATGTGGTTAATTATTAAGGGTCCTATTTAAATGATAACATCTAAAGGGCACTTTTGGATTTTGAGAAATCATGCTAGCACAAGGATGAGCCAGATGCTTTGCAATTTGGTATCTATAATTTCAAGTAAGTAGTCATCACTCAAAGGATTTCTAGTTCAGTTCCCTTATGATTCGAGAGTGCTAGAATTTGGAAAAACATTTCTTAGGTAACATAAGAGAGATCAATACTAAATATGTGAAGAGGAAAATTAAATATTATTCCTATAGCTCATTCTGATTATTTTTGCCAAACTTTGCTGTTGATATATTAACTTCATGCTTCTCCTAGCAGTAGACTGTGTAGTTTTTTTTTTTAAATGTGTATATAGACTATTTTCCTAGATAACTTTAAAGAATGCTGGCTTACATGATGATTTTGTTTTTCTAAAGGTTGAAAACTAAGTCTTCAAAGATTTAATTACTCTGATAAAAGAAAATGTGAACTTTGTTTTCCTAAGGAGAATAGACCCTATAGAAATGTTGCTTACAATACTCAGATTGTCAGTTAATCCTAAAGCAGAAAGATATCAGTTAAGTCTTTGAGAAGCAGTAACATGATCTTCTTTAGTAATGCCTATCATAAAAATTGGGGGCAAAATTAATTGAGATGATGTTATTTATACTAGATGACTATTCACGCATTTTAACAGTCTGGACTTCTTCCCTACAGAATAATTAAAACTTGCATTAGGAACCAGACTTTAAAAATCCATCCCTCTGCTATACTTAAAAAAATGCATCCTGAAGTCCATGTAAATATAACTACACTATAAAAAAAATACATCTTGTTTAGGGATAGCTGTACATAAAGGACATTCATAATGCAATGTCTTGGAAGAAATGTTCAGCTTTGAGTGAATAGGGAAGCTTGTGGAAAAGAAAACTGTGAGGAACATTGCCTTTTATCTCTTTTATCTCCAACTTAGCCTCCATGGTGTTTCTCCATAATTTTTGGCATTTGCTCCCTATGGGTTCTTGGCACTTTGTCAGGGTTTCCTACCTACTCCTGTCCCCATAGCCCCTCATCCTCAGCCTTGTATCTCAGCTCCCTCCAGAATCTTCCTGCTCTTCCAGTTCTCCTCACCTGCTCTTCCCCTTCCTATCTAGAGTTCTCTTTCTCATCTGTGTATTTCTCTTCCAACTCTATGCTGTTATCTTCTCAGAAAATGGCAGGTGAGGCCACTGTGCTCTGAGCATATCTTCATCTTAACCGTCTGGAATGCTGCCATGGAGTGGGTCTACCCTTGCTAATTGTCCATTTTTCCACAATGTGTACCTACTGCCTTCATTTGGATAGAGAAGTATCATAATCAAGGAAATAAAATACATTAAAAATTTCCTTGCTTATTTTTCCTCTGGAAATATGTAAGAGAAATGATTTTGAACCAGATGCCTAAAAAAAACACTT
Source organism: Enhydra lutris kenyoni (assembly GCF_002288905.1). NCBI lineage: Eukaryota > Metazoa > Chordata > Mammalia > Carnivora > Mustelidae > Enhydra > Enhydra lutris. The sequence goes on along the minus strand of NW_019154107.1, from coordinate 13,376,860 downwards.
GTGTCACATGAACACAGTGCTCTTGTGTGAGCATCTTACTAGAAATTCACTCCTCAGAACCCTGATATCTCTTCACTTCTGATTTTCAAATAACCTGTATTTATCCCATAATTATTTATTTATAATTATCCAATAATAATTATTTATAATTATCCAATAATTATTTATTTATTTAAGAAAGAGAGAGTGCACAAGCAGGGGGAGTGGCAAAGGCAGAGGGAGAAGCAGGCTCCCTACAGGGAGCCTGACTTGGGGTTCAGTCTTAGGACCCTGGATCATGAACTGAGCCGAAGGCAGATACTTAACCAACTAAGCTACCCAGGCACCCCCACAAGTCATTTTTAATAAACCTCTTATATAAAAGGACAGACCCTTTTAAAAGCTCTCATTTGGAAAATATTTTTCTTTTTTTTTGTACAATCGCTGTTTTTATTTATTTTTGTTTATTTATTTATTTTAGATTTTATTTATTTATTTGACAGAGATCACAAGTAGGCAGAGAGGCAGGCAGAGAGAGAGGGAGAAGCAGGCTCCCCGCTGAGCAGAGATCCTGATGTGGGTCTTGATCCCAGTACCCTGGGATCACTACCTGATCCGAAGGCAGAGGTTTCAACCCACGGAGCCACCCAGGTGCCCCTGGAAAATATTTCTTTAAAAAGATTCATAGTATGCATTTAGCTTCCCTTTCTAGTCCAGACCCTAGTTGTCTTAAGCTTCATATATTTTTAAAAAAATAATAACAACAACAAAAAGCTTATACTTCTTCATTCCCATCAAAATGGGTTTGCCAGCATTAGGTGAACTTAAGATAAAATAGTTATTATATAAGTTACAAAGTTGAGTGACACCTGGGTGGCTCAGTCAGTTAAGCATCTGCCTTCAGCTCAGGTCATGATCCTGGGGTCCTAAGATGGAGGCCCACATCAGGCTCCCTGCTAAGCAGGGACAGTTGGGGACAGTTCTTTGTTGCTGAGCAGAGAGCCTGCTTCTCTCCCTCCGCCCCTCCCTGATGCTCATGTTCTCTCTCTTGCTTGCTCTCTCTCTCTCTCTCTTTCAAATAAATAAATCTTTAAAAAAAATAAGTTAGGAAATTGATTTGCTCCCTCCATCATGTTGGTCACCTTTCACCACAGCCAAACGGTAAATGTAAACTTACTCCCTAGAAGATGATCTGGGCCCCCATTTCTAGCTAATTGGGAGAAGCAGCCCTGAGTTGAGCACTGTCAGGCTGATTTGAGCCTTAAGATATGATGATGATGATTGTGTCAAATGTAATCAAGAATATGGGCTCTGAACAGACGAGGGGGCTGGTTGCTTTTAATTCGGGTTCGCAGACGGAGCCGACCTCCCGTTCACCGCTAGTCACAGCTGGCTGTAACGGAGCAATTTTTAAAATGCAATTTCATTCTCTGTGGAGCAGTAAGGATCAGGAATTAGAAGCATGGGGTGGGAGGGGGGCAGAAGAGCCTCATTCTCTTCTTTAAAAATTCTATTTATTTTCGGTATAGTAGCTTTCGTCCTGGAAATTCCAAATTCTGTACTTCTGTATCCGTGGTTTTCAACTTTCTCAGATCCACGCCCACCCCCTTTATTTTCTTCTGACACATACTTTATGACACCTTCTTGACTAGCATAGACCAAGAGTTGTAGATAGGATACCCAGCCTAGAGATAGAAGTTTTTAAGTGTAGCCCTGACTCTAATTTTAATGAGAAATGAGTCATTTAGAATGAACTAATGTCTATTTCGCTGTGCAGTTCTTCAGTTAGAAGCACACTAGAACACTCATGACTTTTCTTGGTGATTATACTCTGAATGCAATAACAAATGCAGGACAACACCAATATGTTACCAGTACCGTGAGGGGCATTGGCCACCCTAAATGGAACTTTCCAAAATGCTGAACAACTCTTGGCATAATGCTTAACAACACAAAGTAAAATTTTCCTTGGATTTTCATGGCAGTTAATTACCTTTCTGAAAAAGAAATCAATGTGTAATAAAAGCTTGATAAGAGTAAGATATTCATACACACACACACATATGTATATATAATTAAGTTCTAGGTTCAAGTATTTATGAACATGGTTTCCCCCATGTGAGTGTCCAGTGGGACATGGAGAAGTGCTATGGGACTTGGGGACAGTTCTTTGTTGTCTGAGACATCTCCCTTTCCAACCTTTCCCCACAGGCTGCTAGTGTGGTACTCTGTAATCACTGTGTTAGGTTAAATATCTTCCCTCAGTTTCCAGAAAATCTTTCTAATGTGATTTGTAAAATTTGGTTAAATATTTTTCTGGACAAGAACTGATCTGTGAACTAATGAGATAGCAATATTCTCTGAGAACCTAATATATTTCTTGGTGATAGAGCTGCCATTTTTATAGACTGAATGAAATGAGCAAGCATTTAAGATCTGGTAGATAGTCTAGCAGCACCTTTACAAATTCTGGGATTGTCACTATGGTGATAATCTATTTCCACCACCTTTACTGAAAGGATAAAAGGATGATGAGGATACCCCTCCAGGAGATATTAATTGCCTTCTAACTAGATGTTAACAAATGGAATTAAATTCTGTATAACCATCACAGGTGATATTATCATAACTCCCCAAGATATTTAAATCATGCATACTATTTAGATGGAGGTTGTAACAGAAATATACACCCAGTTCTTGATGAGGTTAACCAGGTAATTTAGTAAAACAAAAACATATATGCACATATATAGAGATAAATAAAAACCTGTGTGTTCTGTATGTTCAGAGCAGACATATTTTTTTTACCCGGAAGAAATTTTAGACTGGCAGGTAAGCAAAAGGCAGCAGTCTGTTTGCATTTCATCAGGGCATTTGACAAGGTCTTTAGTTAAATTCCTGTGAATCCATTGGAGAAATGCTAGCTAGACAAGGTAGGTTGGATGATTTAGAAACCATCGCATGCTGTTATACAAAGGGTGTTGAGTAAAAGATGGATGTCAAGTGGTGAAAGAAGATCTCTGGTGCTGTGCCACAAGGTTCTGTTCTCGTCCTTGATGTGCTAAATATTTCTGACAGAACATGAGTAGAGCTATCAAGAAGATGCCCATTCACATTCATGGGCTATACCAAGCAAGGAGCGTAGGAGTATGTTGGGTGATAGATAGAGTAGGGAGGCTCTTTTTGGTACATATTTCTGGACCAGGATCAAACTTAAAGGCAATCAGAAAATTTGCCAGGGTAGTAGGTTGATTTTAACAGAAGCTATTGTTTGTTATATGCTCTGGCTTTCTGGTGTACCTAAAAAAATACATGAAATGAACACTGTTTGTGAGAGCACATCTTAAAAATTCAAAAGAAAATATATTGGTTTTTTTAGTAGCAATGGACAATTCAGTGCAGTGCGTTGGCCAGTGAGAGTCTACCCCTTCATTTTTGTTACTAGTAAAATACTCAATGAAAAATAACAACTTCCAAACGTTTAATTAATGTCTATTCTTCTGCAAAGCAGAATACAATTTTGGTCAAAGAATTGCTCAATCTCATTTTTAAATATCTCATCTGAATAATAGTCTTTTATATAACCCACTTTGTGTAAGAAACAAAGGTGATATCTACTAATTGTTACAAGGTTCAACTTAAATAATGTATGTGAAAGCAATGGATAAACTTTAAGATTCTATATAAATATAAATCATTATTCAATCAACCTACATCAAGAAATAATTGTAAGTTTTTTAAGAACAGGGGACTAGGAACTTCTCATTTTTATGATGTCTGCCTGATTCATAGTAGATTTATTGACTTTAATTGGATTTACCAAGTATCCATTAAATACCACAAACTGTGTAAATTCTTGCTCTCAAGAGATTTACAGTAAGTGAATGATGATGACAAAGAATATAGAGACTTTTTGTAAACAGTGCATTCATAAGTAAGATGGTTCTTTTTAAAAAAGATTTATTTATTTATTTGCAAGAAAGAAAGTGCATGTGTGAGTGGGGGCTGGGGCAGAGCAAGAGGATTTCAAGCAGACTCCCCCCTCAGCGTGGAGCACAACGCAGGGCTTGATCTCATGACCCCAAGATCACCACCAGAGCCAAAACCAAGAGCCAGGTGCTCAACTGACTGCACCACACAGGTACCCCAAGACAATTCTTGAAAGCACATGAAGGCCCCAGATTTATTCTTTTAGTGTTGTAGGGTTTTTTTTTAACATTTTATTTATTTATTTGAAAGATAAGAGAGTGAATGAGAGATAGAGAAAGAGAGAGCACAAGCAGGGGGAGCAGCAGGCAGAGGGAGAGGGTGAAACAGGCTCCCGCTGAGCAGAGAGCCCAATGAGGGTCTTGATCCCAGGACCCAGGGACCATGACCTGAGCTGAAGGCAGTTGCTTAACCGACTGAGCCACCCAGACATCCCTAGTGTTGTGGTTTTAATTGAAAAAAATAAATACCTAATTTATGATTATTCTTCATAAATTTGAATTGATCTTATGAAAGGCCATCAGTGCATTTCAGAGTATCTAGTTCATTTAAATGCAGTTTCTCCCCCTAGTAATTAAAAGTAAGAAAGCAACAAATTTTAAATCTTTATTTTGATCATCGGTTTTAATTAGCTCAAGCTATTTGTAATCCTACAAATCTTATAAATCATATCAGACTTACAAGTCTTGTAAATCATATCTGAGCCATTAAAAGAGGTTCAAAATTAAAAGGGCAATTTATTTAGAATCCACCAATACTTACTCACTCTGAGAGGTTAATTCATTTCTCAGCTGGTCTTGTAAAAATGTATTTATTTTACTGTAAAATTTCTAGAAAAGAAACATGTTTGATTTTCTTGTTTGATAATTTTAATGTAAAACATTTCTCAAAAGGTACAGACTTCCCGATAATCTCCGTATCCTCAGCAAACATTTATTAAGTTACCATTATAAGAAGGCCACAATCATATATACTATGATTTTCCCTTATTTCCTAAGATGAAAAAGATTGTACTGCTGCCCATAATGTCCTCTCTTTTTGTGTGTGAATTCAGTCACATGGCATTTTATTTCTTTTTTAAAATTTTATTTCTTTTCAGTTTTCCAGAATTCATTGTTTATGCAACACACCCAGAGCTCCATGCAATACATGCCCTCCATAATACCCACCACCAGGCTCACCCAACCCCCCACTTCCCTCCCCTCCAAAACCCTCAGTTTGTTTCTCAGAGTCCATAGTCTCTCATGGTTTGTCTCCCCCTCCAATTTCCCCCAACTCACTTCTCCTCTCCATCTCCCCATGTCCTCTGTGTTATTCCTTTTGCTCCACAAATAAGTGAAACCATATGATAATTGACTCTCTCTGCTTGACTTATTTCATTCAGCATAATCTCTTCCAGTCCCGGCCATGTTGATGCAAAAGTTGGGTATTCATCCTTTCTGATGGAGGCATAATACTCCGTAGTATATATGGACCATATCTTCTTTATCCATTCATCTGTTGAAGGCATCTTGGTTCATTTCAGTTTGGTGACCGTGGCCATTACTGCTATGAACATTGGGGTACAGATGGCCCTTCTTTTCACTACATCAGTATCTTTGGGGTAAATACCCAGTAGGGCAAGTGCAGGGTCATAGGGAAGCTCTATTTTTAATTTCTTAAGGAATCTCCACACTGTTTTCCAACATGAATGCCCTCTTTTTGAATAAAACCTTCAAGCCTACCTCAGGTCCAAAGTGCAGTATTTATTCTAGTAACACTCTTAGATGGCAGCTGAAGATAATAAACAAAGAGCTAATAATTTTTGTCATCACACAAATACATACCATAATCCTAATTTATATAATAATCACAAAAAACAAAGAGCTTTTGAGAACAATAATGTAATAATATCCATTATATTTACCTCACAGGGAGATTGACAAATCTACCTTGAGAGGTAATGTCTTAGAGTGGACTAGATTTGGTGTTTCTAGTTTTACCACTGATTTGGGAACTTCACCCAGTCTCTCTGGAAGTCAGATTTCTCCCCTACAAAATGCTGATGATTATAACAACTGGGCTTACTGACCCCATCAGATTTTTTAAAGTATGAAAGGAGAAAATATATACAGGAAAGCTTCAAAACCAAGGAACATTGTTTTAGTGCAATATACTGTAACAATAAATGTTGAATTCAAAGGACTCTTAAGAGTGTATTATTAACCACAAGAGAATGCTGAATAAGGAATTAGGTAATAAAAGTCACAAATATTTACAGACTATAACTTCAAGTTCATGTCAAGAATTAGAAAGTTGTTTGCATTTCCCAATTCCATTGATAGACCTCTACCGTAAGTTCGTATCATCTGGTGATATGTTTTTAGCCACTTCCATTTCAAGAGAATCTACATGTTTGACTCTTGATCTTAGAAAATTGAACCAACCCCCCTTGCCATCTTCAGAATATTATCTGTCAATGTCTAACAATCTGTTCTGTTTTTCTCTAAGTGAGGATGAAAATGCATATTTGTTTGACTGTGTAGTCTTAGGAGACTCAGATGATCCTAGGCTTGTACTTCTAATTGGTTACTGCATTAGTTTTCATATATACTTCAGAAGAGAAGAAAAACTACTCAGTTTAGCTTATCAACATTAGGAAATACCTCTTTTTAAGGAGATTAACACTGTGAGTGACCAAAACTAAAGATTCACCTTAAAGACCCACATGATACAAATCACAGAGCATTACTTAGAGTAGAGATGTTGTCAAAAATTGACCTCTATGCTCCAGATCAGAAATGTTACAGGAAGACAGCCTGGAGGGATAAAGAAGAAGGTAGTTTATTACTTTGCCAGGCAAAGTAGGCTGCTGCCAGCTCATGCCCCTAAGAGTACAAGCCCGCCCAGGGTAAAAGACTGAGAGGTTTTATAGGAAAATACAGGATCGGGGCTGTTTCGATAGGAACCTACTACAAACTGTCAGCCTCATTTCTCACATCCTCAAAGTGATGTCATGACTAGCACTGGCCACCGGCACCCAACTCTCCTTAAGAAGTATACATCGAGGGCAGCAAGATCTCCATATCGATACTGAGTTCCTAGAACAAAGAATTCTATAGAAAAACAAGTGAACGGGACGGGGAGGCTTTGAGAATAAGGAAGAAAAGAATGTGTTCAAAGTCAAGCCTTGCTGAAGCACTAGTGTGCCCATCTTAATTTCTGTCCATCTTTATGTTTCAATAGAGGTTTTAGAAATTGTGTTTAACTATTAGCCCAACCCTAATCTAAGTTTGTATTTTTCTGGAAGGTAGTGTAACCACATTTTTTCCAAAGATCTTTTATAGTTCTGTAAATATCTAGAATAGTACTTGGAGTCTCTGTATATGGACCAATCCAAACATGATTTTTAAACTTCCTTTAGGTAGTATATCATTGGAAAAATATAAACTATAGATATTAGATTATCTCTTTGTTAGCAGTCCAAGGTAGGAATATATATATATACACACATAAATATATATATACATATATATATGTATATACACACATAAATATATATATACATATATATATACATATATATATCTTGAGTATTTCACCTGTGCATAATATTTTGTACACTTCTTTTATCAACTGATTTTTTTCAGTGATACATGACAGAAACAAATCAAATGAAATGAGTAATGCAAAGAATAACGGAATGTTTTCATTTAACCACTGTCCACATTTTCTTCTCAGAAACATCCCAGGGCTTTTAGGAACACTATGTAATAGCAGTTGTTTCCCTAATGATATACTGTACAAATCTCAATTTTAAAAATGCTCATAGAGTAAAAAGATGTATGTGTGGAATGTTGTATTTTAAAAATTCCTTGCATGATTAATCATGCCAATGCTCTCTTATAATCTAAAGGTAAAGTCTACATGATAATTTTTTTTTTACTAAAATGTGTGTATCACTGAAGGAAGTTTAAACAGCTTCAAAGCTGCAGTTTATCTTTAGAGGATTAATCTGTTTTTCATGCAAGTGTGTTGCTTCTGCACATGTTAAAAAGTCATCCTGTGTTGTCTGGGGTGAGGAAAGATGGGAATGAGTTTTCTGAGAACTAATCAGCAATACTTTGGGAACATTTAGGTCGTGGTTTCCAATTAACTCTGGAGAGTTTGAGTAATTTGGTACCAGACCTCAGGAGAGAGGGGATGAAAACCTCGTTAATTCATGTGTCGGTGAACAGCAAACCAGCAAATTTGCGTTGAAAATGGATTTTTGTTTTGTTTTGTTTTGTTTTGTTTTGTTTTGGAGCAAACACCAGCTAGATCTTTCTGCTCTGGTTAGAATGGGAGAATATCTTTGCCTGTCTGTGTTCCCTTTTGTGTAGAGTTTTTTTTTTTTTTTTTTCATATTTGACTCTGCTTATATAGTAAAGTAACAAATAGTTAAATCTGTACCCCAAAATGAAGACTGGAATTCAGTGGCATAACCTTCCCTGCACTTTTCTTCTTTTCCTACAATGAATGTGTCAGAAGATGTAGACACCAATATCTATTTTCAGAGTTAGAAATATTTCTTTTCTGGGATGCAAGGCTTGGGCTATAATCCCAATTCTGCCACTTGTGTGTGACTTGGGAAAAGTCATCAGTTTTCTTAGAATGAATCTCACCAACAGCAAAATAAAACCAGCCATAACCTGAACCATAGATCTGAGAGGTTTCTTATTTTTATGAAAATCAATGCAATTAGGCCAACTTTGATTGAACATCCATTACTGTATGAGGAGATAAAACCCAGCTAGAGGATCTCCACGTCCTTTGATAAGAGAAAGCCAGAAAAATGTTTCAAAATAAATTTATCACTTCTTAAGCTAATTGAGATCAAAGTTCATGAATTCATTGGAGCTACTGATAGGGAATCCACATGAATCATAGGCTTAATCACACTGTAAGTATAGTTAAATATTTACCTCTCTGTCTCCTCCACCAGAATTGAATATATTAAATGCCAAAGTCCATGACCATGCCTCATTGACTTTGGTGTCACCACCACTGAGCATAGATCCTGGCACGTAATATGTATGAGATGTACAGATGACTTAATGAGATGTTGGTAGACATGTACAAACAAGAATGAGGTGCTGATTTAAAGACAATCTGTGTAGAGCTTAAAGCCCTCAAAGGGAATGAAATATCCAACCGGAAGCATATAAAGAAAAATAGAAGCAGACTTTAGGTAGAAAAAAATGGGAATACCTTATAAAGTAATGAGAGAATAAATCTGAATATATTTTAAAACATGTGAAGAGCCATATGGATTTTAGCTTTAAAAAATGTATTTTCTGTGCTGTATCTCAGAGACTTGATCTCTTATTCTAGGTCAATAATTGAACGGACAGAGTATATTTCTCACTGTACACCTCACTAGCAGAGGAGAAAAAAGAAATATCTTCTCATGGCCAGAATGCTTCTGTGGCTGTATTTCTAAGTAGATGTTGCCCTCAGCCACGTTAGAGTCGTGGCTGGTAAGGTACTGATGGGGAATGAGTCCGAGCATTATTGAAGGACTTTCCTTAGATTCACAGTTCTCATTGGTACAAACCACTAATATGATTGCTAGAGACTAAAAGGAATCCTTTCTAAGTGTATCCATAGGTAATACAATTCTAGCTGTCCCTTGAAAACACAATATAAAGTAATTTTTAAAAGATTTTATTTATTTATTTGACAGAGACACAGGGAGAGAGGGAATACAAGCAGGGGGAGTGAGAGAGGGAGAAGCAGGCTTCCCACTGGGCAGGGAGCCTGACGCAGGGCTCAATCCCAGGACCCTGGCACTATGACCTGAGCCAAAGGCAGATGCACAAACACTGAGCCACACAGGTGCCCCTATAAAGTGATTTTTAAAAATCAGAATGTAATGTATTTACTAGCCAATCTGTAGTTTCTGTTACAGTTATCAACAAAGTGAACTTCAGGTTATGTTTGTTCCTGGAACTAGTGCTGGATGTTGCTAGAAACTTTTGGTCCCAAGTTCAAGTGCTGATGCTAAGGTGCTACTTCACTCAGACAAACAGAAAAGGGAAAAAAGTTGTCATCCTGTAATCATTCCCTAAAAATATCATAGGAAATGATAGTTTTTAAATGCAAATAAACCAGGAAGGAAAGATTCGGGGTATTTTGTTTGGTTACTCCATGACAATCACAGGACACAGATGGAAGTATTTTTTAGTGGAAGACTGAGTGCTGGGAATTTCCTCAATTTGTCACACTTAAAGAAACACCTGGGCAAAATAGCCTCCTCTGTCAGACTGAGTCTTTTTTCCCCTAAAAATATTCAATGTGCTTATTTCTGTTTGAATATATATGTATGTGTGTGTGTGTGTGTATAAAATACATAAAATCCTATAGTATAGTGCTTTGATAAAGTATTGTCCATTCATATATCTAATAATGGAATACTGTCTGTACATTCATTCAGCTCTACAGCCTTACTTGGGAAATTAGTAAGTTTTCCTTCCCCCATGTGCTTTGTTTTGTTTTTTTTTTTTTTCAACATCTTAATTTTATTTTACTTTTTCCATGTCCCAAGATTCATTGTTTATGCACCACATCTAGTTCTCCATGCAAAATGTGCCCTCCTCCTTAATACCCACCATGCTCACCCATCCCCCACCTCCCTCCCCTCCATAACCCTGTTTGTTTTGCAGAATCCACAGTCTCTCATGGTTCATCTCCCCCTCTGACTTCCCCCAATTCACTTTTCCTTTCCTTCTCCTAATGTCCTCTATGTTATTCCTTATGTTCCACAAGTAAGTGAAACCATATGATAATTGACTCCCTCTGCTTGACTTATTTCATTCAGCATAATCTCCTCTAGTCCTGTCCATGTTGATAGAAAAGTTGGGCATTCATCCTTTCAGATGGCTGTGTGATATTCCATTGTATATATGGACCACATCTTTTTTATCCATTCATCTCTTGAAGGACATCTCAGTTCTTTCCACAGTTTGGCGATTGTGGACATTGTTGCTATGAACATTGGGGTATATATGGCCCTTCTTTTCACTACATCTCTATCCTTGGGGTAAATACCCAGAAGGGCAATTGCAGGATCATAAGGTAGCTCTATTTTTAATTTTTTGAGGAATCTCCACGTTTTTTTCCAAAGTGGCTGCACCAACTTGCATTCCCACCAACAGTGTAAGCAGGCTCCCCTTTCTCCACACCCTCTCCAGCACTTGTTGTTTCCTGTCCTGTTGATTTGGGCCATTCTAACTGGTATAAGGTGGTATCTCAATGTGGTTTTGATTTGAATTTCCCTGATGGCTAGTGATGATGAACATTTTTTGCATGTGTCTGTTAGCCCTTTGTATGTCTTCTTTGGAGAAGTGTCTCTTCATGTCTTCTGCCCATTTTTTGACATGATTATCTGTTTTTTGAGTGTTGAGTTTGAGGAGTTCTTTATAGATCTTGGACATCAGCCCTTTGTCTGTAGTGTCATTTGGGAATAACTTCTCCCATTTTGTGCATTGCTTCTTTGTTTTGTTGACTATTTCTTTTGCTGTGCAGCAGCTTTTTATCTTGATGAAGTCCCAAAAGTTCCTTTTCGCTTTTGTTTCCTTTGACTTTGGAGATGTGTCTTGAAAGAAGTTGCTGTGGCCAATGTCAATGTCAAAGAGGTTACTGCCTATGTTCTCCTGTAGGATTTTGATAGATTCCTGCCCCACATTAAGGTCTTTTATCCATTTCAAGTTTATCTTTGTGTATGGTATAGGAGAATGGTCGAGTTTCATTCTTCTGTATATAGCTGTCCAATTTTCCCAGCACCATTTATTGAAGAGACTGTCTTTTTTCCACTGGATATTTTTTCCTCCTTCGTCAAAGATTATTTGACCATAGAGTTGTGGGTCCGTACCTCGACTCTCTGTCCTACTGGTCTGTGTGTCTGTTTTTGTGCCAGTACCATGCTGTCTTGGTGATCACAGCTTTGTAGTAAAGCTTGAAATCAGGTAACATGATGCCCCCATGTTTGTTTTTCTTTTTCAACATTTCCTTAGTGATTCAGGGTCTTTTCTGGTTCCATACAAATTTTAGGATTGTTTGTACCAGCACTTTGAAGAATGCTGGTGCAATTTTTATTGGGATGGCATTGAAAGATTGCTCTGGGCAGTATAGACATTTTAACAATGTATTCCTCCATCCCATGAGCATGGAATGCTTCTCCATCTTTTTGTGTCTTCCTCAATTTCTTTCATGAGTGTTCTGTAGTTCCTTGGGGATAGGTCCTTTACTTCTTTGGTTAGGTTTATTCCAATGTATCTTATGGTTCTTGGTACTATAATAAATGGAATCAATTCTCTAATTTCCCTTTCTATATTTTCATTACTAATATATAAGAAAGCAACTGATTTCTGTGCATTGATTTTGTATCCTGATACATTTCTGAACTGCTGCATGGGTTTTAATAGTTTGAGTGTGGAGTCTTTTGGGTTTTTCATATAAAGTATCTTGTCGAGTGCATATGGAACTTTCTCCAAAATAGACCACATACTGGGTCACAAATCAGGGCTCAACCAATACCAAAATATTGAGATTATTCCCTGCATATTCTCAGACCACAATGCTTTGAAACTAGAACTCAACCACAATATGTTTGGAAGGAATTCAAACACTTGGAAGCTAAAGACCATCCTGCTCAAGAATGTTTGGATCAATTCTCTTACACCATACACAAAGATAAACTCAAAATGGATAAAAGACCACAACGTGGGGCGCCTGGGTGGCTCAGGGGGTTAAAACCTCTGCCTTCGGCTCAGGTCATGATTCTGGGGTCCTGGGATCGAGCCCGGCATCGGGCTCTCTGCTTTGCGGGAAGCCTGCTTCCCCCCCTCTCTCTGCCTGCCTCTCTGCCTACTTGTGATCTGTCTGTCAAATAAATAAATAAAATCTTAAAAAAAAGACCTCAATGTGAGGCAGGAATCCATCAGAATCATAGAGGAGAACACAGGCAGTAACCTCTTCAATATCAGCCACAGCAACTTCTTTCAAGATACATCTCCAAAGGCAAAGGAAACCAAAGCAAAAATGAATTTTGGGACTTCATCAAGATCAAAAGCTTCTTCACAGCAAAGCAAACAGTCAACAAATCAAAGAGGCAACCCATGGAATGGGAGAAGATATTTGCAAAGGACAATACAGATAAAAGGCTGATATCCAGGATCTATAAAGAACTTCTCAAACTCAACACACACAAAACAGATAATCATGTCAAAAAATGGGCAGAAGACATGAACAGACACTTCTCCAATGAAGACATACAAGTGGCTACCAGACACATGAAAAAATGTTCATCAACACTAGCCATCAGGGAAATTCAAATCAAAACCACATTGAGATACCATCTTACACCAGTTAGAATGGCCAAAATTAACAAGACAGTAAACAACGTGTGTTGGAGAGGATGTGGAGAACAGGGAGCCTGCTTACACTGTTGGTGGGAATGCAAGTTGGTGCAGCCACTTTGGAAAACAGCGTGGAGATTCCTTAAGAAATTAAAAATAGAGCTTCCCTATGACCCTGTAGTTGCACTACTGGGTATTTGCCCCAAAGATACAGATGTAGTGAAAAGAAGGGCCATCTGTACCCTAATGTTCATAGCAGCAATGGCCATGGTTGCCAAACTGTGGAAAGAACCAAGATGCCCTTCAACAGACAAATGGATAAGCAAGATGTGGTCCATATACCCGATGGAGTATTATGCCTCCATCAGAAAGGATGAATACCCAACTTTTGTATCAACATGGCCAGGACTAGAAGAGATTATGCTGAGTGAAGTAAGTCAAGCAGAGAGAGTCAATTATCATATGGTTTCACTTATTTGTGGAGCATAAGAAATAACATGGAGGACAAGGGGAAATGGAGAGGAGAAGGGAGTTGAGGGAAATTGGAGGGGGAGATGAACCATGAGAGACTATGGACTCTGAAAAACAGTCTGAGGGTTTTGAAGGGGCAGGGGGTGGGAAGTTGGGTGAGCCTGGTGGTAGGTATTATGGAGGGCACGTTTTCCATGGAGGACTAGGTGTGGTGTATAAAGAATGAATTCTGGTACACTGAAAAGAAATTTAAAAAATTAAAATTAAAAAAAAGAATGTTTGGATCAACCAGGAAGTCAAAGAAGAACATAAACAATTCATGGAAACTAATGAGAATGAAGACACATCACTCCAAAACCTATGGGATATGGCAAAGGCAGTCCTAAGGGGAAATACATAGCCATCCAAGCCTCCCTCAAAAAAATTGAAAAATCCCGAATATACCAACTGTCTTTACACCTTAAAGAACTGGAAAATCAACAACAAATTGAGCCAACCCCATGCACAAGAAGGGAAATAATTAAGATCAGAGCAGAGATCAATGAATTAGAAACTAGAGATACAGTAGAACACATCAACAAAACTAGAAGCTGATTCTTTGAAAGAATAAGAAAGAATTAATAATACATTCCTGGAAACCTATAAACTTCCAAGACTGAATCAGGAAGAAACGGACAACCGGAATAGATCAATATCTAGTAACGAGACTGCAGCAGTGATCAAAAACCTCCCAAAAAACAAGAGCCCAGGACCTGACAGATTCCCTGGAGAATTCTACCAAACATTCAAAGAACAAATAATACCTTTTCTCCTGAAACTGTTTCAAAAAATAGAAACAGAGGGAAAACCCCCATGTGCTTTTTATGTATTAGCTTGACCCCCATAAAATTGCTGATATTCAGCTTAATAGAATATCTGGAGTCTAGAGATTCATTTAGAGATACCTTGATAAGTGTGTGGGTGTTTAGTGACAGAGTGTTACCTGTCTGATTGCCTCATTATAATCAGATCTTAAAAAGAAAACAAAGATGCTGAACTCCTGCCTTCTGTGATTCTTCCCCTTTGTGCAGAATTGGGTCTGGATGAGTAACTTCTTGGGCAAGTACAGGGTTCTCCTAAGTTTTACAGCTACAGCACTTTGCCCCTTCAGTAGATTCTTGCTTTTAACTGCTGATAATGCAACTCTACCCTACCTATAGATCCTCTTATTTTCTTTCTTTTCTTTCTTTCTTTCTTCTTTTTTTCTTTCTCTTCTGATTTTTGATGTAATTGTTCCATGATTCATTATTTGTGTATAACACCTAGTGCTCCATGCAATATGTGCCCTCCTCGATACCCATATCTGGGCCACCCCATCCCTCCACCCCTCTGAAACCCTCCATTTGTTTCCTGGAGTCCATAGTCTCTCATGGTTCATCTCCCACTCTGATTTCCGCCCCCCCTTCATTTTCCCCTTCCTTCTCCTAATGTCCTCCGTGCTATTCCTTACGTTCCACGTATAAGTGAAACCATATGATATTTATCATTCTCTGCTTGACTTATTTCACTTAGCATAATCCCTCCAGTTCCATCCATGTCGATGCAAATGGTGGGTATTCATCCTTTCTTATGGCTGAGTAATATTCCACCTCTTAATTTTTTTTTTACAGATTTTATTTATTTATTAGAGAGAGAGAGAGAGAGAGCAAGAGCATGAGCAAGAGAGTACAAGCAGGGGGAGCAGCAGAGGGAGAGAGAAGCAGGCTGGCCACTGAGAAGGGAACAGGACAGTGCAGGATTTGATCCCAGGACCCTGGGATCATGACCTGAGTCAAAGGCAGACACTTAACCATCCCCTCTACAGATACTCTTAAAGGGTGACCAAAAGTGCAGTAGCTCTTCAGGCTCATTTCTTGATTGTGAGAATACTCCATCCTCTCCCCTTTTGAGACCACAGTCTGTCCAAGTAGCTGTATATTTCTCACATACACTTCTTAAGCATATATATTTTTGAAATCCTTATTTAGTATGATACCTCAGCATGTCAGTTTCCCCAGAATGCAGATTCTGAGAGAGCAATTAACTCGCAGGAATTTTATTGGCAAGTGCTGTCAGGATTAACACCTATGAGGGAAGGCAAGGGAAGGAAGCGGGAGAGGGAAGAAGGAGAAGCTGGGCTTCAATGTAGTTGTAACCACAGCATCAATCAACTTCCCACCCCACCCCCCATCCTCCCAAATTGTCCTGAGTTGGGGCAAGAGGGCTAGGTTTTTATAACACATACATTAACCAGTTACTATATGTGTCCTGCCTCCAGCACCTTTACTCAGAAGCTAGGGCAAAATGGATGGGTCTCCAGGGCCGTGATTCTCAAAGCTTTATCATATATCGGAATCACCTAGAAGGTTTATGAAAACGCAGCTCACTGGACTTCATGCACAGACCTTTTGATTCGGTAGGTCTAGGGCAGGGCTTGAGAATTTGCATTTCTAATAAGCTCTCAGATAATGCTGATGCCGCTGGTCTGTGGGTCATACTTTGAGAACCACTGTGCCATACAGCTCATATTCAGGCACTTGAGAATGGTATACGGTGCCCTTATGAACAGAAAGAAAACTTTTTTAAGTCACCAGAGCAGTCCATACTCTACCAGATTCTTAGCTATTGTTGTAGATTAGAATAGCTGATAATTAAAATTCATTACATAAAAAAGAACTTAACCTCTATCATAAATTATATTCATAAAGTATTATTACTATTCCCGATATCTGGGCATTGGTACTTTTAAAGTTTAGCCAAATTTTCACCAGGGTCTATAATTGGATAACGTAGACAGGAATTTACAGAATAATTCATGTTCAAGATCTTCACTTTTTTTCTAAAACAATTCTTAAAATTTCTTTACAATTCTCATTATTTCTACATTTTTTATTTATCATGTAAGACACTTAAAGCCATATGGTTACGGAAAATTAGAAAATATAAGATACAGGCAGAGCTATTTGGAATACGCGAGTATGACATAAAAGAACCCTTGACTCATTTCTGGTCTAGACTTGGCGCAATTAAAATTTAGGAATTCAGTGTACATAGATTGATCTCAGGAGAAAGGATATAGCCTTAAAACTCCCACATGAGCAGGAGACAACAATTTCACCTCTGATCGAAGAGGCCTGTAAACGAACTCACTTGAAGAGATTTTCCGCTCTCACGGCCATTGAGTTTTGTTAACGTACTTTCCAAATTAGCAAAGATTCAGCCTGATGTTGTCAATATTTCCAAACACGAGGGTATCATTGAGGAAAATGGTGCCTTACTGTCCTGCAAGAGTTACTGTTCTTCCCTAAGGGCCTAATTTACAAAGCAGCAAACTCACTGGTAGGATTTGGCTAGAAATCTCGTTGTCTCGGTAGAACCCTTTCATCTGATTTATGTGCATTGTATTTTACATAGAACTCTTGGAAAGTTATTTACTAGATACTTCCTCTGGAAGCAGAGAGTAAGGGGCATTTTTAGTTCAAGACTAGGGTAGCATCCTGTGCAGCTAACAATGAGGATGACCCCGCTAATAAAATGCACACTAACTCTCTGAGCTTCCCTCTTCCCTGAGAGTTTCCTTTTCGTCCTTTTATTCCCCAGAAAGTTGGAGCATGGGAGAAAATATGTCATCGTCCGACCCTGTACTTGTCTTCTGGAATGTGACAGCTTATTTCTATCCCAAATTTGAGTCTGGAGGTGGCGTTAGTCTTAGTGATTTCTGTTGTGCAAGCCAACCTAGAAATACTAGCTTGAACAGGATGAAATTGACGCGTTTGTAGGTCAGAACCGGCCAGGTGACAGCAAGTTAAGCAGGCTTTCCACCTGAGTGTTGCCTGCCAGATTCGAACACTAAGATTCTCAGTGCTGTGGCGATGCTTCTGAGCTTTGAAATCATACAGAATAAAAAGATTTTAAAAATAACTATTTTGATCTTTGTCCCTCCACTGATAGTTTGCAAACCAGATAAGCAGGGAGTGAGCAGTCCAGGTCAGCCCCTGAACTGTGCAAGGTTGAACTGATTTGCCCAACCCCGGCACCAGGATACCTTTCAGCTATGCAGCCGGAAAGTTTATTTAGGGGCTGATAAATAGCTTCGTGCAGAGCTTCCTATTTTCCAGTAGCTGCATCTTCATAAACCTATTCTCCCCTCCACCAGTTAATGCAGACAGAAGATTTTTATCCAGTATGAGCACCGAAACTACACTGTGGAAGACTGTAGGCTCAGCAAAAACCTCATCCGTGATGAATAAACAGCTCTTCCGGGGGCTTCGCTGCCGCTAGCTCGGCAGGAGCTGTTTATTGCCTGGTTTGCACATCCCATGATAAAGTTGCTGCTGAAATAAATTGCAGTTTTGCATAATTATTGACAATCACATCCTAACAAGCAGTGTGTATCATATTCAAGTGTTCAATTTTTTAAAATCCATTTTTAGCTTATGTTTAATCCCAGAAAGTGTTTGTGTGGTAATAGAAGGCAAATATGGCATTTAAATAGAGTACTAATTTCCTCATTGCAGACAAAAAATTTACCTGAATCTTTTTAGATGGGGCTGTTACTGCCAAAGGCAATTTTCCCTCCAAGCTGTTATTATGTAGATTTTTGCCAAGGGCATATGTGTGTGTACCCACAATATATGAATTATATATATATATATATATATATATATATATATATGTTTTATATATATGTGTGTATATATATATGTTCAGAAAAAATATGAATAATTTTTTTTAGATTTGTGTGTCATTAGGAAATTTGGTTCACCCCTTCTAAAAGATTAGAGGAAGGATGGGGGCACCTGGTTGACTCAGTCAATTAAGTGTATGCCTTCTGCTCCCGTCATGGTCTCAGTGTCCTGGGTACAAGCCCCAAACTGGGCTTCTTGCTCGGGGGATAGAGGGAATCTCCTTCTCCCTCTGCCTCTCCCCCACACTCATACTTTTTTTTCTCTCTCTCTCAAATAAATAAAACCTTTTAAAAAAGAGAGAGAAAGGGGAATGGCATGTGGGCCAAGCGAACGAGTATGTTTGAGTAACCCTAATGTATAACTAACTGTATATGGGAGGCAGTCATCTTGACACACATTATCGTCTTTTCATTCTCATCCCAGCGACAGGCATTGCAGATGAGAAACTTCAGACTCAGAGGGGTTAAGTAACTTACCATACTACACAGCTGGTAGAGGATATTGGGATTTGAACTCAGATCTGTCTGTTTTTTTGGCTTTACTTTTTCCATTACACTGAAGTCTTTTCTTTGGGAGAATATTCTCAGTTGTGTGACCATCAGATAATGAAATGTAAAGCAAACACCGTAGTTAGAACCATTAGAACACCATAATGTCACACAAAATGGTATCTTGCACAATGGTTTCTGTGAAATATGTCATTTTTCTCCTTGTTAGTCATGTTCTCCTCTATCCTCCAGTCCCCTTCTCTTGTTTCCTCCAGTGTTTAACTTTCTGGTCTAGCTTTGCATTTTCTTGACCTTTTTCCTTGCCTACCTAACCCTGACTTTCTGCCTCAGGTAACACCAAAGATGAACATGGTGTAGGGATTTTGGAACTTTACCTATAAAGATGAGCTTATGCTTTTGCTGCATATGAAAATAAGTTTTCACAATGGGCCAGTAAAAAACTACCAAGTTTTTTTTAAAAAGGATTGCTTTTGGAAGTTCATATATAAACTGTACAAAGTCTACACACACACATACACACGCACACACATACACACTATTCTAGTTGTTGTTGCTTTTAAGACGACTTTTAGCTACAACCCACCCCTTTGCTGGTATTACAGTTTCATCCCTTGATCTTTGCTCTTTTCGGGGGTGGGGGTGCAGGGTGCACCATTGTGATACCTGAGGAGAGCTGCATCTGGATATTTGTTCCTTTGCAGAGTGAGTGAGCGAGAGGCTGCTCTGGAAGAAACCCACAGATTACTGCAACAGTTCCCCCTGGACCTGGAGAAATTCCTTGCCTGGCTTATGGAAGCTGAAACAACTGCCAATGTCCTGCAGGATGCCACCCATAAGGAAAGGCTCCTAGAAGATTCCAAGGGAGTAAGAGAGCTGATGAAACAATGGCAAGTAAGTGAAGCTATTCTACTTTGCTCTCTTGTGAATCCTGATGAACAATTCACGTGTCTATCCTCATAACTGATATGCTGGGGACAAAGTAAAGTGGTTCTTCTCTATGGCCTGATATGGTGCAGCATGTGGGCAAGAGGGGAAGAGTCAGAAGGAGAAGGAAAAGGCATTTAGTATTTCATTTAATGCCCTAGTCTTCGGAATGATACATGTTTTTGACCAGAGAAACCTTGCCCATAAAACCAGAGCTTTGGCCAAGGAGAAACTTTGCTCCAAGAAATAAATTAGGGAGTGGTTTATTAAATGGAAGAAGTTGCCATTTTGGAGTGTTTATTTAATATTTTACAGGGAAAGCATCTGTATGAATTGTCTGTTTTATTTAGCGTTGCTAACTGAATCAGTTTCCCTTCATTACTTTCAAATACATTTTGAAATGTTAATCTGGCATTTTGTAGCTTTCTTCCCAACACTTTCTGTAAAAAGAAAAATGAGATGGCTAAATTTGTCATAGTTAACGATCATACAATATTCAGACAATTGTTTTTCCTGGAAACAAAAATTATTCCTATAAAGTTTCATATGCATAAACAGTGAAAACAGAAGTTTAGGGCAGTTTTGTTTAAATGATGTCTTGGTTCAAGGAGGCCCTTAACTTTATTCTCAGTGCCTGACATAATTTTACGAACTATTATGGAGTTTTGTTAGGTATAGTTGAGTTTTCTGACTTGATACAGGAACTTTACTAATATCTCAAGTCAACTTTAGAGTATCAAAATAATATTATCAAGCTTTTGGACTTCTTTTTTCTATATACTTAAATTACAATGAGAAAAGGTGATGGTGTATACTAGGTTGAAAAATACTTCCACAATCCGACCATAATAAACAATGTTTCTTCTCCTCGTCCTTTCCTTGTTTCCCTTCTCCTCCTTTTTTTTCTGTTTTCAAAGGATACTTTATTCCACAATGTGTGTTGAGTTAGTTTCATTATTGGAAGTAGCTCATTTAGAGCGATACCTGCTTTTATCTTTGTAGATATGTCCCATGGCTCAAGAGTGTAAAAACTATGCAAACTTAGACTTTTTGGTCACTCTTAGATGAATGGGTAGAAAATGTTCTGCTGTAACTTATTTAACTTACATTATTTCATAAATAAAATTGTATTTCTCCCTTTAAGTACCTATGAAGCCACCTAGAATTTTAATAAATATGTGGGCTCACATATTCTCAGCAGCTGTGGTAGATAAATAATAAAACCTTAAGTCAGTTTTTTAGCAGAATACTTTGAGAAGGAAGAATAATCCAAGAGATAATTTTATAATAAGGATTTAATTAAACATCCCTTTAATTAGTGAACAAGTCGGATTGAAGGCCAAGATACAACCGTGTATCTCCTATATGTTATCTGCGTTACTATACAGTGAAAAGTCTGAGAAACTGCAAGATTCTGAATGATTAAAGAAAAAGATTGCCATGTTTTTAAACTATATTTCCTATGGGAGAATGGAGAATAAACTGCATTTTGTGTTTGGATCTCTAATCTCCCTTTCAAAAACAGTTGAAAGTTATGCAGAGGACACTTTTTTTTTTCCCCCCAGAGGACACTTTCTTAGTTTATGCTATAGTACTCATAAGAAATATTTATTATTAAAAGCCATATAAAGCTCCCCTAGAGTTCCTGAAAACCTTAGACATATCATCCCCCCCACTTAACTACAATAGGACTAGCTGAGATCTCAACACTATTTTAAAACAGAGACGAGGGGCGCCTGGGTGGCTCAGTGGGTTAAAGCCTCTGCCTTCGGCTCAGGTCATGATCCCAGGGTCCTGGGATCAGGCCCCGCATCGGGCTCTCTGCTCAGCAGGGAGCCTGCTTCCTCCTCTCTCTCTGCCTGCGTGTCTGCCTACTTGTGATCTGTCTGTCAAATAAATAAAATATTTAAAAAAATAAAATAAAATAAAAAAATAAAACAGAGACGATTTTCTCATTCCCTCCATGTTAATACTGGGCTTTCTATAAATTCCAGTTGCCTGAGGTTGAAACTACATTTTATGGATAGAAATGACATTTATAGCCAGCTCTGATTTTCAGTTAGATGACTGGATAACAGTCTTTTGATGAAAGATTTGGAGATGTCATGGAAAATATTTGAAACTACTGAAACTATTGATTATTGTTGTTAATGGCACATTTCAAGTGATAGATTCGAATTAAGGTACTGGGGTTTTAAAGCAACAAATGGAAATGCCAAGCTTGAAAGTAAATATAACCACATATCTTCAGAGATTACATGCAATTTCAGTATTTCAGCTAAATGGAACTCTCTGCTTTTTTTTCCCCTCTGAAGATATTTTTTTTAATTTTGAACAAAAGAAACTTTCTATAATATGCATGAAGGAAAAAAGTGTAATAATAGGCCTTTTCACTTTGTTTGAAGAAGCTGGTAGCATTATGTTCATTGTTTGATTCATGTTGTAGAGTAAAAATAATTCTTACATATTAAAAAAGGAAACTCCAAATGCCTAGCCAGAGCATCAGCTCTCCCAGCAGATTCCAATACATCTGTCTTCCCAAAAGCATTGATGTTTTGCTTCGTACAAATGCTGCTGAATGGATACGGGGTGGGGGGGGCATTGTGTGTGAAAACCTTCGAAGATATGTTTTTGCTTTATGACTGTCAATCAATTCTTCTATATATGGAGACCCCCCAGCTCTTGTTAGAATGAGTATCACTGTTATTTACAGTCTACTTCATAGGATATTTAATTCTCTCAGCAATAATCACAATTCATGGGTTCTATAAGAATACATGTTTTATGAAGCATATGCTTCCTGAATGGAATTAATCTGAGTAATTTCACTCTAAAAGCCATTAAGATTCCTTCCTCATATTAGAAAAAATGCTTATTTAGTTTTCTTACAAAAAGCAAGGGCATTACAGTTGTCCTTACACTTCAGGATGAGGAGATTTTTCTTATAAATAGTGTTATTTCTGACAGTCTAACTGGAATTTTAAAGCCAATATTTTTTTATAGAATATCATATAGAGCCCTGCGAGGTGACAGTCTGAGAATTTTTACATTGCAAATTTATCTTTAAAATGAAGAATTATATTCATAGTTGAATGAGATACTTCCTGTGTCCAAAACATTTCTGCTTTGGGCCCCAGAGAATTAAGATATCCTGAATTCCAAGTTCTAACATAAAACCGTGGGTAACAAACTAAAAATGAGAAGACTCTGTATCTTTGCTAATATTCCATAAGAATTCTGCCAATCTTAACTGGTTGGCTAAGCACCCCTATGAGATCATTGTAATACCAGCTTATAAAGAAGGTGTGTGGTTGTGGATACATGGTGGAGAGAGGTGGTCATAAAGGTGTAATTAAGGGGCACCTGGGTGGCTCAGTGGGTTAAAGCCTCTGCCTTCAGCTCAGGTCATGATCCCCACGTCCTGGGATCGAGCCCCGCATCGGGCTCTCTGTTCAATGGGGAGCCTGCTTCCCTTCCTCTCTCTCTGCCTGCCTCTCTGCCTAATTGTGATCTCTGTCTGTCAAATAAATAAATAAATTTTTTAAAAGGTGTAATTAAGATCTTTTTCTCAGCAAGAGAAACTATGAGCAATTAATATTTAAGATTCCTTCCTCTGTGATCTGGATCTTGTCTCAGGCCAGAGCTCTAAATTCAGTTTCTTCTCTAAGCTCATGCATTTCACCCGTATCTCCTTCCCCACCCCCATCATAAAAATTCTCTTCTATTAAAGAAAATATTTCCAGAGAGACTAGTTTGATAAACTTTGAATTGTACATCAGCATGCACCTCTAAATTGATTAAGAAAGCTTAGATTTCTAGTACATTATTGAAATTGGAGAAGTATAGATGTGGGACAAAGGATATCCAATGTATGTATATTTGTTGTCCTTGAGGAAGAAAGAAATAAGAAATAAAAAATAAAACAAATAACATTTAAAAAAAGAAATTGAGGAAGTAGCTTCTTTAGTGTTTCTCACAAAAAAATCTTGGCTTGCTGGTTAATTCCAAAGGAAGAAGGAAGAATACAATCTTAGTAACACGATTAGTATTCTGAATAAATTGGATTGTCATCTTTCTTGGGACATCTAAGAATAGAGAGGTAATCTGAGGATCCCTAATTCTAAGAAAAGGAAACCCTTTGTGTATTCCTTTCTGTTGCTATAATTTGAACTGAATTTTATACTTTTTTTTTAATCTTTCTATTTTGGTTTTTCAAAAATATGAAAGTTAATCATGATATTTTTCTTTTGCCTGGTGATGCTGCCTACTGTTTAGGATATGTAAAATATATATATATATATATATACACACACACACACACACACACACACACACACACACATAATTTCCTTAAGAACTTTGACTATACCATGAAATCTGTTGTAAACACCTGTTAGCTGCCTAGTGTGTTAGGACTGGCACAAACATGATTACAGAGATATTTTTTAAACACAGTTCAGACAAAGTATTAGGTTGTGTAATCAATTTAATGAGCATCAATCCACAATTTTTATTTTTTTACTTTTATTTAATTTTTTAAACCAAAAACTCCCAGTTCATCCATTTCTCCACCCCCCTCCCTGCCTCTTGCAACCACCAATCTATTCTCTGCATCTGTGAGCTGATTTTGTTTTGTTTTGTTTTTTAGATTCCACGTAAAAGAGAGACCATATAGTATTTGTCTTTCTCTCTCTGATTTATTTTACTTAGCATCACAATTTTTAAATAGCAAGGAATTAAATTAGCAGAATAGAATAGGAAATGACAGACTCCATCGCTCTTAAGGAAGGATCAGGGTTTTTTTGTGAAACTTTGGTTTCAGCTCTGTACATATGTGAGGGAGAGGAGGGGAAAGAGAATGAGAATGTGCGTACTGGATATATTCAAAAGCCTCTATAGTAGAATATGACATCTGCCTTTGGAATGCTTATATTCCAGAGGTGAAAATACATATGCCAAGGCAAATTATAGTAGTATGATCAGTGTTAGAGGGCTAGACGGGGTCTAGTGAAAACAGATGATTATGCTTAAGCCTTCCAAAGAGGCCAGGAAACTCACCTAGAACAGTGTTTTCCCATCTACCTAATATATTGGAGGAGCTTTTTTAAATAGATTTATTTATTCATTTCAGAGGGGAGGGACAATAGGAGAGGGAGAGAGAGAGAGAGAATCTCTAGCAGACTCCCCACTGAGTGTGGAGCCCAACTCCCATCTCAGTCCTAAGACTCTGAGAACATGACCTGAGCCAAAATCAAGAGTCAGATGCTTAATGAACTGTGCCATCCAAGTGCCTGAGGAGGAGCTTTTAAAAATGCTAATTCCTTGGTTCCAACCTGTAGAGATTCACATGAGATTGATGCCCTCCCCATGATTCTGATGTCTAGACAATGTTGAGAACCTATGCTCAGAGAACATTAGAAGAAAGGGTTAGGGCTTAGCTAGGTATACAGAGTAGAAAAGAAAATTTTTGGCAAAGGCAATAGCATGTTCAAAGTCCTGAGCTTTGTGGGAGTTTGAAAATCTGAAGGTACTTCTGTGTGGCTGGAGTATTGTTGTTATAAGAAGTGAGATCAGAAATGACAGCTGGGGCTAAATTATGTAGAAAAACATCAGGATATAGTAAATAGTATATGGGCCTTGTAGGCAGGAAGACCACTTATTCTCCTACTTGTTGCCTAACCTCTAAGTCTAAATCATTTTTCTCTGCTAGTGAGTATAACATTCACAGGATTTGTGAGGATTAAATAATAGGATACTGTAAAATTCCCTCTTGAGGGGCAGAGTGTTGAACTCAGAGGGCTCAATATACATAAGCTGTCTTTCTATCCATTTGGCCACTTACCTTTAAGAGTTGGGACTTTATCTTTAGTCTCTGGGAAGTTACAATATAGTTTTAGGCAAGGAAATAGATTAACCAGACTTACACTTTTGAAAGATCACTTTGGTTGTTGAGAGGAGAATGTATTGAAGGATATAAAAACTGTCTAGAAACCATAGTTGGAAAGTTTTTCTGTACTGTTCCAGTAAGAAATAATAATTAAGGTGCTGAGGTTGAACAAATGAAACCAATGTAGGAGCTATTTGGAGGTGAAAGTCAACAGCATCATGTATGTTATGGGACGCAGAGGTGAGGGAACATCCTGAGGTATGATGAGGAGTCACTGACTGCTTACCACTTGGTGTGACTGAGTGCCTTCACGGAGTTGTAGAAATCAAGAGGGCAGCCAGTTGTGGACAGGGAAGTCAAGAATGTGGTCAGTTTGGAGGTGTTTGTGCATCATGAAGGTGAAATTCTCACCTCCTTTAAACAGTTGTGAATGTGGATCTAAAATTCGGAGTAGATACAAGTTCTAGGTCAAAAATACAAACTTGAAGGACATTAACATGGCAGCCAGAGAAATACGTGATTTTACACATGAATCATGACTTGGTTTTCTCCACAGTCCATTCAGAAATACACATAGAGGTCACCAAAATACCACTTACTCCAGCACAGAATTAGTATTAAGTGATGCCATTTTCTATGTTATTCAAAGGGGCACAGCTATGGGGATGGTTTCAATGGTTTAACCTTGAAAAAAGGCAAAGCAGTAGCAAAGCTGTAGTGTAAAACTCCTACCTTGGAAAAAGTAAAAGTAATTTGAGTAATGAATCCAAGATCTTGAAAAACTTCCCAATGAAGACAGTTTGTTTCTTCTCTTACACAAACATGGCAGATATTATGTTTTCCTTTTATTCTCATGTAGCTAGTATAAAAAGGTCATATGCTTCCACAGTACTATGAATTGCAGTACGCACAAATAGATTCAGGAGCCCCATGCTTGTCGTCTTATCACATTCAGAACTTTCTCATGTTCTAGGTTTAGACCCTCAAATTCCTGTAGATCACAGAGATAATCCAAAAAGAAACAATGAAATAATTCAAAGTTTAGAAGAAGGAGTCAATGAAGACAAATGTTCAAGACTGGTGTTTTATCTCCTATAGAAAGGAAGACTAACTATAGAAAATAAGAATTCATCTTTGCCCAATGATGGAAACATAATCAGTTTAATGCAATATGAGTATAGTCACTTGGTTATAGGGGTTATGTTACCACAGTCTCTTATGTATGTTAACATGTTAATTGAACATATTGAAAACTTTAGAACCTATTGTTCTGGATATTGCCATTGAAATTACCTGTTATCTAGACTGATACAAGGAAAGCACTAAATTGAATAACTTTGTAATTCAGTTCTAGGATGCTATAATTTTAGATATACAAACTAAAAGGAAGGCCCACAAAGGAAAGAGGATACTGTGAATACTGAAAAGTCAATTTTGATAGCCCCTAATAGCCATTGTCTTTTGTTCCTCACAGAGCTTTTGTGAGGATCTTATAAGGTAATAAATATAAAAGCACTTTGAGAAAGCTTTCCTCAAGTGAAAGATCCTTATTAATGATATGAGTTACCATTAGACAAAAGTCCAACTGAATATATAAAACTAATAATATATTCTTTAAAATCAATGGATCAAAGTTATATTAATTAATGAGAATAAGGATTTCTAAATTTTTCATTTTTTATAACTGATTAAGCACTTTTACTTTCATTTTCTGATATTCTCTCAGAAAACCTCTGGTATTGGTACTCTTATTATTTTTATTTTCAGTTGAGGAGGGTAAAATTAAAGATGTTATAGTAATGTAGCTATTGCTCCTTCCTTGAAAATGAACAAATGTGAGTTTCATCATACCAGATTGGGGGGAAATAGTTAAAAATAAGAGCCTGTGAAGTAAATGTTTAGTTTTCTGAGATGAATAACACAATGTACTCATCCAATTATTAGGATAGATAATGGTAATAACTCACTTTTTTAAAAGAAATAGTACTCTGTGCTAGGCAATGTATTGGGTGCATTGCCTGCATGATGTACTATCATCTTACCCTTCTTACAGATGAAAAAAAATCAAAGCTTTGAGAGGTTGGGTAACTTCTGCCAAGGTCACACCTCTATATACAGAGAATTCAGTTCTTTGAACCTAAATTTGACCTTCTGACCTTCAACTCACCTTACTCCTCTTCTCATTCCTCTAAACTGACTTGGCCTTCCAGGCAAAGATACAACATAACAACATGTAAGTCTCAAAGAATTCACCTAATAGAAATTTGTGGACTAATGGAAACATTCCTACTTCCTAAATATCCTACTTCCTAAATATCCAACTTCCCTTTACCTTTTCCAGTCTAGTTTCGACATTGACCTCTCAACTGAAAAACTTCTCTATGAAACCACTGTAACTCCCAAATGCAAAGGCTTTCACCAAGTCTTTCCTGCCCTAGAAATCTCCGCATCACTTGTGATTATTGCCCTCCACAGTTTTCAGGGGAATGTCTTGCCTTTTGACTTGCTGGGGTTTTGTGTTCTACTAATTTTCTCCTACCTCTCTACTCATTCTTCTTTCTTTACCTGAGGACCAGTTACGGGCTGTCTTTTCTGCATTCATTAATCTCACTCTCTTCATTCGATGGTCAATAGTTATTAAGTGTCTCTCATGTTGTAGGTATTAGACTAGCAACTGTCCTTCACCCTCCTTTAATCCAATGATTTGAAGATTTTTTTATCTCTTTCCTGTATCAGTCCCATATTTCTTACTGTATGTGGGGCATTTCTTACTCAAATGTATCACAGACATCATAAACTTAATGTGACCCAAATGGGCCATATCTTGGATATCAGGTCTTCACCTCCTGTCCCGCCATTCATCACACCACCATCTTTTCTGTCAGATTTTAAACCAAATAGTCCTTCATACATCTCTTCACTTGTTGCCCAACTTTCTAGTTCATTTTCTAGATAATTTTATGCACCCCCAAATCCTTTGCACCCAATGCTTTCTTTCCAGTTTCTTAACCACTACTCAAATTCATGCTCCTAGGATTGATCACGGCTCTCCATTCCTTTCTGCCATCTGAGTGGGTACAGTCCAGCTTGCAGATTGCCATTTCAAAGGAAGCTTCCTAAGGCGTATCTTGGATTATATATAGATTAGAAATTCTGTACAGGGAGGGATTTTATCTACCTTATTCCCTTGTAGATTCCCATTGCCCAAGACAATGCCCAGCATGTGATAGGTGCTCAATAAATATTTGTCAAATGAAAGAATACATGGTTCTCCTGTTCAAACACCTTTTAGGACTTCTCAAACCCTTCAGAATATTCTGCACATGCCTTCATCTCGCCCTCCAGAATGGGCTCCCAATCTTCATTTCTAATCTTATATATTTTCTTCTCCATGTACCCTCAACTCCTACTAAAATGCACAGCTAGCTAGACTCCTTTGCTTCTTTTGATGACCTTGTTTCTTGCCTTGGAATTCCTTTTCCTCATCTCAGTCTACCCTGATACTACCTACTTGTCAAAGAAAGCCATATGGAAACCCTCCCTTCTTCTATTAGTCCCCCAGGTGGAAGACATCTTGCCCCCCTTTCCATTTCCACAGGTATTTCTCTGCACTTTATTTTTTAGTCCAATTTTATTTATTTTTTATTATGTTCAGTTACCCACTGTATAGTACATATTAATTTTTGATGTAGTGTTCAATGATTCATTAGTTAAGTATAATACCCATTGTTCAATGTAGTATGTGCCTTCCTCAATACCCATCACGCTGATACCTCCTCTCCCCACCCTCCTCTGAAACCCCCAGATTGTTTCCCAGGGTCCATACTCACTTTCAATGAAGTTTAGTGCTTTCTATATTGTATCTGAGAGGCTGGAGAGGATAGTTCTTAATAGTATGGGCTTTAAAGCCTGACTACCTGGGTTTAAATTGTGATTCTGATACTCACTGACTGTGGACACATTTCTTAATTGCCCTCAGTTTATACAGCTGTAAATCAGGGGTAATGATAATGTCTGCCTCATCAGGTTGTTGTGAGAGTGATGCAAATCAATATATGTGAAGTGCATTAAACAGTATTTGCCATATAAGAAACCAGTTAAACATAGCTAGCATTATTACATAATTACTGTTATCAGGTTCTACAGATATGTACACACCTGTTAATACTAATAACACTATATAGAGAGATGCCTTGTATATACAAATGTATTTTATAAATAAATTCTTATATTGCTTATTTCACTATAGACTCTTTATGGACACAATTCTTCATTTGATTTGAGTGAGAAACTACTTAATAAGAATGAATGAATGCATGAATGAAACTGTCTGAAATATTGGCACATAAGTGTTGGAACTCTGATTTTTAAAAAACAAAAAGCCTTATCTTGTCTAACCAAGAACAGATTAATAATCTTCGATAGATTTTAGTTCTTAAATGTCAATATTGACATGTTTGAAAAACTAAATTCTTCAAGTAGAAACAAACCTTTACACCCCCATTCTTGAAGATAAACATACTACACTGAAAATTTTAAAAAGGTAGTTTATCTTTCATAATGCCCTCCTTGAAGGAAAAATATTTATTAGCTTACATGCCCTTCTCTTTCAACCAGATACCAGGTATCAGGATTCTCTGAAACACACTTTAGTAAAAGCAGTTTGTTTTTTCCAGTCTGACAACATTGGAAGACACATCAATGGCTTATAGCTATGCTAATAAAATTAATAAAGTTGTTTTTTTTTTATTTTTGTCAAAGACTTTATTCTTTTGGGAGAGACAGAGAGAGCAAGCAAGAGAGCAGCAGGGGGAAGGAGCAGAGAGAGAAGGAGAGGAAGACTCTCCGCTGAGTAGGGAGCCCAATGCAAGGCTCAATCCCAGGGCCCTGACTGAGATCATGACCTGAGCTGAAGGCAGACACTTAACCAGCTGAGCCACCCAGGCGCCC
The DNA here is from genome assembly GCF_002288905.1 of Enhydra lutris kenyoni. Taxonomy (NCBI): domain Eukaryota; kingdom Metazoa; phylum Chordata; class Mammalia; order Carnivora; family Mustelidae; genus Enhydra; species Enhydra lutris. Next base: position 13,346,070 of record NW_019154107.1, on the reverse strand, counting down.
CACCCCCACCCGCAATATAGTTGTTTTTAAATGTAACCTATGAAGCAGTAGCACTGAAGACAACAAGAAGTCTGGGACTCGTCATTTCACTTTCTTTGATCTCTGCCAGAGCTTTATGTCATTTCAGGCCTTCTCCAAACAAGAACAGAAAGGGTCCAGCAAAGTTTGAGCTCAAAAAACTCAAAGAATATCATGTCACTTTCTCCTCCTCCCTTCCTCCAACCTTGAAGGATCTATTTTTGAGGGCTAGTGGTCTTTCAGAGGAGAACCTCTAGGAAAAAAAAAAAAAAAGATACTCCTTTATGTGGTGGGTAGCAGTGCACCCACTTCCAGTTAGAAAATTCTAAAAGTGTGAATTGGGGGGAGCAAATAAGAGGATGTTCAATCTTGTATTTACAAATTATTTTTGAAATGAACTTTCTTGGTGTCTCTTGTGCCTTTCCTAATTCTGATAATAAAACATTTCAGGTATTAGTTAAAGATGAATAGTATTCAAAATAATTTCGGTGATCAGCATGTGATTTTCATTCTGCATGAGGTCCATTTGCAGTTTACATGGTTTTCTAAATTACATTAAAATAAAATGTCAAAAAGTTCACATCTTTTTTCATTTTTAACGGCATCAATCTTTGAAGAAAGGTTATTGAGCAAAGGTCTATGCATAAATCAGCCATTCCCCATAGAGGTAAAAGAAGCCATTACACTTGGTTATGAAAGAGAGTTTCATGAATGCGAGAGAAATAAATCATTCCCCACTGGAGATCATATTAGTCGAGATGGAAGAACGTCTATTTCCTGATAGTGAGAAAGCCACAAATTACTTTTGTTTGCTCCTGCATCTGTGGTTGTCCTTGAGGGTTCTATTAACAAGTTGACTCTTCAATATTATTATTATGGTGATGATGACGATGATGATGATGACTTAGCAATGATCTGAGTCTTTATAAATGTTATCTTTAAATTCTCTTCAGATTTTAGTTTCTCCTCTCTAATTTCTATTCACCTCCACCACATTTTACAATATATTATTCTTTGGGAGTTAGAGAAAAAGGACTTCTCTGAAGAAAGTAGCATATCCCCTCATCTCTGGAGCTGACCACATTTCACTTCTATCCTTTGCTCTCAATTCAACAAGTCAATATTGGATTCAATTCAAGGCCGTAGCCCCAAATAGAATGAGACCTGGATATTTATGAACTGCTTGACCAGGCATTCCTCCCAATGATTTACTCCATAAATTCTATTTTTAGTTTTTACAGTAGTTTCACAAATGTTTGGAAAACTATTGTACATTGCAGTTTTAATACCTGGAATGAGTATAGATAGCATTTTTACTGGCTGTGGGAAGGTGTCAACATTTTCTGTTTGGTAGTAGAAACCAATGGTCATTATTTGGATGCAACCACTAAATGGGTTAGACAACTCTAGATTCATTTCCTACACATGACCTAAAAGAAATGTTTAATTCATGCAAGGTATACAGACAGGAGAAGCATACTTTTTGAGTGGATTCCCAAACATGACTTCTAAGGTCAGCCATTGAGAGTTAGATCTGCCACAGATCAGCAAAGATGTTTGAGAATCCAAAGGTTGGTAAGAGCTGTACTTGACCCCACAGAGGACTTGATACCAGAGGGACCAGGGGCAGGACAACAGAGAGATCTAACCAAGGAGTTAAGGGATATAGTTCAGGTGAGTGCAAACTCCATTGGTCTCCCAGAGGAGTGGAACCTCCTGTACACCTTCTGGGAGGACCAGGGGAAGTATTTTGGTAACCCTTTATTCCATAACAAATCAGCCCCAAATTCAAAAGCTTAATACAGTTTTGCACTTTTTGTGAGTCACTCTAGAGTTGAAGAGAGGTCAGTGGGGAGAGCTTGTCTCTGCTTCTCATGATGTCAGCTGGGTCAGGCTGCCCGGCTGCTGGAGGATCTGCTTCCAAGTGGGCTCACTCACATGCCTGGCAAATGGGTGCTAGCTGTCAGTTCCTCTTCATGTGAGTCTCTCCAGGGGGCAGTTTGGGCTTTTTCACAGAATAATCTTTGGGTTCCCAGAGCAGCCATCCCAGGGACAAGAAGCTGAAGCTGCTGGTGTCTTAAGGCCTGGGCCAAAACCTAGCATAGCTTTGCATCTGTCCTATTCTTTTCTTTTTTTTTTTTTTTTGTTCTTTTTGAGATAGAGAGAGAATGAGAGAGGATTTGCAGAGGGAGAGAGAGAATTTTAAGCAGACTCAATGCCTAGCACAGAGCCTGATGTGGGGCATTTTGCCACCCTGAGATCTTGACTTGAGCTGAAATCAAGAGTCGGACGCTTAATCAACTGAGCCACCCAGGTGCCCCCTCCCCCCGCCCCTGGCTGTCATGCTCTTTCAGTCAAGCCAGCACAGAGCCCACATTTAAAGAGATGGGACATGAACTCTACTTTTCCATGGGAAAGCGTTAGAAAGTTTTGCATATTAAGAGGTTGCCACAAAAAGCTTCTTGTAAAAGATACGGAACTGAATATTCAATAGCAAGTAGGCATTTTCCAGGTCAAAGGAAGAGGTTCTCTTTGCCCAGAATAGCCTTTCTTCCTGTTCTACCTGGCTAACTCCTATTTTAAGCCTGGGTCAACCCACCTTCTCTGAGAAGCATCATCTGGCCTTGCCCCAGGGTAAAAAATTAGATATACTCTAGTGCACTGCTGTTTTTTAAAAATTAAGCTTTTTCCCCCCTACAACAGAACATATATCAAATAACTTCCCTTCTTAAAAGTTGTAAAATAGGGATGCCTGGGTGGCTCAGTTGGTTAAGCAGCTGCCTTCAGCTCAGGTCATGATCTCAGCGTCCTCGGATGGAGTCCCACATCAGGCTCCTTGCTCAGCAGGGAGTCTGCTTCTCCCTCTGCCTCTGCCTGCCTGTGCTCACTTTCTCGCTCTCCCTCTCTCTGACAAATAAATAAATAAAATCTTTAAAAAAAAAGTTGTAAAATACTCATGGCAGTAACTATATAAGATAGAAGTAAATCTTAAGTACAGTAAAGTCTTTTTCTTTTTCTTTTTTTTTTTTTTTAAAGATTTTATTTATTTATTTGACAGACAGAGATCACAAGTAGGCAGAGAGGCAAGAAGAGAGAGGGGGGGGAAAGCAGGCTCCCTGCCAAGCAGAGAGCCTGATGTGGGGCTCAATCCCAGGACCCTGAGATCACGACCCGAGCCGAAGGCAGAGGCTTAACCCACTGAGCCACTCAGGCGCCCAGTGAAGTCTTTTTCAAATAGCAATGTAGATGTGTACATTTTTACTTCCCCATTTGTTTTCTCTACTCTTTGTCCCAAGGCACATTAATCATATCAGGTCTCATGGACACCAGTGTGGACCAATTAATTTTCAGAATATATCTCTTAATAAGCTACTCGCTAATCTGGGCACAAGGTAGCCTTCGGGAAGTCTTGGTTTCTCTGTTTAATCCATCTCTCCCGCCATTCTCTTAGTGCTTTTGCCTCTGTCTTTCTCGCTTCTCATTTCTTTTTGTTTTCAAGTGACTTTCAACTAGGCAGAAAATGCATTTCACATCTCTGTGCCTGCCTCCAGGCTCTATCTATTTCACTCACTGAGGACTGCCCTTCCTAAATTCTTTCTCTCATTTAGCAGCCTCTGCCAATGCTGGACAAATGATAGGACCTTATTTCTTAAAGGGCCAGAACATTGTCTGGAGCAAGCAGTTCAAAGGATTTAGCAAATCACAACATGAACTAATGTGGGTGAATCTTGAAGGCAGTTTGCTAAGTGAAATAAGCAGGCACACAAGGATTAAAATTATTTCATTCCACTTACGAGGTACCTGGAATAGTCAACTTCATAGAGACAGAGAGTCGAACAGTGGTTACCAGGGACAGAGCAGGGGAGGGGGTGAGGGGATTTGGGGCTTATTGTTTCATGGGTACACAGTTTCAGTTGGAAAAGATGAAAACATTCTGGAGACAGATGGTAGTGATGACTGTACAGCAATGTAAATGTACTTAATGCCACTGAATTACACATTTAAACATTGTTAAAACTGTGAATTTTATGTATGTTTTGTCACAATGAGAAAAGAAAAAAAACCATGACCTAACAGATTGTTGAGGGACTCTTTATGGAAATAATACATTATCGGAGAATACTTATTTTACAGGTCAAGGGATCTAAGTTCCGATCCTAACCAGTAACCTGTGTGATCTTGGGGAATCTAGAAGCGTTGGAGATCTACAGTTTATCTGATGGAAAATGATGATGCTGGACAAAAGAAATGTTTCCCCAAGTTCACATACAACCTGAACCATCTTTACTTGGAAAGTTTATTAAAAATGCAGTGTCAGAAGCTGGCTTCCCAGGGCTGAGCCAGGGAATCTGCATATTTAAAGAGCCCCCAGGTGGTTCTTGTGCCCATTTAAATTTGAGAACCACTGGACCAGATGCTTGCTTAAGGCCATTTCAGCTCTGAAGTTTGACAAATTTTGAATCTGTAGGGCAGATTCTCTGTGCTTATGCAGGAGAAGGAAATGAAGAAAAGACTAGACTTTCTGCTTGTGCTGGAGAATTTTTCATTTGATATCTTCATCTTCAATGCCTAGCCAGTCAGGAATAGTATTGTTTATTCCTCCCACTATTTTGGAGAGGCATGGGGAAAAAGATAAGCCAGATGGTACCAAAGAAGATTTACATTACCATTTTCTTTTTTTTCCCCTTTGCATATTATATAAAACTGCCCATGCCTCCATATGAGCCATGATCATTAATTTAATATTATGATCTAATGGCTCATGACATTAAATTATAAATTAGTCCAACATGATGAAATTACAGTATTAGAAGGAAAGTTTATTTTCTCAGGTTGATTTCTATACCTTAAACCAGTTGTATTATTAGCTAAAATTTTTTTATAATTATGTCTCAGCCTTGATTTAAGGAATCTTCTCTTTCACAGAAATGCATTTGTTAAACAAGACCTGGGTTATAATCAATTTCTCAAAAATAACATTGAGAAGAGGAAAAGGAGTTTTGCTTTGTTTTGGGATGTGTGTGTGTGTGTGTGTGTGTGTGTGTGTGTGTGTGTCTATTTACATTCAAAATAGATTCTGTCTGGGACTATATATAAGATAAACAGTGAAGGAGGGGTACATGGGGTGGCTCAGTCAGTTAAGCATCTGCCTTTGGTTCCAGTCATGATCTCAAGGTCCTGGGATGAAGCCCCACATTGGGCTCCCTGTTCAGTAGGGAGTCTGCTTCTTCCTCTCTTTCTGTTCCTCTCCCTGACTCTCATACTGTCTCTCTCTCAAATTAATTAATTAATTAGCTAATTAATTAAATCTTTTTTAAAAACTAAAGATAAACAATAAAGGAGAATAGTGTGATAGTTGTTGCATACACTTGATGATGAATGAATTATCTATTCTTAGAAAGACATAACCCCTTCTGTTATATTTTACTAACCAATAAGTAAGACCCTAACTGCATTTGCTTTGAATAAATAGTTTTACACCTATAACTTTATGTTTATTCTTCTTTTGCAAGTGGGCTCAAAAATAAAGTTTGTCATCCTTGGTTAATTCAAGAAGAAAATTTTATTCTGAACAAGTTTTTGTTGTTTTACTTATTTGAGCTTTGTTCTTCAAATCTATTTTTTGCACATAAAATATTTAGTGTTGTGAATGTGATTAAAATTAAAAGTAATTAATTGATTTAAGAGAGAGAGAGAGAACAAGCAAGAGAAATATGCAAACCACACACTTTCCTCTTTTTATAAAATCTACCAAACCACAGGAAAAAGGCCCAGTAAAACAAAAGAAAAAGAAATATGGTAGTAAGTTCACCAAATGCAATACCAAGAAGTATGAGGCAGGTTGTGGCAGAATTTAGGCTCGGTAAAATGCATGCAATTGACCTGCAATGTGAGAATCTCAAAATGAGTTTAGGTGGAGGTACAGGAGTTGAAATTCAATAATGTATGCAACAGTGATCAACCCAGAATTGCACATAGAAAGCAAATTAGTGCTCTAATGGAGAAGCCAAATTGAAATCCATTCTCTGAGCAGATTTTCAAACACATCCTTCTACTTTTCTGTTTACAAAATGGAACACCACCAGGAAAACAAGAATTCATAAGACAAGATACAAAAAAATTGGAATTCTAAGGGGAAAGATAGAATCCACATGTGCGTGCGCACAGAGTGATGAGAGACTAGCTTGCCTGTGTGGTGTATCTGATTGAGAAGTCCCTTTGCTGCAGATCTTCTCATAGGAAGTGACTAATTCTTACGATGTGAGATATTTTATCTTAGATGGTATTGGAAAAGAAATTTACACAAAATCCTTATGGGCAGTGTTGTATTATTATTCCCATATAATATATTCTCTTCAAAAGATAACTTCAGAGTTAGGTAAGACAGGACTTGTGACTCCAATTGTGTGCTCCACTCCCTGGACTAGAAATTGCATTGATCTGTCTGTACTCAACGGAACACTGCTAGAGAATTGCTCCAAATGAAAGATGTGTTTGAATTCTTTACACAAGAAACTAAAAAAAAAAGAAGAAGAAGAAGATTATTTACTTCTTAAATCTAGCAGGTTAATCACTGGTGAAATTAATAATAATAATACAGAGCAGTCATCAAGCACAAGAAAATATATGGCAACATTTACACCCTATGGAAGTAAGTCAGAGATATAAATAAGTACATGGTATTCTTGTGTTCTGCAACATATTATCTGCTTGAAAGAAACTGTTCTCTAATTTTAGTGGACTGCATGGTTCCTCTAGTTCTTCCTTCCACTCTGCAATCACATCCTAGATATTGCCTCCCCTGGATGGAGTGTACCTCCCAACCCCTGGCCTTAGGGCTTAGCCATGTGATTTACTTAAGCAGTAAGGTGAGCAGAAGTGACAGTGTGCTAGTTAGAAGCCTGAGCCTTAAAAGACCTTGCATGTTCCTGTTTGTGCCTCTACGGCATGTATAAGAAGAACATGCCCCATCCAGGCAGCCGATCTCAGAAAGAGGCTGAGAGACGAACAGCGGGGCTGCGCGAGCCACGCGCATCCCTGAGGATGGATGATGGTGGTTTGAAACCATCTGCGCCATTCAGCATTATTGTGACAATAGCTCATTGAAACAGCAAATAAACTGTTGCTGTTCCTGAATATCTGTTGAAAATTAATACCAGCCATCTTTGTGATGAAACTATAAAGCCTGTGTTTTAATTTTAATGGTTCACTGTTGAATATTAAATTTTTAAAAATTAGTTCTTCCCGGGGCGCCTGGGTGGCTCCGTCTATGAAGCGTCTGCCTTCCGCTCAGGTCATAATCCTGGAGTCCTGGAATGGAGCCCCACATGGGGCTCCCTGCTTAGCAGGAAGTCTGCTTCTCCCTCTCTCTCTCCTCCTCCTCTCACTTGTTGCCTCTCTCTTTCCCTCTCTCTCTCTCTCCCACTCTCTCAAATCAATAAATCAAATCTTTTTTTTAAAAAATTAGATCTTCCACCTTCAAGAAATTAGATCTTCCCTTATCTGGTGATGTCATTTTATTAAGCTTATACTTCATAGGTATACTGTTTATTTGTTTATTTCTAAATAACACTGGTCATGGTTGGAAATACCAACTATCTTGAGGGGATATGTAATAAGTTAAAAAAAAAAAACCTCCTTACATCAAAGTATTGCATAATAATATGTTTCATTTGAATACTTCATGCAGAGAGTGAGTGATATTTGGTTTTGCGAGAGAGATAAAAATAATGAACTTTACCATCTGGTTTAACCATTGTGGTGATACAGAATCATAGCCATGTTAATTGCCCTTGTGGTTTGTCTTCATAGAGATAATTATATGTGCAATTCCTTTCCAATTTGTTATGTAATATTAGAAATATTTCTAAAATTGATATGGATTTATTATGTTACCATCTTGTTGGCATAAACATTAAAACTAAACCCATAGATCTATTAAATGTTTAAAGGCCATAGTCTTCAAAACAAAAATATTATGAAAAGAGATTTTTGAAATAGTATTTTTTGCATGCCTTTTGAATAATGGGATTATTCAGTACTTCTTCATGTTTAGTTCCTGAATCTAAGTCATACTGTCTATTTAAAAATAGATGTCAGCTGAAGACAACCAGGCAATGGATTTGTCTTGACAACAATCTTTTTATATTTTCAGACTTCATTTATTATTAGACATGCCTGTTTTTGAAAATTGGTGTTTCTTTACCTTTCCGAATTTAGGGAAATGACACAAGAGGATAATGTTAATTTCCTCTGCCATTTTGGCCAAATCAAATTTGAGGCTTCCCAGAGATGTTGTTTAATCAATTCAAAGAGACATCTGAAAAGATTCCTGTTAATCTATCTTTAAAATGAATTAGTGGCATAAACTGTTGCTGGGTGACTTATGTACAATTGTAATTTTTAGTTATCCCAGGAGAAGATGCAGTGCCTTCTAAAATGTCACAATAAGTGTGATTATTCAAAATTCTGAGTGATTGGTCCCCAGTGAGGCTTCCTGACGTCATTTTTCCTACGGGAATTTTGTTCCAGTATTTATAGCAGCTGCAGCCATAACTATTTCTGTCTTATTCCAGTCATAGGTATTACTATATTATTCACATACCTATACTGCGGTCTAAAGAACAAGCAGACTTCATATTCCAGGGGAAACATCAGAAAAAATGAAAGGAAGTTTGATGTGGATCTGTATATTCCACATTATCATTTGTGGGTTCTCAGAATTAGCTGAGTAATGCCTTACTTATAGAAAGAAGGTCAGCTGATATCTCTTGCTGCTCCCCATTCCATGTCGTGAGTGTTATTCTTGTAGAAGAGAAGTAGAGAGTGGGAAGAAAATGATATCTGTCAATACTGTGAATATATAAATAATAAAAGTGGCAGGGGGACTGATTAATTCTGAATCATCTTTATAAAATGACTGGAGTTGTGAAAATGCTCTGTCTCCGCAGCTGATTGGGAGATGTTTGATCAGAATTCATTTGTGAATGCTCTCTTCCAGAGACTGATAGACCAGAGGTCTTAAAAACATTTTGGGCCCCGTGAAAAAGGAAAAAGACAGACCTGAGAGATTGCAATTTAAAATGGAAGGAAGTGTTTTCCCACCTTACCCACAACTTTCAAGCAAATAATTGATACAAATAAGTCAAAATGCAGTTTAGTTTCACAGAATAGTTTCTGAAACTAGTATTTCAGAATACTTTCAATCAATATATACTTGTTATGTGGTGGGAAAATAGAATGCTAAATTCTTGGATCACCAAGTAGAAAATTTAGTAAAAATAAGAAAAAGCTGGAGGTTTAGTTTGGTGATCCTATGAAGAAAAAGATATTCACCATTGGTCTTCTCATCTTAGGGAGTATATACATATGATTTTATTTTTGTAACTAAAGCAACCGTGTTATGATTTTATGTGGATTTTAACAATACAAGTCCTCTGAGCTAACTCAATAATAATCAGTCTGCATTGTGTGGTATTTATTTTCTTGTGATTTATAACCAAAACTATGGCAAATTTAATTAGTAAGATCAACTAACAAACCTGTGTCCTTCACAAAATTGTTTGTTTTATTTGAGAGTTCTTGATTTAAGTATTGTTATGTTCCTTAAACCACACTACATACTTTGGTGGGTTTTTTGTTTGTTTGTTTGTTTGTTTAATGCATGGGATTTAAAACTTAATTTTCTGAAGTTTTTTCTTTTAAAACTACATCATCAACATCCATTCTTTGCTTCTCCATTCAGCTAGTAAAATACCTAATCTATTTTTAAGGATTTGTTTCTTAACTTTGGTATAAAGTTAAGACTAACTTATGACATGTATCTTCTAAATAGTACCCTAATATTATTACTATGCCTGGTATTACCATATTCATTGTTAAGTGATCCATTCAATGCAGATATATTTTCAAATTATTCATTTAGAGTAGGAAATAGATATTTTCATGTACTAGGCTATTAGGAAAGCCTAGCAAATGATTCTGCTTTTCAGTGTCAAAAGATATTACCCATATATATCCAAAAACTTTAACTTGAACTTAGTATTCTACTGTCTTTTTGTGTCTAGAAAAAAAAATCTCTTCATAGAGATCAATTAAGACATGAATTTTCAAATGAAAATAAAATTGTAAATTAGGTATCTTTCTGTTACCATTTATTTTGGGAGTCTAGTAATAGTTTCTCTTAGGTTATTGGTATTTCATGTTCTTTGAATTCAATGTGTATATTTAAGTTAAGATGGTAATATGAGCTCTAAAATCTCAAATTAATGGGAACAATGGGGAGTATATATCACCACTTTAGTGATTCTTAAGAAGACCATACTTTACTGAAGGATTCTTACGAAGACCATGCTTCACTAGCAGAGCATGGTCAGAGAAAGAATCAAAGTCTGGTCAGCCAACCCTCCCTAAGGGTTACAAGCAGCTAGTCAGGTTTAAACTTTTCCAAACCTACATAAAAGCCTTATGGCCCTTTGAGGAGGGTACCCTTACCATTTCCTTGTTTTTGGCTGCCAGATTTGTAGTTTTACTCATTTCTGAATCAAACTTACTGAATATAGTCTAAACAAAGTATTTGTTCTGCTTTACTCTTTTAAGTAACCTTAATATTAATATATATACCCAAAAGAACTTAAGCAATTATAAAAAGCTGTTTTAGTCTTCTCATATAAATGCCTCCCTCAGAAGCAACCTCTTGGAAGGTCCCTATAATGAAACTCTTATTAATGACTGTACATTAGCCCCACCTACAGCCACCAGAGTCTGACAGGAACCAGATTTGATGATGCCAAGTTGGCCTTGATTTCTCAACTTATTCTTTTTCCTATGTGGTCTTTTTAGTAGCATTTTTTACCACTAGTCAAAGTTACGAGTGGTGAACTCTTAAAGTGTTTAAACCTCAAAGAAAAAAATAAACCCATCAGAACTTTTTTTTAATCTTTAATATTTAAAATTCATATATCCAATTGGTACTTAAAGAGAAAATATGCTGAGGAGCAGTTTCATTGTAACTGTATAGAATATACATCTTCTATCCCATTAAAACAATTCCCTAGACAAGGAGAAGAGTTCTTGCACTCCAGGCCTGGGTATAAATATGATGATAGGTGCCAGTCATTTTGTTCTGTTTTGAACATTAATTATATATGCTCTTTTCTTGACCTTGGAACTACAGTATCCATAGATCCTAGAATTACAACACTGAAAGTGAAATTTTAGAAATCATTAAGTCACCTTATCAAATAAGGACAGTTAAGCCCATGAGATACCCATTTTAAAACACATCATTCTACATCTTTACAATAGCAAGTTGTCCAATCTAGGACTGTGGTAGATCCCTTCATTTATTTAGATCTGCCTAAATGTCTCATAATGACATATTAGACTTGTATGTGTAGAGGCTTTCTGCATCTTTAGCATGATTTCTTTCCAGGCACTTAATATTTTTTTAGTAACTTTATTGAGATAAAATTGACATACCATAAATGATGCAGTATTTAAGGTGCACAATTTGGTAAGTTTAGCATATGCATACACCCTGAAACCATCACTACAATCAAGTTAATATTCATACCCATCACCTCACCCAAAATGTAATACAGTGTTTCAAGAATTTTGATGTTAAGAAATTACCTCCCTCATTCTTCACTTGGTCTCCTATACTCTTCCCATATTACTGCTAGCAAGCTGTCATTCCAATTCAGAAACTACATTAGAAGCAGAAGGAATAGTTGGGAGGCACATGGAATTGGAACTCCACCTGCAAAAACTTTAAAATTCTCCTCACATTAGTTATGGTGGCTGGAGGTGAATGTAGCTTTCACCCATTAGCTATAATCATATGTAAGAAGGAATCTGTAGATGACAAAACAACAGAAGACGGCCAGTTTCACCATACTTCGGAAATGTAATGGATAGAAATGCCAGAAGGCAGCTTATCACTTCCTTAGCCCTTTCTAGAGAAGAGGACTTATTTTATTTCTGTACAAGGAAGTTTATTTTGTTTTAAACTTGAGGTTGGCATTTTGGAGGTATTCCAAAGACCATAGAATTCATATCCATTACCATATCGTAGCAGGCTTCTTTCAAATATTGCAATCTAGAACAATCTGCTTGAAAACCTGGAAATCCAACCTAGTGAGTTAAACTTGACTAATGTTTTGTGTTTTTCTTTCTAATCCTGGGCTTTGGCCAATCATTGGTATCTAATCTTGGTACCTGGCATGAATATGAACTTTACAAGAATTTGATAATTTTGAATCATTTGGTCATTTCTTCTTTTACTTGATGGATATCAATTCAGCAGAACTTTCTCAAATTGTATTGCTTATAAGCCTCATTTTGATTTATAGTATGTATCAGTTCATTTTGCTACATAATAAATAACCAAAAAAATTCTGTGGCTAATAACAACAGATACTTATTTAGTGATGGCTCTGTGATTTAGTGGGTTTTGGCAGATCTTGACTAGGCTTTGCTTGACTCTGCTTATCTCCTGGTTGCTGATTTGGTGTGAGTCTTCTTGCTGAGTCTTCTTCCTGTGTCTTATTCTGAGACTCAGCCTGAAGGGACAGCAGCTTCTTAGGACAATGACCAAACCAGAACCAACACATTTCAAGTCTCTGCTCTTAGCACATTTGCTTCCATTCCACTGGCCAAAGCATGACACCTGGCCAAGCCCAAAGTCAAGGGATAGAGAAACACTTTCCACCTACATGGGGTCATGGCAGGGGTGTGTATATATAATTTGACCAAGGATGTGAAAGAATTGAAGCCAGTAGTTCAATCTGCTATATAGTCAGTTGGAGACAAGCTCAACAAGTTAGTCAAATAGAAGGCTGGTTACTATTTATGGACCCTATAACTCCTAGAAAAGAAAACAGGATCCCCCTTACTCTGCTTGAATTTCCTACCCAAATCTTTGAGTTATACTGAAGCCTGGAAGCACCCATCAGGCAGGAATGAATGGTTCGTTCTTCAGGATGCAGCATGTGAAATATGCAGCTTCTCATTATTGCAGTAGCCAAACAGCCATTTTCTTCAATTTAGGAATATAAACATGGATGTGTTAATTTTCAATTAAGAGTTCTCAACTTATTATCTGCTTGGCAGTTCTTCTTTGTAACAGTCATTCCATCTTACTGTTAATGTTGGCTTTTGACCTAAATTCGAAAGGAAAACCCAAAATTCAAGGGCCATGATAGTAGTAATTTTTCTAACCTGTTTGTGTCTTGTTAAGAAAATAAAAATCATACAAGTGCTCTTTTTGGCCAATACAAGCATGTGAAGAAAATGACTTCCTTTGATGAACAGAAATGATAGAAGCTTCAAAAGTACCTTTAAAAAAAAAAAAAGCTAGGAAAACGGAGCCAGTGATTTGACCTCAAACAAAACAGAAACAAAGCACTAGTCAGCATTTCTCAAGAAGGATGCTATCTGGAACTGATAGGGATTGTGGAAGCACATTGAATTAGAGGTCATGAATGTGAAGGTCAAGGCATGAAATCTTCCTTCATGAAGTAGTGTTAAGTACTTGGCAGGGCATTGTTGTTAAAAGAAGCCACCAAAAGTGAATCAAGCTGCAATAAAGTTAAAAAGCTGGCATGTAAACTTCATCTAAGGCAATACAAGCCATTCCCTATAAAGTAGTATAGTGGGGTGCCTGGGTGGCTCTGTGGGTTAAAGCCTCTGCCTTCAGCTCGGGTCATGATCCCAAGGTCCTGGGATCAAGCCCCGCATCGGGCTCTCTGCTCGGTGGGGAGCCTGCTTTCTCCTCTCTCTCTCTCTGCCTGCCTCTCTGCCTACTTGTGATCTCTGTCAAAAAAATAAATAAAATCTTTAAAAAAATAAGTAAAGTAGTATAGTACTTTTCCTTACATAAGGACCTGGAATATATTAAAATAAGTCTATTTATACCCATAGATATCTTATTTAAAGATTTTCATAGGGAGAAAAACCCCAAAAGCATCATTCCATGCTGATTTGATTTTTTTTTTCTTTTTATAAGGTACTACCAGTCTCAAAAGGAAGAAATTGATAATATTTTTATCCAAATCAGGTGGCTAAGTACTTCCCAAGATACATTTGTTGTATAGGTATCACTTCCAAAATATAACATTAAGAACAATATTTGGGCAAATTTACTTAATATCATCTTTTTCCTTTTTGCCCTAAAAGTACTTAATTGTTTGTAGAGCATATTGTGTCAGTAAGATTGGTTTGATAAAACCATCTTACAGGGATTTGCTTACAAAGCTCTCCTAAGTTTGAAAAGACACAGGAGAAAATTTGTAACTGTAGCTCACCCCCAACCAGAAATAGTAATTACAGGGCTAATTTTATATTGCTAATTCAGAAAGAAATGATGTTCCCTGTCCCTTTACAGAGCTGGAGTCTTCTTAATCAATTCCAGTCTAGGGAAGCCTATAAGTGGCCAGTGATCTTGGACAAGTGGATAATGGAATATGAAGACCATGTCTATGATCAGCCATGTAAATGCTGTCTAAGTCTGATAACTCAGTGTAATTACCTACACATCAATGTAATATATTGTTAATGCATTAAACATTCATTTACAGCATAATTATCATACAGCTGATACAGCACAGCCACATCAATCCCATTGTCAAGTTAGACCATGTCAGCTGGTTTTGTGGTGGGAAATCAGTATAAACACAATCTTAAGTGTCCATATTTCATGCTGACTAGCAATAACCAACTTCTGTATAACACTTACGACTTTACTAAGCACTTTCCTATCCATTGACACAAGTAATGCCACAGTAACTCTGTGAAGTGTTGAATCCTTGTCCTGTTCCATGGTCTCATTTGTTGCCCCTTTGTGTTTGTGTCTCAGCCAGGGTCCCAACAGGAAAGGCACATTAGAATTAGGGTGATTTGAGTGTTGATTTCCAACTGCTACATACTGAGGAGTGGACAGAATATAGGAAAGTCATGGAAGGTAGCATAAGACCCTTGAGCTAACAACAGCAGAGCTGTCATTTCTCCTAGACCTGAAAAGATTAGGGAGGAGGAGAGGTCTCTGAGAATAAAGAGAGAGCTCATGTGCATCTTCACTGCCTTGGTGGAACAATGGCCTTCTTTTCAGGGCTAAAATTGAGGTTTGAACTGACAACCAGGGAAGGAAACCAAAGCAGTCAATATTCTGACCTCAGTCTCTTCCTAGTTCTCTCCATCAGTCAAGCCCAACCAGAAAACTAAAGAGCATAGGAACTCATGGTTGTAATCCCAGAAGTCAGCCCCTGGGACAGTGGAGGAAGGGGGCTAAGCAGATCTGGAGAAACAAAGAGAACATAGCTGACACATATGATTTGAAAATGTAATAAGAGATCTATCTTATTAGTAATCTCAGTGACCTAATAATAATATTTATTCTTTCTTTACATATTTAGCTGTGTTGAATTGGTTCAGAAATGTAACTCCACTGTTCTGATTTCTGTTTCTATTCAGTAATAGATTAATATTCATCTATCAATGGAGTACCCACCATCTGCTAGTTTATTTCTGTGCTAGTTTGCAAAATAGAGAATAAACCCGATTTCAAGGACTTACATTCTAGTGCAGAAAAAAATGACCATATTCGAGTCTAAAATTTTAAGAAATACACCACATGAGACATAGTAATGGGTTCACAAGATCATGCAGAAATTGTTTATTATGAACCCATAGTATTTTAAGTATTGCACTGAGCAGAGATCATTGTCCTTACACAAGTTAAAATCAGAATCAAATCACCTGCAAAATAACTCACTCCTAAACTTTAAACTTCTTGAATGTTTCTTTTTTTTAATTCCAGTATAGTGAACATACAGTGTTATATTAGTCTCACTAAAAAGGAAGCCTACTGAATGAGAGAAGATATTTGCAAATGATACATCTGATAAAGGATTAGTATCCAAAACATATAAAGAACTTATACAACTTGACACCCAAAAATCAAATAATCCAATTAAAAATGAGCAGAAGACATGAACAGACGTTTCTCCAAAGAAGACATCCAGATGGTCAACAGACACATGAAAAGATACTCAACATTACTGATCATAAGGGAAATGCAAATCAAAACCACAATATCACCTCACTCAGAATGGCTAAAATCAAGAACATAAGAAAGAGCAAATGTTGGTGAGGATGTGGAGAAAAGGAAACCCATGTGCACTGTTGGTGTGAATGCAAACTGCTGCAGCCACTCTAACAGTGTGGAAAACAGTATGGAGGTTCCTCAAAAAATGAAAAATAGAACTACCCTATGATCCAGTAATCGCCCTATTGGGTACTTATCCAAAAAAATACAGAAACACTAATTCAAAGGGATACATGCACCCTGTTTTTTTATGGCAGCATTATTTACAAGAGCCAAATTATGGAGACAACCCGAGTGTCCATCCCTTGATGAATGGGTAAAGCTGACACATATGATTTTATGCATTTATATATAGCATACATATGTACATATATAATGGAATATTACCATTTGCAATGACATAAATCGAGCTAGAGAGTATAACGCTAAGCAAAATAAGTCAGTCAAAGACAAATACCCTATGATTTCACTCTTGTGGAATTTAAAAAACAAAAGGGGGGCTTCTTGAATATTTCTGTTATTTTTTTAAATACCTCTCTTATTTCACAATGTCAGAACAGTATATAAACAATAATAGTTTGTTGAATGGAATCAAACAAAACTAAAATAGGTTTTCATCAGAGCCATAGTTTACTCCTTGTCTATAAATAAGCAAGAAATGTTTGCCTTAGGAGTTTAAATATCTTCTATCTAAATAACTTATTTTATTCCCTCTTAAGCAATACTCAGTCCTTCAAAAATATTTATTGAGTATCTAATATGTACTTACTACTGTGCCAGGTTTTATGAAGGATGCCAATGTAATAGAATGAACTTCTAATTCTTCGGCGTTCCAATTAAATAACCTAAAGTTAAATCAATTTGGAAAGGGAACATTATGCCTTTGAGACTCTAGGTTTCTCTTGATTAGAAAGTATTAAACATTTCAAGTAACTAAACAGATTAAAGAGAATTCAAGAATGCATCTCACTAGTAAATTTGGATTAGTCTAGCAAATTTAAGACCTTAAATGGAACTTTTTGATAATTAGAAGAGAGAGAAAATTATAATTACAACATTTGTAGAATCTATGTTTATCTCTCAACTTTCTTAATCCTTTTCTAAGGAGATCTGATGATCGGGTTTTATAACTCAAGAAAATATTTCTATACATTCTGCAAATCCCTTTTAAAAAGCTCTTTAATTTCGTATTTTGTTAAAAGTCAAAAGCCTCCATGAAAATGAGACCAAAGTCAATGAAAGACTATGGCAATAAAAATCGCATGTGATTTTCTCTCTTGCATAACATCTGTTTCTGACACTCCTTTCCTGCTGAACTTTATACAAATTTATTATAACAAGCTTTATTGACAGCTAAGTCCTATTTTTAAAAGGATTTCTTTTTTTCCCCTGAGTGATAATAGTTGTCTTTTCATAGTGTTCACTAGTTGCAGATACTTTGTAGCTACATTTCACACCAGGGAAAGTATAATTTCTGAGCACCTGCATATGATTCCTGATTCCTGAGGTATAATTTGCTTAATAGTAGTACTATGCAGTGACATTGGTACAAAGACATTTTCTTTATTCCATTGTATTATTTTCAGTTTCATTTGGCGGTTGTTAAAGAAAGCCATTAAATGTTTTTATAATTTGCATTTCCTGTTTAACTAGGAAAGTTTGGGATCACTCTTCAGTAAAGCAAACAGTTTGAGAACCAAGTACTGAGTAGTTTTTACCAAAGGAGTCTAATATTAAAGGATATATATACACATTTGAATAGACCGGTATCTCTTTCACTTTACTGATTTCTTGTATGCAGCAACCCCTTGTATAGTGCTTATGACTGTCAATATGTAAATATCATCTCATCTCTTCTTGGGAAGTTTTACATCCACATTTATTAGAGTCCCTCTTAGTCCTTGAAAGGAAAGTTAAATCAAAAAGAACAATGAAGGGGCACCTGGGTGGCTCAGTGAATTAAAGCCTCTGCCTATGGCTCGGGTCGTGATCTCAGGGTCCTGGGATCAAGCCCTTCATCGGGCTCTCTGCTTGGCGGGGAGCCTGCTTCCTCCTCTCTCTCTGCCTGCCCCTCTGCCTACTTGTGATCTCTGTCTGTCAGATAAATAAATAAAATCTTAAAAAAAAAAAGAACAATGAAAAAAAAGAACAATGAATGTTGGTCAAAAGAATGAAAAACATGAGCACCATGTATCCTCTCTTGGACTGAACCAAAACTCTTCTGATACGTTGTGTGTGTATTCATAGATCATATTTCATGATACTACCAAATATCAGAAATAAAATGGTCATATGGAGGTACTGGAAATACTAATAATAGCAGTATTCCTAAAAGGCCTTTTCTATTTGCTTTCACGTTTATGCATTCCACTACTCCTCAAGGCCTATCTCAGATTCCTCTTCTGCAGAACAGTCTACATGCATGTCTACATACATGAATGTTGATTCTTCTTGTTTCTTAATTCTTCTTGCACAGTTGAATTGTAAAGCCAAGAATTGAAAAACCAGAGTGTTTTAACCAACAAGCAGTGAGGGGAGAGTTTCAGTGAAGGGCCAATCTAAAATATCCCACTACCGTGGACCGCATAGGGGTTGTAGCTGGTGATTAAATCCTGTCTTTCCTACTGATTGTAAAGTTCAAGGCATATTCTTACATCCCCTAAGGTGCCTAGCAGGATTCACAGAATGCATGCAGTTGGTATTTGTTGATTTATTAATTAATTGAATCTTAACACACTATTCAAACTCTCAAGTTTTAAATGAAAGTATTCTTCTCCACCCCTCAATGTCATCCCTGTTATTTTTCATGGCACCCTGGTGATCTCTTTTATAGCATTTTCTACTAACTAGAATTATTTTATTTATATATTTATTTCTTTGATTATTGTCTTTTACCTTCAATAGACTGTAAGCACCACAAAGGCAGACCCATAAATCCCCAGCATCTAGCACAGTGCCTAACATAATAGGATCTCAATATTTGCTGAATGAATGACCTACTTAAAGATAGTACTTTATTATGAACTTTATTTTTCTCAAAGTTGTTTTACATCTATTTTCTCCAAAAGAAGAGAGAAAGAGAGAGAGAGAGAGGTCCTTCAGGCAAAGGGCTAGAGATTATACACCTTCTTTGTTCTTTCCACAGTGCTCTGTATCAGTGTTTCTCTTAGCATGCAAAAGAATTGCCTAGAGATCTTGTTAACACTAGGATTACTTAGTCCCATCCACAGAGATAGTGATCATTTGGTCTGAGATGGTGACTCTGCTGCTGATCTGTGCAGCACACTTTGAGTAGGACCATTCTAGGCTGTTAAATGTATGAACACACACTCAGTGGAGGGGTCTGTGCTAACCCGCTTGCCAAGTAATGAACATTTTTACTGAGTCACAGACTTTTGAAACTTGTAAGGACCTTTGCCATCATCTAGTCTATTGATGGCAAATATCTGAGTCATGCACTATAGTGCTCATCCCCATTTAGCCCGTGGCCTCAGAATCCTTGGGCTGTCGCTGTCGCCATTGCTCCGGGTGAAACCCCTCTCTTCTTGAGCTAGTCCCATCCTACCCATTAGAGATGAAAAAACAGAAGTTTCAGAGAGTCTGAGTCTCTTGACAAAGATTCTACAACTCAGGTCTTTTCAATTCTTGTTCACCTTTTAGCATCAGGATAGAAATTTCCAAAGATAAGAGTCTCATGCTCTATTGACTGAGCTAGCCGGGCACCTAGAAATTTTCAAAGATAGACTGAAGTGGCTTCTATCAAATTTGAATGTCATATATACTACACAAGAGAATTTCATTCCAACAGCAAGAACTTTCCATATGCTTTATTCATTATTCCTTGAGAATTTTCCCGAGTAGGTCTATAACAGTACAAGTTAAATTATATACAAATCTTCTTTATATAAATCTAGAGTAGTTTACTAAAACACATTGCAAAGTTTTTGTTGTTTCTTAGGTGGTTTTAATTATGTATGTTTCATTTTAGTAATGCATCTTTTCCACTTCATCGGTATTATGTTATGTTAGCAGTAAGTACAAAATAATTGAGAACAAACTATGACAAATTGAACTAAGCCAAACAAGAAGAAGAAGGAAGCAAACACACTTGCGATCTGAGTTTCTTTCAGTCCTTGAAACTTTGAGAATATCTGTCTTTATTAACTTTTGCTTTTTGCTGATAGTTTCTCTCATTTTATTATAGCGCATAGCATTGTAAATTAATTTAACATGAAAGATAAAAATGTTGCTCTTGAAATGTTTCTCATTAAATTATGGAAAAAATATTACAATAAATAAAGGACAGGAATGCCTCTATTACCAGCTTCTGTTTGCTCAATTATTGCAGTACCAAAAGTGAATTATTACACAGTTAACTCAGAGGCAATATTATTGCCATTATGTTATAAAATAGATGAGTTGCAATCTTCAAAAAAAAAAAAAAAAGAAGAAGAAGGTACAGCATAGGTCCTTTGAAAGTGAAATACCTTTTTTTCTTGTGCTTCACTTAAATGCATACAGACCCCAGTTTTTTAGGAGTTCTTGCTAATGATGGGCTGAACTTTATATTAAGAACTGCAAAGTAAATTTCAGCAAATTACCTCATTCAGAGGAGTCATTAAATGGAGGTACCTCTGAAATTTTGGGAGGTATGTACTGCCAATTAGCTGAAATATTATTCAGTGTCCTCTCTATGGTTACAATCTTTCTAGTGTACTTTTTAATTGAAGACAACCTCTACAGAGAAGATGAGAAGTTTCTACTTAGTGGTGCTTATTAGGATGGGATCATACATGTGGAAGACATTCATCTGTATCCCTCCTCCACTCACAAAGAATGGTACTTCATTCTTCCAAAGCATACAAGGAGGAAGAATTAAAGATTATTTACATGAGCCAGAACAATTGCTTGAAAGTACAAAAAAAAAAAATGGAAGTTGCTTGAGGCCCCTCAATTAGATAAGCTTTTTTCTTTATGCCCCGTATGGAACTCAATGCATTCATGTTCTAAAATCCAATGGAACAAGCTTATATGAGCATATATCTAATATTCTAGGTGAGCTTTTAACGATGAGGCAAATATTTGAATAATTTATCTCTCCTAATATGCAAACCGTTAAAGGACACAATCACCTACTAAATGCAAGGCTCTGTAGAATGCCCTGGAGAGTATTGGAATTGATCCAACCCACATCCTACCTCTGGAACTTTTATGATAAGGGACAAATAAATAATTCCAATGCAATGAAGAAATGGCATATCCCGCCAAGGAAATGCTGATGAGAGTATTCTAAATATTTGTAGTTTGGGAAATGTATCAGAAATCTTTTGGAAGATTTTCAGATTACATTAAAATGCCCAGTTAATAAACTATCCAAAACTATTGAGGATTTAAAGGAATGATCCATTTTCAAAAATTTCTGGATTCTATCTTTAAAAACACCTTTAAGTGTCCAAACAGTAGTTTCTGATGATTCAGAAAGAGTTACAGGCTGTTGCCTCACATCAGAATAACTTATATACATAGTAATGAAACCTGTATTATAGACATGGAGAAGACTTAATGGTCTTTTGAGTCAGAAGTCAAAAGCACTGTCTCCAAATTGTTGAGGCTGCATTAGAGGGTGTAACTCTGAGCTCATTTGTCTGATGCAGTGACTCTTAAAAGGAGCAGTTTCACCCTCCAGGAGATATCTGGCAATGTCTGGAAGCTCATTTTTTTTTTTTTTTTTAAGATTTTGTTTAGTTGAGGGGTACCTGGGTGGCTCAGTGGGTTAAAGCCTCTGCCTTCAGCTCAGGTCATGATCCCAGGGTCCTGGGATCGAGCCCCACATCGGGCTCTCTGCTCAGCAGGGAGCCTGCTTCCCCCTCTCTCTCTGCCTGCCTCTCTGCCTACTCGTGATGTCTGTCTCTCAAATAAATAAATAAAATCTTTAAAAAAAAAGACTTTGTTTATTTGAGAGAGAGAGAGAGAGCGCACATGAGCAGAGGGAGAGGGAAGGGGAGAAGCAGACTCCACTGAGCACAGAGCCTTACAAGGGACTCACTGAGATCGTGACCTGACCAGAGCCAAAGTCAGAGGCTTAACCAATTCAGCCACCCACGGGCCCCAGAAGCACTTTTTTTTTAATATATTTATTTATTTGACAGCAGGAGGGATTACAATTAGGAAGAGAGGCAGACAGAGAGAGTGGGAAAGCAGGCTCCCTGCTCGATCCCAGGACCCTGAGATCATGACCTGAGCCGAAGGCAGAGGCTTCACCCACTGAGCCACCCAGGTGCCCCCCAGAAGCACTTTTAATTGTCACAGCTGAACTGTAGCAGACAGGGGCCAGGTATGTTGCTAAATATCCTACAACACACAGGATAGACCTCCACAATAAATTATCCAATCAAAAATGTCAGTCATACCGCAGTTGGAAAACACTGGTCTAATGTAGTGTTTACTCACCTTTCCTGAACTTCTGCCCTCTTCCACAGTAATCACAAATGCCCAAGAAATTAAAAAACCATTTAGTCATTTTTGCATGCTGTAAGATAATGAAGTGATTTTAATTATTTAGTATAATTTTTATATAATGAAACATTGATAATATAAATATTGTTTAATTATTCAGACCATCATAGCTGATATTAGTGTATTATTTAAGATTTCATAACATTCATTTACTGAACTTCATAATAGCATTCATTAAATAAAGACAAATGTTCTACTTTTTCTCACTTTAACAATGATTCTTTAATAGGCAAATGTATAAATTAATAATATATTTTAAATTACGTGCTGGTTTGAGTGACAAAATGTATGTGAAAATGTAGACTGAAATTTAACTGTTATATAAGGTCAGAGAAAGCACTTCTACTTTTGTGACTAGATATTTGGAATTCTTCCCCATATCCAACCCCCTAAAATTTAGCTAATTTGATTTTTGTTTATTTCTAAACCATGAGATAACAGAGGCTCAAGTTGACATTTTCAAGCATATCTTGGAAAAATACATTTTGAGAACAGTTGAGCATCATTTCATTCTTTTTCTTTCTTTCTTTTTTTTTTTTTTACAAAACCAGAATATTTATATTACAAAAAAAAAAAGTTAAAATGCACAAGAGACATCATTTGCACACAGCTAGTGCCATTGGCATCCTGGAGAAAGTGGGGCCCAAGGTGCAATTATCCAAGGGAGCAAATCAATAAAAATCTATCCACCCAGAATGGTGTGGGAGTAAGCTCAGTAGCCCCAGGTCTATAGCTATTCCCACAACAATCCCTGAGGCTGCTGTTAGGACCCATTGCTCAGGACAGTTCTCAGCACCCTAGCCCCAGAGGGGGTTATAAGACAAGATGTGGAAAAACCCTGCTTTACCCCTGAGAGATTCCCTCCCACAGATGTAGCCATTCATGTATTGGGCCCATCCATCTGGTCTCATACTTAGTCTTTACACCCTGGCATGGGAACAGTTATTATTACATCTTCCTTGAAAGGAAAACAACTTCCCTCCCCAGGCCATTTTCCAAAGCTGGAGATCTGGGGGCAGAGATTCAGATAAAGCCCAGCAGGGAAGGATTGTCCCCAGAACCACCCCCCCACCCTGGAGCAATTTGGATAGAGCATGGTTGGAGTTCATTGGCCTCACCCCTTCCCCCCTACCCTGTGCCAAGAGCCAGCTGCCCCCTACCCACCATGACCCAACTTTCTCCACTCTGCAGACTGATGCATGCTCCTCAAAATTTCCTGATCACAGAAGGCTAACCACCACCCTCTGCTGGGCCTCTGGGAGCAGGGCAGGGCTATGGATCTCTTCTTCCTCCAGAAAGTCGGCTGCGTTTCCCTGTGAGCTGGGGGCCTGCTGGGCCTTCAGGGGACACAAGGCCACCATATGTCTGCTGCCCTGGCAGAAATGTCCCTTCTTGAGCTGGGGTGGTAGCTTTCTTCCCTTGGCATTATGGTCTCTGTAGCTCCTGTTCCCCTTTGATCTGCGCTTCTGCCAGTTCTTCCCTATGAGCCAACTCTCACTCCCAGTACAGAACACCCCAGCAGAGCTGGCACACTGGATAGATTCTAGGCCCTTAGCCAACTTCTTGTAGTTGAACTCCACTCTGGCAGTCACGGACAGGAAGCTGAAGCCCATGCACACTTTGAAGCACTGTCAGTTGCCAGCCCTATGCCTCCTCTATCGCTGTGGCAGCAACCCCGCACCTCCTCAGGCCCCTGGGCACAGCCACCTACAAACTGCTGCTTTGACCCACAGCCCGTGGTCATCAGCTGAGCCTGTGGCCCCAGACCCCAGGTGGGTGCCTGCTGGCCCTAGAGAAGTCCAGAGGCAAAGTGGCTTGGAGAGGAGGCTGCTACATCTTCTCCAGCACCCATTCTGAGATTTTTATTTAACTGATGGGCTGTGGTGGCTGGGCATCAGAATTCTTAAAAGCTGCTCAGGTATCTCTAATGTGCAGTCGACTTGGACAACCTCTGGGTTCGTGCCGTATCCCACTTGGAAGACTCTATGCAGAGGGTTCATATTCCTCTCCAGCTGTTTATCAGCCACCTTTCTGACCCTGGATGAACAACGTAGACCATATGCCAGAGTTTTCTCATCTGTCAAATGGGGGCAATAAAAATTTCCTTTGGGGGAACGCCTGGGTGGCTCAATGGGTTAAAACCTCTGCCTTCAGCTCAGGTCATGATCCCAGGGTCCTGGGATCGAGCCCCACATCGGGCTCTCTGCTCAGCGGGGAGCCTGCTTCCCTTCCTCTATCTGCCTGCCTCTCTGCTTACTTGTGCTCTCTGTCTATCAAATAAATAAATAATCTTTTAAAAAAATTTCCTTTGGATTATGTATATATGCCATTTACAAATCAGTCTCATCTAAAGATAACCTTGAGGAAAATATGCAGAATTATTACTATTTATAGTTTTTTCAGTAACTTTCTGTATTTCAGCTTCAGTGTTACTGACGGTTCCTCTCTTTAACCAATGATCCACATATGGATATAGGTTATAAGGATAAAAACAATTTAAGACGATTATAACAGTCAAAATTCATGCAGTAGCTAACAGTGTCGAGTAATTAAAGTAACTGAGGAACTGAGTCATGTGCATACTTCTTTGATCCTTCCTTCCATGTATTTCTCATTGTCATTTCACTATATGTAATTAAATTACATGCACATGCACACACACAAAGTTTTTTAGGAATAGCCATTACTACCTTCACTAATATGAGCACCAAGAACAGTTTTTGTGAACCCCTGGGAAATTTCATGAAAATCAGTTTGGAAAGGTTCCACTCAAAATCATTAGAGATGTGATCACAGGTAGACTGAGTCAACAAATAGGCAGAGAATTTAATAAAACTCCAGCTGGACATGTACAAACGAGTCTAAACCATTATAATTACATAATTGTAGTGAAAAAAAGAGCTTTGGGCAATCTTTTCAGGAAACTCAATCAAAATTATTGCATTTATAAGACAAATATTTATTTGGGTGGTTAAAAGATCTCTTAACAATTCTATTACCTCTTTGTGTGTGTGGTATTTTTCAAAGTTAATCTTTACTTATAAATTATCTCTAAAAATTAACTTTATCATTATATTATTGAGAAATGGCAGTCACCAAATTCCTCATTGGGATACTTCTAAGATCCATTGATATATTTTTAAACTAGACTTATTGTCAAACTCAGTGTTTTTGTGTTTGGCAGTATTAATACCCCCTCACTGAGTAAACTGGAATGTACACATATTTTAGGTGTCTACTGTGTGCCAGGTACTGGCCTAGGCATTGAGAATTCAGAGATGAATAGGACTTGGGTTGACTTCAGTCATGTTGTCAGGACACTCACACGTGAGATGGAGAAAGAGAAAGGAAATTGAGTAAGAGGAGTATGTACAAGGCATATGCTTTAGAGGACTATGAAGTAACTGCCCAGTGGGATCCAGTAAGGCTTCTTAGAGGAGGGGGCATTTGAGTCGGGTTTTAAAGGCTGAGTGGAAATTCACTTGTTGAGATAAACCCCTTAAGAGGAATTACTTCAGTCAAACTTGCTATAAGCCCAGCAGTAAATGGTGTGCGAAATCAGTACCATCTGTCAATTTACTCAATCTACTTTACTCTCACCTTCAGAAAAGAAATTCGGAAATATAATAAGAAATTTGAATCTATTTTGCTATCTCTTAAAATGAGTTAATTTGAGGAGGAAAGTGAATATAATGGAAGAGAATCTCCCTTGGGGAAAAATACTGTTTATTATTCGCTTGCATCTAATTATTTCCTGTCAAAAATGTATTATGTATAAACTTGATAATTAAAAAATCAGATTTCTATATTGGTAATGCCATTTATTTTATAGTATATTAATAACAAAATGCTTATCTTGGTGACTTTCACAAACTTAAATGAATA
The DNA here is from genome assembly GCF_002288905.1 of Enhydra lutris kenyoni. Lineage (NCBI taxonomy): Eukaryota > Metazoa > Chordata > Mammalia > Carnivora > Mustelidae > Enhydra > Enhydra lutris. Next base: position 13,319,546 of record NW_019154107.1, on the reverse strand, counting down.
AAGTACAAAAGTAATTTATGTCATATTACACTGTTGTAGATTTATTAAACTAACCCAAAATAGCACTCAGTGAAATAGAGACCCTTATTCCAAACACCTCCACCACAGACTTTGTCTCTGATTGTCAAGTCAGAAAAATTATCTAATAAATTGTTGACTTACAGAATAAGAATTAGAATATCTAGGGTGCCATTCTTGTTCTCTTCATTTTTGTAGAGCAGCTCTGGCCAATAGAAATATAACAGGACTTAAAATCTTTTAGGAGCTATACTAAAAAAGCAAACATGAAGAGATGAAATTAATTGTAATAACATGTCTTCTGTAATCTAATATACTTACAAGATTATCATTGTAACATGCAATCATTGTAAAAGTTAATAATGGAATATATTTTTCCAATGTTTTACCACGCATGTCCATTCAGACCAATCACATTTCAAATGCTCAGTGGCCATAGGTGGCCAATGATTACCATATTAGAAAGAGAAGTTCTGGAGATTCCCATGAATCCAAAAAGAAGAGGACTTCCAGACGTTCACTGATAAGTAATTCTTCACTGCTAGCCATGGGAGCATTTCCAAATGTAGTCTACAGATTTTAAATATTCTATCTTACTGTCTCAGAAGGCGTCATTTTTAATGTCATACTATTCTTAAAGAATGTCAGACATTCTTTTTTATGGAATACTCTGAAAGAGCAATTAGAAGTTTATGATGCACATAATACAAAATACACGTCATTTTCCAAACCTGTTTTAGAAGCACAAAAACCATAGTCATTTATCACTTGCGAGAATACGGTCTCGAGTATGTCTTTGTTTAGGTATCAGCGATATTGCAAGAAATTTGCGGTAAGAAAACAATCTTTAAGAACAAGATTAAGAACAAGATACAAGACTAAAATTGATAAATAGAATGAAAACCTTTTTTAAATGGAAACCTGGTTTAGTCTATCCATGGGGATACATTAGAGAAACACTAGTTGGAAAATAAATGCCACATCTGTTAAGTTACTAAAAGTTACTTGACTCTTAGCGACTTAACTAGAAAATGTCCTTGTGGCTAGAGTCCTTCTTGATTTTCAAGTTAACCTATCTATCTAACTTTGCAAGGCCACTGGGACCTTTTTGGCATTGGCAGAATCATTTGCAGCCATTCAAAGTAAAATTGAAGTATCAACTCCAGAAAACAGCTACTAATGAGCAATCAGAAACCTGACCTCGAGATGACTTGTGAATTGTGAATCAGCAAAATACACTCAATTGTTTATTTGCTAAGTATGTATCAATTATCAGGTGCTTCCAATTTATAAGTAGTTTTTTTTTTTCCCCAAAAAGTTAGTTTATAATTCAGATGTGGGATTTGGAATAAATTTACCATGGGGGAAATAGTTTAAATTATAATTAATTTCCTAAGCTATCTAATTTAATTTTTAATATGCCTGCATGCATTACTTGTCATTTATAATAATTCTTTTCCCAAGTGTTCACTTCCCACTAGAGTAATAAAAGTGGGGTATCATTACATGGTACATGGTTGGATACTTTTACAAATTTTAATAATTAAGTATTTAATGTGTTTTAGCAAAATGTAGCTAGTACCATAAACAGTTGATTTTAAGATATCATTGCTCAGAATGAGACTGCGTCCAACAAAATGGGTCAATATGAGTCTAGAGAAAAACATCAGGTAAATAAGTGGACAAACATGCCATTTGTGCTAAAGGTGATTTGTGAAAATGATTACAGTTGACTTACGGAAAATGCCTTCAGACTTTGAGTTAAGAATGCCAGGAACTTATTTCCATCCTCCTGATGCCTCCTTTTCTCACCTGGGGTTCCTTACTCCTCTAAATCCTACCCGCTTTCCTTTTCTGATTTTAACAAGGATGGCATCTTCAGAAAGGGTGGAAGATGGCAGGAAGTGGGATAAGATGGGACCAGAAATGATAAAATAGCTCAGCCTTGAGGGGTTAGAGAAGTATTCCCGGATATCTAAAAGATGAGTTTCAGGGCACCTGGGTGGCTCAGTCAGTTAAGCATCTGCCTTTGACTTGGGTCATAATCTTGGGGTCCTGGAATTGAGCCCTGCATTGGGGGGGGTCCATTCTCAGTGGGGAGTCTGCTTCTCCCTCTCTCTTTGCATCTCTCCCCCACCCTTCCCACTTGTGCTCTCTGCTTTCTCTCTCTCTCTCAAATAAATAGATAAAATCTTTTTTTTTTTTTTTTTTGGAGATGAGTTTCTCAGGTGCATGAGGAAGGAGGTATGAGGAGTGAACTAAGCAGGGTTGCATGCTGTGCCCACTCTGAAGACATAGAAAAGTGATTTTGAGATGATTGCTCCTTGATAAAACTGGAGTTTGGTTGGGAAGAAATGAAGCTGTAAAGTGAGCCAGTATCAGAAAGGTTTTTTTAGTTTTTTCTTGGATAGCAGTGGTCAGCCACTTAAGTTTGTTGTTAAGCAGAGGAGAAACTTCATGTAAAAGGAAAATTGGGTGGGTGGGGCAAGAACTCTGAGTCAAAAATATCCTTCACTGGAGTACTGATGAAAGCTAGATGGGATGCAGTGATATAAGTGCTGGTGAGATGTGAACTAGTTCCAAGGTTTGGTTGTTTTTGTTGTTGTTGTTTGAAGGTAGACTTTGCCATGTTAATGTGAAGGGTTAAGAGGGAGGAAGAAGCCAAGGTTTCTGGTTGGACAGCAGAAGGCATTCACTGTAGTAAGGAACCCAAGGCTTAGAGTATGTTAGGAGGGGCAGTTTTAGTTGTACCCGAGATTTAATTTATAGAGGTCACTGAGTGATGGTATAGACGAGTCATTGCCATGAAAGAAGATTTATTACTCACAATTCCCAGGAGAAGGGGACATGCAACACTTTATAGGCCTCTAAGGGGAAGTACTAGGATCATTAAGGAGGAAGAAGGAGCCAAGGAGAAAGCATGATTTCCCCTTTATGGTGGTTTCCCTGGGAAGGAATGGATGGGGCAGGGTAGGCAAGTTTGGGCAAGTTTAGGATTGGATAGTTTGAATGATTTCAGCAGGCTCTGGGATATAGGGTGTCTCGTTGTTCAGTATCTGGCCCTGGAAATAGTGGCTTGGCCTGTGAGAGTTAAATAGAGGAGGTGGTTGGGGATATGGACTTTGGACTAGTTGGTTTACAAATGAAAGGCATGCTCAAGGAATCATTTGCTGTCTCTTGGAATTAGTTTGGCTTGGGAGGGGTGGTCTCTCCCTGGCCAGCAAGACCAGCAAGATGTCAAAGCATGATAAAATAGAGAAAATAAAAAGCATGATTAATACCTGGGATAGATGTCATATGTGCCTTAGGACATCAGCTCTCAACATTACTTCTGTTGGAATCACTTGGAAAGCTTGTTAACATAGAGATGACAAGATTTCACCCCCTGAGTTCCTGGTTCTGGAGGTCTGGGGCAGGCACAGTGAATATGCAGTTTTAAAAAGTTCTCCAATGCTGCTGCTGCTGGTAAGAGACCAACTTTAAGAACACTGATTTATGGGGAGCCTGGGTGGCTCAGTCAAGTTAAACATCCTACTCTTGATTCCAGTTCAGGTCATGGTCTCTGGGACGGAGGATCATGGGATCAGATCGAGCCTGCACTGGGCTCTGCACTGGGCATGGAGCCTCCTTGACATTCTCTCTCTCCCCCTCCTCTGTCCCCCCTCCCCCCAACCCCACCCTCAACCCTGCTCACTTTCACTGTCTCTCTCTCAAAAAAAGCAAAAAAAAAAGCAAAAAAAAGGAACACTGATTTAGGATATGCACAGTTTGGGCAATTTCCAAAAGGAATATAAATTCAGGGAATATTCCTGGGCATTTGGCTCTGTGGCTTTAAACTCAACGTAGAATATTAGGCAAGAAATAAAGATTTGGGAGATCATCTGTATCAAAACAGTAATTGAAATTTTGGGAATACCTGCAGGGCAGGACTGCGTCTACGTACAAAGAAAAGTAAAAAAAGACTAAAGCCCAAGCTTCACTGACCCTTTAGAATAGAGGAGGAAGAGGAACCCACAAAAGAGACCCAGGAGCTGAGGAGGCCAAGGAGAGAAGACATTCACAGCCAACATGAGACATTCTTCCGAATGACTGAACTCACTTTGCCAGCATGCATTAACTGCTCCATAATTAATTATAGTTCTAAATACATGTCTTAATAAACAACTAAAGTAATGCAACTGATTTTTTAAATAAAAAGTCTTGTGCATCAATTAGAATTCTAAATAGTTGGCTTAAGAGGGTGTGAAATTATTTCTGGGTTGTTGTTACCATTCTGACCATCTTGGTACTCCTTTTTCAGGGGCTTTTCAGTGCTGTGCTTTCTTCTCTTTTAATGTTTTCAGTGCTAGCAAATTTTCCTATTTTGAGGGTGGTTTTGATTTTTTGCATCAATCTTAAAAGCCTCTTATGGTGGGATGCCTGGCTGGCTCAGTCAGTGGAGTGTGCGATTCTTGATCTCAGAGTTGCAAGTTCAAGCCCCATGTTGGGTGTAGAGATTCCTTAAAAATTAAAATCTTTTTGAAACAAGATTTAAATTTAAATCTCTTTTGGCTTATAAAATAAATAAATGATGGACCTAGATGCAAGCAATTCTTTAAAAAATTAGATACCTTCTAGAATTTCTTATGTTATTGAAAACTCTTTAAAGGCAGTTTCAAAGGAGGAGTTTAGTTCTTAAACTGTAACATTACTCACTACATTGAAGAACAGCATTCCTTTGAATGAATACATTCTTGGTCAATTCGTTTTTAATGTCTATTTACCTCTAGTCCTCTCAGGTAAATTCATATACAGATTTCACTTTCTCAGAATGCCTCTGAGAAATGTCTTGAATCAAACTTTCTCGATTCTGAGTTTCTTGGTACATGGGCTCTCTGTGGTGACAACCCAGTCAGCCTGTCTCTGGAGATGCTCTGACTCCTAATCCAGAACCCCCCCCCAACTCCTTTGCTATCAAGAAGGCAGACAGGAATCAGCAGGGGAAGATTTTCAGAGGATAACATTTTCTTTCTTTCTTTTTTTTTTTATAAAGATTTTATTTACTTGACAGACAGAGATCACAAGTAGGCAGAGAGGCAGGCAGAGAGAGGAGGAAGCAGGCTCCCCACTGAGCAGAGAGCCCGATGCTGGGCTCCATCGATCCCAGGACCCTGAGATCATGACCTGAGCCGAGGGCGGAGGCTTTAACCAACTAAGCCAACCAGGCGCCCCAGAGGATAACATTTTCATCTAAGACATTTCTCTCACATCAGAACTGAGTTTACTAAATGCAAGATGTTACCTTCTCATTACAAAAAGCCGTTCATATTAATATAAATGCATGTGACAGTTGTGTCAGAGATAACTCATCCCCTCCAACTAGCACATAGAAAGAAGAGTTCTGAGAGTTAGCACATATATAGCTTCTCAAAATAAACTCTTTCAGCCATGATGTGCTATTTCGGGTTGCCTTCATTTTAAGTCATATTTTTACTTTATATCCCATTGAATATGTATTTTATCTAATCCAAGTCCTAAGATTCCTCTGGCTCTTGAATTTGACCTTTTCTGATGAATGGAAAACCTGGTTTTATTTATTCCCCCAGCATAGTTGTGGTCTAGATATAATCAGTTACAGGCCATGAATTCATTATTTTAGGCAAAACTTGAATATACATCACAACTACTTGAGGACTTGTTAAATCACAGAGTGAAGGGTCCCACCACTCTCATCCCACCATCTCAGAGTTTCAGATTCAGTCAGGGCTGGGATGGGGACTGATCACTTGTATTTTTATCACATTCCCAAAGAATATTGTTGTTGCTAGTCAAGGACCACACTCAGTGAACCACTGCTTAAAATATTATTTAAAAAACTTAGTCTGGGGGCGCCTGGGTGGCTCAGAGGGTTAGGCCTCTGCCTTTGGCTCAGGTCATGATCTCAGGGTCCTGGGATCGAGCCCCACATCAGGCTCTCTGCTCAGCAGGGAGCCTGCTTCCTCCTCTCTCTCTCTGCCTGCCTCTCTGCCTGCTTGTGGTCTCTGTCTGTCAAATAAATGGATAAAATCTTTAAAAAAATGAAATTAAAGTATAAAAAAAAACTTAGTCTGGTGATCTCTCCTCAATAATGGCGCCAGCAAAATTATTTTGGTTTAATTTAGTCAGTAGTTTCTCATAGGCTAAATTAGCACCAGCAAAACTGAGGTTTGATTTATGTTCATAGCAGTTATAAGAGATACTTTGGGAAAAACCAAGATAGGTTTTGGAGGTAGGGATGAGTAGGGAAGAAAAAATTTAAAGAAAAAAAAGCTAAATATTAAGTTGTTCACTGTATAAAGGAAGAGAGAAATGGAATAATTAGAAATTTCTTAGACTGGTCCAGCAAGGCAGGTCTACCGTACTCACATAGGAAAGACATACAAATTCCTAATATGGGGTGATTTCCGCAAAATACACACAGGAGACTAGGGATTCATGGTCTCCCCTTCAGACACAATCTCCTCTTCACTCCTGATACTTCTGTGTGAGTGTCAGCATTCTCCCTGTCTTTCGTGTGGCTGATGGGTTCCCACCTGTCATGGGGAGTTTACATTCTTATGGGGAAAACAGCCGATAACTTTGTGATTCGTGTGTTATTTTTTTTTTTTACAAGATCACTCTGGCTGTTGTGTGAGTAGTAGGATATCAAAAGGATGGGAGTATAACTCTGTTCTGAATGCCATCTCTTCCGATCTTTGTTCAGTCAGAATTCCCTTGCACCCTAACTTTCCAGTCACCTTCCTGCTGATTCTTTGCTGTCGGTACCTTTTTTGCCCTTTCTCTTAATTAACAAACACACATCTCAACCTCAACACCACTCGTCTTCCACCCCCTTTCAGTGTCCCCTCTCCTCTCTCCATTTTGTGGCTGATCTTTGTGAAACAGTAGCACAGCTGGCTAAGTCCCCTTCTTTACCCACAATTCCCTTTCAACCTGTGTTATCTGGTTATCACTCTTACCTGCCAGGCTACCTGCTCTCCCAAAGAAAACCAATGTCCTCCCCCTTGCCAAATCGCCTGACTCAACTTCTCTGTGTAATTCTTTCCTTCTTTGGTTCCTTGACATCCTCTTACCCAGGTTTTCAAATCTGACCTTTCGGCCTATTTTGCAGTCTCTCTCGTAGATGATTCATGCTCTGCCTTTTCCATATGTGTGGATTCCCCCCCCCAGACCCCATCCTCAGCACTTCTTCGCTTTCCATCCCACACCCTTTTCAGGATCACATCTTCCTCGGAAGCTCCATTTAGTACCTATAAACAGATAAGTCCCAAATCAGTATCTGTTTCCTGTATCTCTCTCATGGGGGCCACTCCATATTTATGTCTGCAATTCCCTAATGAACCTCTGTATTTAGGGCACATGACATACTTACTGATAAGCACAGGTAGGATATACTGGTTAGTGTCTGCTCTGACTGGTCGGGCTTTTGCTATAGCAGACATTCAGTGTTTTGAGACTTAAGCCTGTCCACAGTCATTTCAAAATTACCATGTCCCAAGCTTCAGTTCCTAGCAAACATGGACATTCATGTTCACTTCTATTCCCTGTTTCAGAAAATGACACCTTCATTTACTAATTTTCCAAGCCAGAAGCTTCTGGGTTCAGCCTGACTTCTCTCTTTCGTATACATGTCTACTCGGGCATGAAATATTGCTGATTCCATGTCTAAAAGTCTCTCTTGATACACTTTTCTCTGGGAATATTCCTCATTTTGGGGTTTTATGACAGTGGAATCAAACTCTCCTGTTCAAACCTTGTAGCCTTGGGCAAATATCTTAATTTCTTCAAGCCTTGCTTACCTCCTAAAATTTCTATGTTGGCCGGCTGAAAGGAGTAAATGCGATTATTCACTTGTCTATTTCTGCTTTTGTTGCCTGTGCTTTTGGTGTCTTGTCCATAAAATCAGTGCCAACCACCAACGTCATGAAGCTTTTCCCCTGTTTCCTTCTAGGAGTTTCACAGTTTCAGGTCTTAAATTTAAATTTTTAATCCATTTTGAGTTGATTTTTAAAAAAAAATTTTAGAGAGAGAGAGAGCTGGGGGAAAGGAAGAAGTAGAGAATCTGAAGCAGACACCCCACTGACCATGGAGCCCAACAAAGGGCTTGATCCCAGGACCTTCAGATCAGGACCTGAGCTAAAATCAAGAGTCAGACACTTAACCGACTGAGCCACCCAGGTGCCCCCATTTTCTTTTTAGATTTTATTTATTTACTTATTAGAGAGAGAGAGAAAACACAAGCAGGCAGAGTGGCAGGTAGAGGTAGAGAGAGAAGCAGGCTCCCTGCTGAGCAAGAAGCCTGATGCAGGACTCAATCCCAGGACCCTGGGATCAGGACCTGAGCCAAAGGCAGCAGCTTAACCCACTGAGCCACACAGGCATCCCAGGCACCCCCATTTTGAGTTGAATTTTGTGTATACTGTTAGATAAGGTCCAGTCTTATTCTTTTGCACATTGACATCCAATTTTCCCAGCACCATTTATTGAAGTCACCCTCCTTTCCCTATCGTAGATCCTGGGTACTCTTGTGGGAGATCAGTATGGATTTATTTCTGGGCTCTTTCTTCTGTTCCACTGGTCTATATATGTTTATGCCAGTACCATGCCATGTTTTATAGCTTTGTAATATATTACTGTAGCTTTGTAATATATTTTGAAATCAGGAAATGAGATGCTTCTAGCTTTATTCACCTTTTTCAAGATTTTTCTGACTATTGAGGGTCTTTTCTGCTTCTATATGAATTTTGGAATTTTTTTTCAATGTCTGTGCAAAATGCCATTGGGATTTTGATAGGGACTCTACTAAATCTGTAGATGGCTCTGGGTAGTATGAACATCTTAACAATAATAAGTCTTCCTATCCGTGAACATGGATGTCTTTCCATTTTTTTGTTTTTGGTATATTCTCTAATTTCTGTTATTCATGTTTTGTAATTTTCAGTATATAAGGCTTTCACTTCCCTACATAAATTTGTGCCTAAGTGTTTCATTCCTTTTGATGATATTGTAGATTGAATTGTTTTCTCAAATTTCCTTATCAGGTAGTTTGTTATGTAGCCACCTCCATACTTGCGCTTAAAATTCTTCAGTACGGGGCACCTTGGTGGCTGAGTTGGTTAAACAACTGCCTTTGGCTCAGGTCATGATCCCAGGATTGATTCCCACATAAGGCTCCCTGCTTGGCGAGGAGTCTGCTTCTCCCTCTGACCTCTCACCCCTCATGCTCTCTCTCTCTACAGTAAAATAAGACAAAATAAATATTTAAAAAAAAATTTTTTCAGTACCTTTTAGATAAAACTCATACATCCTTGGAGTAACATTCAAGGTCATTCATAATGTAGTTTCTCCATGACCCCACTTCTTTGAATCCCTCTGAGGGAGATATATAGCAAAAAATTCAAGGCTACCTGAGCATTACTCACTTTCTGTCTCCATACTTCTCTCTGCTGGGAAGACCTTCTACTTAACCTCCCCTCCTCAGCCCAACTAATTTTTTTTTCTTTGAGAGAGAGAAAGAGCATGCTCATGAGCTGGGAGGTGGAGCAGAGAGAGAGGGAGAGAGAGACCCTTAAGTAAGCTCCATGCTGAGCACACATTCCAACATGGGGCGCCATATCACGACCCTCCCTCCCCCTGACATCATGACCTGAGCCAAAATCAAGAGTCAGACACTGAACCAACTGAGCCACCCTAGCTCCCTAGCCCAAACAATTGTTATATATTCTTTGAAGTAATCTAATATCGTAGAATAGACTTCTGGACCACAGGGCATCTCATATCTCTCAGTCATTAAGTCAGACAAGATGAGTATGCCCCAAAAAGCTGCTGTTTAGATAGTTCAAAGTGAATTGACTAATAATTATTTTTCCAGAAAGTAAAAGGCAACAAAATGGTGGCACTGATATAAACATAAAGGATATAATAGTTTCAGTTCTGGATTATTTTTTTCTAGCATTTTAATATAAAAATGTTTAATCACACATCAAAGCTGACTTTTACCGTGAGCATTTGTATACCCACCACCCATATTTTGCCATTAATATTTTACTATTTTTACTCTATATAGTATCCATGCAACTATCATCCCTCTTTATCAGATTAGTTTTTAATACTCTGATAATCTTACCCTTAAATATTAAGTTATCTTCTTAAAAAAAAATCTGTTTCTATATTGGTAAAGCAAAATAACCTTGTTCTTCTTAAAACAATATAAACTGACTGCTTTCAAATTCAATCCATTGAAATATCCATTAAAAAGCAAACCAGAGAATATAAAACATGTTTTATTAATATTCCACTATATCTGATGAGATGCAGATCATCAGGAAGAATTGTTTTAATTAAAGGGTCTGGGTTTACCAATATACAAAAAGCCTGAAGTTTTATATTCCAGTGAAATGTTTTGTGAGGACTGTTTTTATCTCCATCTTTATAAAACGTAACTTTGTCCTATATTTTGTTAATGCACCATGGGTTAAGCTATACTATGACTTGTGCTAAATAGATCTGGCAGTTTGGAAATTGGATTTTTTCATTCCTTTTACGTTAAATCCCCATAATACTTTATTGATTAATTTGTATCATTACCATTTTAAAGAAAACTCTTAGACTGACAAGTGAGAATTAAAAAGAAACAAATACATGGTAAGTCCACCGGAAGCCAGTCAGTGTGTCCTTCTAAATTAGTAGGGCACAGCTTTCTACAAAGTCACAGCATGACTTTATATGCTTCAGTAGTATTGCTAAAATAATGGAGAATACAATACTTCCATATAAAATGTTTATCTTCTGTAAGTTTTCATGACGCTTAGTACACTGCAATGACCACATTAGTCACTTTCAGAATTAGTAGCACACCATTGTGAATGGCTCACTTCACCATGTGGTTACTCATTCAACAACATTCTTGAGGGTTTACAATGTGCAAAGGATTCCATTAAGCTGTGTACAAGCAGAAGTTCTCAGATGCAGATGATCTGTGAAGATTTCTTCAATCAGCACAGAAATGAAAACTATAAAGAGTGAAAGAGAGAGTGGAGGAAGGAGCAGACCAAAAAATGATATAAGTTTGTCACCTGGCTTTCTTGGGAAAGCCTGCCCTGTATTCTGAGAACAAGTTCTTGTGACTTTTTTTGGGGGGGTTGTCAAAATGCCCTTTCAATTACATTATAGTGATAACAATATATGGCGAGCTTTGTGTTGTTTTAATAGTTATCCTGCCAGAATTATCTGTGTTAATTATCATTTGCCACAATAATGCTGTGAAACAGGCCACCTCAAAACTCAATATCGTAAAACAATAAGTATTTTTTTAGTTCACTATCTTGTGGCTTGATTTTTTTATTTTTTAATTATGTTCAGTTAGCTAACGTATAGTACGTCATTAGTTTTTGATACAGTGTTCAATGATTCGTTAGTTGTGTGTAACACCCAGTGCTCGCCACCACAAGTGCCCTCCTTAATACCCATCACCCAGTTACCCTGTCCCCCCACTCCCTCCCTTCTGTAACCCTCAATTTGTTTCCTGGAGTCCAGAATCTCTCATGGCTTGTCTCCCTCTCTGATCTCTTCCCATTCAGTTTTCCCTGTCATCGTGCACACTATTCCTTATGTTCCACATATGAGTGAAACCATATGATAATTGACTCTCTCTGCTTGACTTATTTCACTCAGCATAATCTCTTCCAGACCCGTCCATGTTGATACAAAAGTTGGGTATTCATCCTTTCTGATGGCTGAATAATATCCCGTTGCATATATGAACTACATCTTCCTTATCCATTAATCTATTGAAGGACATCATGGTTCCTTCCACAGTTTGGCTATTGTGGCCATTGCTGCTATGAACACTGGGATGCATGTGCCCCTTTTTTTCACTACATCCGTATCTTTGGGATAGATACCTAGTAGTGCAATTGCTGGGTCATAGGGTAGCCCTATTTTTAACATCTTGAGGAACCTCCATGCTATTTTCCAGAGTGGCTGTACCAGCTTGCATTCCCACCAACAGTGTAAGAGGGTTCCCCTTTCTTTTTTTTAATTGTGTTCAGTTAGCCACTGTATAGTTTGTGAGGTAGTTTTCAGTGATTCATTAGTTGCATATAACACACAGTGTTCACCACAACAGGTGCCCTCTTTAGTACCCATCACTCTTTCTTGTGGCTTGATTTAAATTGGGCAGTTTTTCTGCTTGGCCCTGGGCTAGTTTGCCCATTGGGAGAGTGCTTAGGAACTCAAGTGTCTGAGGGTCACTGGATCAGCTCGGTTCTGCCACTCAGATCTTGCTCATTCTTCTTCCAGCAGGTGAGCCCAGGCATGTCCTCTTGGCAAAGGCAAAGGTGGAAGAGCAGGAATGGAAATATATAAACAAGTTTGTTAAGCCTGTGCTTCCATCAAGCCTGCTAATATTTCATTGCCCAAAGCAAATTTTACTTTACTGCCCAGTGTAGTGGGCAGAAAAATGGCCTTCCCAAAATATTCCCATGTCCAAATTCCCAGAATTTGTGGATATGTGATGGTACATGGTGAGGGGGAGTTGGAATTGTTGATGGAATTAACATTGTCAATCAAGTGCCCCTGAGATGGGGAAATTATACTGGATTATGAGGATGAGCACAGTAGAATTACAGGGTCCATATAAGCAAAAGTGGCAAGCAGGAGAGTGGGAGTCAGTGACAGAGGAAGAGAGGAAGACGCCACACTGCTGGATTAGAAGCAGGCAAATGGAGTCCCGAGCCAATGTGGGTGGCCTTTACTCACTGGAAAAGACAAGGCAACAGATTCTCCTGCAGCTTCTCCAGAAGGAACACAGTCCTATCAACACTTGGATTTTAGTTCATCAAAGCCATTTCAGATTTCTGGCTTCCAGAGCTGTACGATCATAAATTGTCTTGTCCTGAGCTACTAAGTTTGTGGTAGTTTGTTACAACAATAACAAGAAAGTAATATACCCTCCATTGTCCAATCTTTTCTGTGATATCTATTATTTTTCAGTGTCTTCCTTAAAATTAGCTGTCTTTGATTTTTGCTTTTAGCTTTAAGTAATAATACCTGAAACAGTATAGTTTGATGTGGTAGTGTGGGTTTTATTTAACAATACATCCACATGAAAATAAATGTTAAAATTTAAACTGTTTTTCTGCATAACACTAGCAATCAGCTCTCTACTTATAGCGTTAGGCAAACCACATTTTGGGAAATGTGGATCCAGGTGATATAAGGAAGCAAGAGACTGCGAAAAATGGGAATTTCCCAGACAAGTAGGTATTGGGCTATTGGGTAGAATTTGGGTCAGACAAAGGTGGAAGAGAAAGACAAATGATCCAAAAGAGCTCTAGCCCACTATTTGCATTTGTATCAAGAAATGTGAAGCTTGTTCATCTTGACAAGTAAGTCTTAATGCTGGTAGATTCATTGTTTCTACTGGCGGAAACGTTCACCAGGACTCTTGCCTGTCTTCAGGCTTAAGCTTAGATTTATCCTACTTTTTCCTAGAAACATCGTCTCCCAAAGTCCCAGCTCTACCCCAGCTGAGATATACACTCACTCCTTTCTATAAAGAAAGCCCAGGGGCGCCTTGGTGGCTCAGTCAGTTAAATATCTGCCTTTGGCTCAGGTCATGATCCCAGGGTCCTGGGATCAGGACTTGCATTGGGCTCCTTGCTCAGCGGAGAGTCTGTTTCTCCCTCTCCCTCTGCCCCTCCACATACTTGTGCACTCTCTCTCTCAAATAAATAAATAAGCCCTTTAAAAAGTAAAATAAAAAATAAGACCCAAACTTCTTTGCAGCACTCCCATTCATTTTGATATCATGGCAAGCATATAAGGTGTCTCATGGCTGGGGTCTCCAAACTCTTCACTACCCACCTAAAATATGACCCAGGGCTGAGGGCAATCAATATCTGAGGCACCTAAAACCTAAGCTCAATATGTGTTTTGGCACACCCATGGGAACTTGATTTAAAACATTTATCAGTTGTGAACTTCTTGAAGGCAATAATTTTGTTCTGTTATTCCTTCTATTCATCATTCACAGCATGATACATGGTAGGTGTGATCGTTGATTGAAATTCATTGTCGATAGGTAGGCAGCTTATTAAATAAATAGCAAATGAGTTATTCCAGGTCAAACATTTACACAGCTTTATTTCTCTTCCCTTTGCTGCCTTACATTGCCAGCTATATCTACCCATAGGCCGCCTCTGTAGGCCAGACCCATCTTAGTTTCCAAATTTATCGTAGTGACTCTGGCAGTGCAAACAGAAATCCAAGCTTGCTATCTGGTGGGATTTCTCATTCTGATTCTGTAGCTCACAGCCTTGGTATTCAATATGTGAGGAATAAACTTGGAGGGCTTAACCTGGGATTTGGAAGTCCCCACATTCCTGACTTTTTTTTTTCCTCTTCCCCCCTTGCTTTCCCATTGGTCCAATAGTTTTAGTTATTTGGGTACTAGTAAAGCCTTCACAATTTTTCTTACATCTGTTCTCTAGAAGCTGTCACAAATGAGCAGAGGCAGGATGGCACTGGACGATAAGAGGAAAGAACATAAAAGCAAGGGTTAGAAGCCCTGGGTTCCAGGAAAACCTCCCGAGTGGGATTTAGAGCAAGTCTCTGAACTGCTCTCAGCATCAATCTCCTCATCTGTGAAATACGATTAATGGCATCTCTCTTGACTATGCTTCAGGGTTGTTTGGAGCCTCATGTGTGTCTTTCCTACCCTGCCCATAGAGCGTATAAATCTCAGATGTGTCTAGATAGCCTATAATGTTCTCTAGTAAGCTTATTATTTCCAGGATTCTTCAAATCAATGATCAGCATTAATCCAGTTCAACATAATCATATGTTAAGCATCAATATGTGTGGGAATCTCTCTGGTTATTGATGTTAATGCAAGTGTGTATAGTTTATCTAAAATAGGACAGAACTATAATATTGATATAAATCATCAATGTATGTTTTTAGTAGATTTATTTTCTCAATATAAGGATCATTTTGGCCCAAAATTAGACAACTTAAATTTTGACTAATCTGCAAATAAAATGATGACATCTAAAGAGCGACTTCTTTTAAACATAACCTCTTTCTTACATTGAACGCAACCTATCATTTAAGAAAAGGAAACCATGTGGTTTGAAAATTCATTGACATTACAGAACTAACCCAGTGGCTTTTGAAACCTTTACCCGGTTCGTTTTTCTTTGTTTTACAAATGGAATGGTGATATTTCTGAGTGTATAATATGAAGCATACTAATTGACCAAAAAAAAAAGTGGTGTATTTTGCAAACCTCTTACTTAACTATTATTCTCTTTTGCCAGGCACATGAGAAGCTTTCTTCTTTGTGCCTGGGTTGATTTTCTCTCCTAAACCTTTTCAGTTCTAAACCCAGACAAATTGCAGTGGTTCTTTGAGAGGCCATACAAAATAAGTATTGTCCAAAGCTAACACTTTGAAATGCAATATTGTAATTACTTACCAAGTGAACGTTAATCACTATCAGATTAGAATGGAATTACCTGTTATATTCACATTAATAGCAAATGAGCTTTTCCTGATTGATGTTGTTATAATGAATAAAAAAAGGAATTAATAATGATCTGGCATTCACCAAAAGAGGCATAGTCATTAAGACCATACTATCAAAAGGCAAGTAATACTTTACAATAAGCAAGTATTAATTAAAGTAAAATCACAATGAACTCCAGTTGAATTACTTATATCTGCATTACAAAGATATTAGACCATTGGGATTAAAGTGATTGCAATACATTTTCTAAAAATTAATAATGAATGACCATTTAAAATATTTAGGAAGCAAATACTTGTGTTTGCTACGTAGCTCTGCCAGCTATGTCCCTTCTCTGAGTGATATATTAGCGTAGAGACAGTGGTGAGTAATACCAAGCATTAGATATATTAAATCATATCTTTTTATCTTAAAGTATGCATTTTCTTTTTCAGAATTTTTGTGCATCTCCAGTAGAATATTCTAAAGGACCTCTAAATTGTAGATGTAACATTGACTAATTTCCCTTTTAAAAAAATTTTTGAAGGCTGATCTGCTGTGAATATTGACCCAGATGTTAAGGAACATCCTAGTCAAAACTGAGACTTGGGAGCAGAGAAGCAGAACAAAACCATTCATATAAAATTTCAAAGGAGTAATTGAGCATACACCTATCAAGGGGGACAAAAAGTCAGGCTCTCCTAGTGAAGGTGCTTTCTTTAAAAAAAAAATTGGGGGGGCGCCTGGGTGGCTCAGTGGGTTAAGCCGCTGCCTTCGGCTCAGGTCATGATCTCAGGGTCCTGGGATCGAGTCCCACATCGGGCTTTCAGCTCAGCAGGGAGCCTGCTTCCCTCTCCCTCTCTCTCTGCCTGCCTCTCTGCCTACTTGTGATCTCTGTCAAATAAATAAATAAAAGCTTTAAAAAAAATTTTTTTTTTCACCTCGGTGGCTCAGTCATTAAGCATCTGCCTTTGGCTCAGGTCATGAGAGATCGAGCCCCACATCAGGCTCTTGGCAGGTTCCTTGGCAGGAATACTGCTTCTCCCTCTCTGGCCATCTCTCTCTCTCTCTCTCTCTCTCTCTCTCTGTGTCAAATAAATAAAATCTTTTAAAAATAATTTTTTGAGATTTTCTATGGCAACAAATCCATAGCAGAAAACAAAGAGTTTTACATCAATTAAATGATAAGAAAATCATTCTTATAATTTTGCTACATTGAACATTTTTTAGAACAATTTAGAATGATATTAAAACAGCTATAAAACACATTTGTCTAACACAAGAGTTAGCAGTTAAACCAGATTAAAATAATTGTATCTTCAAAGGGTGCACGTTAAAACTGGCAAAATCTAGGGGCGCCTGGGTGGCTCAGTCGTTAAGTGTCTGCCTTCGGCTTGGGTCATGATCCCAGGGTCCTGGGATCAGCCCCACATCGCACTGGGTTCCCTGCTCAGCAGGAGGGCTGCTTCTCCCTCTGCCTGCTGCTCCCCCTACTTGTGCGTGCGCTCTCTCTCTCTCTTTCTCACTATCAAACAAATAAATAAAATCTTTAAAAAAAAACTGGCAAAATCTAAATGAGCTCTGTATTTCAGTTATTAACATTCTACCAATGTCAGTTTCCCCACTTGGAAAAGACACTCTGGTTATTTATGATACTATCATTGGGAGAAGCTGGGTGAAGGTACATGGGAATTCTCTGTACTATATTTTTACTTTCTTGTGAGTCTTCAACCATTTCAAAATAAAACTTATTTTTAATAAAATTAAATATATATTGGAAAAAATGCTATCTTTTCTCTCTAACCAGTGGCTAACTGCTCAGTCTGAAAGAATATGTGGAGGTAGTTGGCAAATTAATTACACTTCTGACCTTGACTTAATTGATGATTTTTGAACCAGTAAGGGAATATGTGTGCCAACATATGTTATGGAACATATAAATATAGAAGATAAAGCAGTGGAAGCTAATTATTTCTTGGTGTGTTGCAGTGGGTGCATTTAACATTGTTTATGTAGGAAGCTACCATGATTATCAAAATGAACACAGCCAAACAACCAAGTAAATTAATTGAACTTTAAAGGTATCATGCATGAGATTTGAAATGAAGCTTACGATGAGCTTTGCGTTTATTGTCGTACAAGGTAGACACCTTTTTTTTTTAATTTTAGTGTTCCACATTATATGCTACAGTATCAAAGGGAAATTCTAAAATAGGCACTCAAAATCCTGATGTGCCCTCCCTTCCAAAAAGGCAGCACCACAATGATTCCAACCCTCAGAGTTAATAATATCTCTGAACCAACCCAGCAGTTGTACCAGCATGATTTAGCTCCTGCTGTGGCTATTATTATTTTTATTTTATTAATTTTGCAATTAAATTGCCGAGTTAAACTCAACCTATTTCAAGCTGTGGCTTTTTTCCACTCTCATCAGAATTTCATAGATAACTTCAGATGTTCAACAATGAAAGCAGACAGCCTGGATATTATTTCTGTAGCACCCATTTTGCATAAAAGAAAAGATTTCACGAAATCTCACAGAAGTTCAATAACTACTTTGATCATATATCTATAAAAATGAGAAGGTTAAAAGAGCAGCACCGATTTTTAATACAGCTACATCCTGAGCCAAATCCACCTCATTTTCATCGAGAAGTTACGGAAGCACTGTGGGTACAACACAACCAGGTACTTGAAAGGAGGCAGGAAGGTAGACAGAAAGCTTCTCTAGCCCTTGGAAATAGTACATTCTAATAATATAAATGTAGCAACTTTATTTTTTTATTTTTTAAAAGGTTTTATTTATTTATGTGCCGGGGAGAGAGAGAGAGAGCGAGAGCGAGCGCACAAGCAGGGAGGAGTGGCAGGCAGAGAGAGAGGGAGAGGTAGAAGCAAGTTCCCCACTGAGCAGGGAGCCCAATACAGGGCTTGATCCCAACACCCCGGGATCAAGACATGAGTCAAAGGCAGGTACGTAACTGAGCCACCCAGACATCACTAAGCTTAACAACTTTAGATGGACTTATTCACCTCTACCTTGTTTATCTTGAGGCACAATATGTATTTTGCAATTGTGGAAGATCCACGAAACATTCCACACATCATTTAAACAGGGACTTTTTATAGAGAAGGTGACAGTTGTAAAAGATTTGAAGAAATGCACCTGGGTTAGTAAAACCATAGTTCTCTTTGGACTCATGGAATGAATTGTAGTTAGCTTTAAATCTGTTATTGTCAAATATGGTGTGCCATTTGCTAAAAACTGAGGAGAGAAGTTACATAGGGAGTTACAAGTTAACAGACTACCTTATGATTAAAAGAAAGAAAGACAGTGAAGTTGCTGCATTGCTGAAGAAGCCATCCCCCTTTGGCTTGGCACATCTCGCTTTATTTTTTTAAAGATATTATTTATTTGAGAGGGAGAGAGAGAGAGAGAGAGAGAGAGAGAGAGAGGCACAAGCAGGGGGAAGAGGCAGAAGGAGGGGGAGAGAGAGAGAGAGATGCGGGCTCCCCACTGAGCGGGGAGCCAGGCACAGACCTGGATCCCAGGACCCCAGGATCATGACCTGAGCCAGAGGCAAATGCTTAGCTGACTGAGTCACCCAGGCAACCCAGTGCATCTCATTTTATCCATTAAGTAAAGTGCTGGCCATCTGGGCATCTTTTTGGCTGTGTTCCCACATAGCTTGGTATTCATGGGCCAATAACCCAACCTTGCAGAACATTAAATTCCTTGCCAATAGGCAAGATTTCTAAGTTGCCTTTTACATCCACATTTCTGTGTTTCACTCAAACACCATCCTTCTTGCCAGAATTATCCTGCAGTGGGGCATAGTGATGAAAGCATTACTGTGTCTGAACGTTGCCTATGCTCCTTTCCCAAGCTCACAGTGTGACCTTCCTACAAGCCTCTCAGCTTCTCTAGAATTCATTTCTATAATGTGAGGAATAAAGGTTGATATTGTGAATATTAAGTGAAATAAGTTATAGAAAGTACATAGCAGAGTGCCCTGTGCATCATGAAGGCTTAGTATGTGTTAGTAGCTTCATTTTATTACTATCATGATTATCATTGTTAATAATAATGAACCCTAGTTATTGAAGGAGTTGGTTTTGTCCTCTTATCTCAGAATCAAAATAGATTTTATAGGGTCTTTTATCTCATCTTTCTGGTGGTGTGTTATAAATACTTAGAGTAATGTGCTTCATTTATATGTGGTTCTTTTTTGTTACAAAGTGCCCATTTATATTATCTTACTGAAATTTCAAAAGTGAGTGTAAAACAGCCAGAATTTACAAGAGTACAACTGAGAGAAGTAAATATTTTGCTCACTGATTTTTTGTTTAGCTGACTCAAATCTTCTTAGGCTGCATATAGTCTGTCTTGATGAATAGAATGAGAACCAGAGGTCAACCTTGTGTGTACATATTTGTTCAGCCTGAGAAAGATCCAGAGGTACAAATATTGGGATAATTCAGATTTCCCAGAAGAAGGTAGCATACACAGTTCAATTTCCAGAAAGTCCATAAACGGTCTATTAAAATGTTAGCTCAAGCTATGTAATATTTCCAGTATTCAAGTGTTTGAGACCTACAGAATTAGCAAGGACTTTTTTGCATGTTTCAACCTAATAGCTAAAAGAAAACTGTGTAGCTTGAAGTTGAAAATTATTCCCAAATATTGTACAACAAAAAATGAAGAGAAAAATAAATATTGCTAATATTATACTTGGGCAATTTCAGGCCAGAAAGAGTTGTGTCATATATAGGACAGTACTTATTTGCAGTCTTCCAGAGGCCAAATTTCAATAATCACAAGTCCCACCCCCCTCATTTGTTTCACCCCCTGATCTATGCAATTGACCAAATGTCTTGTTAGCAAAATTTTTCTTTCCATACATCATTTATAGGGATTTCTGGCTAAAACTGGTAGGTCATGACACTTTAAAGTGAAAATAGAGGAAATAAAACTATAGATTTGCCTGCAAGGAGAAAGAATATCGGAGCAGCAACAAGAAAATATGAGCAATGACAAATTTTGAGAATATGTAAAGGGAGTGGAGAAGTTATCATCTCAAGGGAAACTGAACACCAAGTACCTAGAACCTAGAAAGTCTTAGGAATTGGAGGCTCCAGCTACTACAGAAGGCAAGGATGATGATGGGGCTGATAGTAGGGACATTTGTCAAAAGTGTGTCTAAGAAGCATTCACATCCCCATGCCTCTCATGCCCTTTTCATGGAATCCAAATTGTTGCCTCTTCCCTACCCAATCAGGTGACTGGAGGTTTGTTCTCCAGAGAATTTGTACTAGAAAAGCTCAACATCTGGGGACATCAGGTAGAGAAGAACATGGGGGAGAATTTCCACACTGAAAATGGGAACTAAATGAAACTATGCATAATGAATAGGATCCCACGTTCTCACCAAAGTTCAAGTCCTAACTGGCTCCAGGCACACTGGCAGCAAGCATATACTCCCAGAGAGGAGAGTAAATGTGTTCCTCTGGAGAAACTGAGTAGCCTTAGAGAAAAAAAACCTGCTGCTACTCTTATTTGGAGGTCTTTGTCCACATGCAAGGATGAAATTCACCTGGTGAAAACCCTACAAGTAAAGCTTATCATTAATTTTTCAGTGTCTAAATCCTAAATATGGATGAGAAATGAGAGCAAAATATAAAACCAGAGCAGGGGGCTGGAAAGAAGTCAAGGAAAATACATACCTATAATTAACATCCCTAAAGACATAAATGAAAATATTTGATCTACAAAACAAAAAGATTTTATTAAAAAGAAGAATTCAAAGAACAAGAATGTACTTCTGGAAAATAAAATGTAACAGCAAAGATGTAAAATTAAATTGAACGTGGAAGGTAAATCTCCAAGAAAGCTGATAAAATAAAGATGAAGAAATGAAACAGAAAGAAAGAAATGATGGTAAAATTGAGGAATTAAATCCAAGCAACCCAACATCTCACTGAAGGAATTCTGGAGAAAATGTAGGGAAGAATTTGTCAAAAACATATATGTGAGAACATTTCCTGGAAATGAAGGACATGAATTTTAAGATTGAGAGTGCCCACCAAGTTCCCAGCATGATAACAAAAAGAGAGAGAGAGAGAGAGAGAGAGAGACATCAGGACATGTCATGTGACATTCCAGAACAGAACCTTCCAAAGAAAGAGGTGGGTGTGGGGAGGAAAGGAGGGAAGGACAGAGGTGGGGAGGTAGGGAGGAGAGGGGGAGGGGCAGACAGAGAGAGAGAAGGAGAAAGAGAGATTAACAGATAGAAATCACGTCCCTAGTGAAGGATTAAAAATCAGAATGACGTCAGACCTCTTAATAGCAATACTTGAAGACAGAAGCTAAAGAATCCATACCTTTACAATTCTGAGGGATAATAATGTTCAAATTAGAATTAGTAAACATATTTTTTACTTTCCAAGTACCTTCCTCAAGAAGCTACTAGAAGAAAAGCTCCATGAAAATTCAACAATTAAACAACACAGAAGAAAACCTGGAATCTAGGATACAAGAGGAGAGAGGGAATGAGAAGGCCTGGTATTACAGTGGTGCTTGCAGGCCTAGAGCACAATCTACTTCTGACAAAATTAGGGGCAAGCCCTCCTGACAAAACTTCTTATACAAACTGACAAGAAATGCAGGATGAAATATAACATGCGTCCATTTAAAGCTGTGAGGAGCTCACAAGAAAGTAAGTAAAATACCCAGGAACTAATAAAAGACTCTCACCCTGGATGTTTGCCAAATTTTCACCCTGGATGTTTGCTGATAAATAAGAAACTCAGGTTCTAATAGTTTCTCAAGGAGAGGAAGAACAGCCAGGCTCAGTTGAATAGAACTGGGATCCCCATAAGAAAGCAAAATCCTTCAAGAGCTACGCACCTGTAGCAAAGAGCAGTCTGGGGAAAAGTCCATTTTAGAAACAAGAGGAGATGTCAAGCAAACTTGTCCAACTCAGCCTGAGTTCTGGGTAAGGAAAATGTCTTCTTGAAGAATTTGAAAAATTGGGAATTCTTCTCACATGTTTGGGGTCTGAATTAATACTACCTTTGTGGTTCTGAGAAGTCTCAGACTCAGAAATTCACAGAAAGTATTCATAGGTTGTTAGAAACCTGAGGATCAAACACCTTCCAAAGAGATACACCTTTAACTCATGCCATGCAGTTTCCACAGTTAATTCCCTATCAGACATGAGCTCATAATCTCAAATTATATAACATGCATGGAAATGCCATAAACAAGAGTCAGCTGGGGAAAACTAGATTCTCCTTCCATATCTTCAGATAATGGAATTATTAAATTCAGAAATTAAATGAGCTTGTTTGAAATGGTTAGAGACACAAAAGAATCAAAAGCTTAAGGAAGCAACAAGGTAGCATTAAAAAAAGATAAATTTGAATAAAGTCCCAATTAATCCTCTATATTAAATATATAATCTGTAATAAATAAAACTCAATGGACATTTTAAACAGAAGCTTAAAACTGAAAAAGAATTAGTGAACAGCGGGTGATCTAAAGAAATTACTCAAAACACAGCACAGAAAGACAAGGAGATAAAAAATACTAAAAAAAAAAAGTGATGAGCCTTGGATGTTATACCCAACTGATGAGTTATTGAACTGTACATTTGAAACTAATGATGTACTATATGTTGGCTAATTGAATCTAAATAAAAAAGACTTAAGACATATGAAAGATAGAATAACCCTAGCAAATATCTAATTGGAGTTTAGAAAAAATAAATGGGAGGAGGCAGCATTCAAACAGAGGTTTCCAGAAATGACAAAAGACATGAATACTTAAATTTTGGAAGCCAAGAAATCCCAATCTGGATAATGAAAAAAAAAAATTCCATCCAGACTCATTGCAATGAAATCATCAAATATTATAGACAATGAGAAGATCTTAAAAATACCTAGGCAAAGAAAAGGAGATTCTCATTAAAGGAACAATAGTAGACTTTTCAACAGTGGCAAAGAAGTTAAAAGATGGTAAACTTAAACTTCTATATAGAAAAATAAACTCTACTGAGTTATTATTCACAATTGGGATGAAATAAACCATTTTCAGAAAACAACCAGTCAGAATTCAAACATAAGGGTAAATGGCTCTCAAAAGAATTTTCCAGTGGAGTTTGGAAGAATGGAGAGGAAAATGGACAAATAGAACAATTGTTGTGTTTGCACATGGAAAATCACTATTAGAGTGTCTTTAAAATTCTGTGAAAGTGGTACAAAGACATAAGTATGCAGATATTTAAGCAAAGAAAAAATAAGTTATTTCAGGAAGAACAGAAAGTTATACAAAAAAGAAAATATTATCACCATAGCAAATACTTGACCTAACAGCAAACAATCTTAGTCACAATAAGATAACCCTAAATACCAATGTTTTTAAACTTTTTTGTTTTGAAATAGACACATGAAGCAAAAATAGGACCTCTCTGTACCCTTCATTCAGCACCCCCCCCACCAGTTGTTAATTGGCATTGGTATCATCCATGTGTGCATATTTGTGCATTTTATCACATTTAACCACCTCCATGATCAAGGTACAAAACTATTTCCTCCCTACTCTTTCCCTTTGCTCTCATCATCTCTACCATCTTCCTAATCACTAATCCATATTCTATCTCTCTAATTTTGTCATCCTTTGAATATTATAGAAGTGAAACCATAGATTTTATGACCTTTTTGGATTGCTTTTTTTACTAAGCATAATGCCCTTGAAATCCATCCAAGGGGGCATCTGGGTGGCTGAGTTGGTTAAATATCTGCCTTCTTCTCAGGTCATGATCCCAGGGTCCTTGGATTGAGCCCCTCATCAGGCGCCTCCTTCTCTGTGGGGAGTCTGCTTCTCCTTTTCCCTTTCCTCCTCTCCCCAACTCATGCTCTCTCTCTCTCACTTACAAATAAATAAAATCTTTATTTAAAAAAAAAAGGAAATCCATCCAAGTTGTTGCGTGTGTCAATAGCTCATTCCTTTTTATTGCTAACTAGTATTCTATAGTATTAATTATCAAATTCTGTTTAAATATTCACCTGTTGAGGGGCGTTATGATTGTTTCCAGGTTTGGGCTATTACAGACTATGCTGCTATGAACATATGTGTCCAGGTTTTTGTGTGGATGTCAATTTTCCTTTCTCTGGGATAAGTGCCCAAGGGTAAAACTGTTGGGCCATATGGCAATGTGTATTTAGTTTTTTTAAAGAAACTGACAAACTATTTTCCAGGTGGCTATATCATTTTACATTTCAAATTCCCACCAGCAGTTTATCAGTGGTGCAGTTTCACTGCATCCTCATTAACATTTGGTATCGTCACCACATTTTTCATTTTAGCTGTTCTAATAGATGGGTAGTGATGTCTCATGGTGGTTTTAATTTGCATTGCCCTAATGGCTAGTGATGTTGAATATATTTCATTTGCTTATTTATTATTTAAATATCATCTTCAGGGAAATGTTTCTTCATTTATTTTTCCCATGTGCTATTTAGAATTTTGTTTGGTTTTTTGTTGTTGAGATCATCCACGTGCATGCATGTGCAAGGAAGTAGGAATATTGGCAAGTAAAGGAACACTAGCTCCTTATTTTCATGATGGCAGATCAATAGATAATGACTAAAATTGGTCAGTTAAGAAATTAGGTTATAAGCATAATATTTAGGCCTATGGATATAAATAACAGAAAAGAACAACTCAATGCATTTGGGATAAAGCAAAACTCAGGTAGAAAGGGTTAGGGTAGAGGTATGTTGTTCTTCATTCTAAGTCTGAGTATTATTTCATTTGGGGTGGGACTTAATACATGTGATACTAGGATAACTTTTAAAATTAAAATCTAAAACATACAGCTTATTATTAAACCAAATTCTAGACTCTAACCTCAGTATCAGCAAATAGATTTTATGTATCGATCTCTCATTGACTGCATTGTACAGCCTGGAAGATTCATAGATCTGATTGCTTAGGCACTTAGTAGTTAATAGTTATTTTATCTCCAATGACAATATCAGACAGATCCACTTAAAAGCCCCAATCTCTCTGAACTGTCTTTCCTTAGTCACACTCCTAATAGTAGCATGAATTTTCTCATATTCTCATGCTTCAGATTTCCTGTGCAGGGCTTCAAAGTGTTGAGACTAGGACAGAGATAGGAGTTTCTGGGGTAGGAGGCAAACACGTCAGCACTGAACAGATATCACCTTTATCAAACCATCTGCATCTAAACAGATCCTAGTACAATCTCCTGACATCTTCTAGAGTGTTTATATCACATGAAGAAGCAAGAGTGGGCTTTGGATACTCTTAGCTAATAAAATCATTGTCCTGTGATTTTTGATAATTAAAGAATTTATTCCTATGAACTGAGGCATATTCAAGACAGAGCATCTAAATCTACTTAAAAGAGCCATCTTATACCTCACTGACTTCACCTAGAACCTCTAAATTGGAAGAATGTTCCTACCTGATGAAGTCGGATGGTTAACACATTTGAAAATTGCCCATGTGCATCTTGTTCTTGTGGAAAAGTTCAAAAAGCAGTGGAGAGCAACGTAGACTGGGGAAATGGCTACTCTCCTGGATGTTCCACTGGATGGCTAATGATCCAAGAGGCAAGTGGCAAGAACACTTATGACCTTCGTGCTTGCCATTGTGAAACACCATGGAGCTTTCCCAGACTTCAGCAACACAAGCCCAAAAGGTTTCAGGGTATGGATGTTACTCAGTAGACCTCTATTTTTAATCTAAGAACTCTCTCTGTCTCAGTCCGAAACCATTTGTCTTGCTAACTTTCACACTCATTCTGTCTGTATTTCTATGTGATTCTTTGCCACCTTCTCTTTCTCTGTATAGATGTGAGTGTGGATGCCTTTTTACCACATTCAAATAGATATATCCTTCTGAAATATATATACGTATTTGTGAAGTGCTTCTTCTACTCTATTTTTTAAAATCTGTGTTTTCCTTGTTCTTTCTTTCTTTCTTTCATACACATATGTTCTATGTGTATGACTGTGTATCCCCCAACTTCATTTTTTCTTTTCCTTTTTTTAGATATTTCTCCCATTATTTATTATAATATAGAGAAGAAGTAAATTTATTGTTGTATTATTAAAAAGATATGCATACCATTTTATATGATTCATTGATAAAAATTAAACCGATTCAGTTTTTACCTACATAGCCTTCCCTTGACATGTGTATCTGTGCATTTGATTAGATATGAAAACAGTGACTATTAATAAAACAGAAGTCCCCACCTCTTTTGAAATAGCTCTTTTACACTTGCCCTTATTTTAAGAAAAAGCATTTCATAGAACTCATGAAATGTGAAGGGACTGAATATCTGTCTTTTTTTTTTTCAATTAAAGGGAAGACGTTTCTTCCGAAGATTTTCTAATGAATTAAGAAACATCTCTACAATGGACCAAAACAAAATGATGCATACATATACAGTTGTGGTGCCATGGGACGTGGAATCACTATCTGTCTTTTAAGTGGGTCTCCATAAATGCTGTATATTGAACCTCAGCTTGAGAAAGGAATGTGCTGTAGACAGTGTGAAGTTGTAGAGAATTCTCTGGCAAGAACACACACTGCAATTTCTCTGTGTTGGTGAAAAAAAGCAGACCCAAATATTTTGACAAGGCACAGTAAGGCTAAAAAGTCCTTTCATTAAAAATAAAAAGGAAGGATAAATCTTTGTGACCTTGAATTTGCAATGGATTCTTAGATATGATACCAATAGGAGGGGCAATGAAGGAAAAAAATAGATACACTGGGTCTCCTGAAAATTTACAACTTTTGTATGTTATTTAAGAAGTCAAGAAAGGAGAAAAGACAACCTCTAGAATGAGTAAAATTATTTATGAATAGTATATTTGGTAAGTATCTAGTAGCCACAATACATAGAGAACTCTTACAACTAAAACAATAACAAAAACAACTCAAATTGAAATTAGGCAAAGGACTTGAGTAGACATTTCTCTGAAGAAACAGTAATAGCCAACAAGCACATGAAAAGATGTTCAACATCATTACTCATTAGGAAAACACAAATCAAAACCACAATGAGGTATAACTTCACCCTCATGAAAATAGCCTTGATTTAAAAAAAATAATAATAACAACTGTTGGTGAGTATGTTAGAGAAACTGGAATGGTTGTAGTTTGCCATTGGGAACATAAAATGATCAGCTACTGTAGAAAACAGTTTGGCATTTACACAAAAAGCTAAACATAGATTTAACATATGACACAGTAGGCCCACTCCCAAGTATATAGCCAAAAGAACTGGAAACAGGTGCTTGTACAAGTTCTTCTGTGTGAATGCACATGGCAGCACCTATTTGTAACAACCAGAAGGTAGAAAGAACCGAAGAGTTCATCAACCAGTGAGTGCATAAAGAAATTGCACTATATACATACAATGGAATATTATTAAACCATGAAGAGAATGAAGTATCCCTAATGGAAGAAATTTGAAGATATTTTGCTAACCAAAAAAAGATAAATACTAAAGGACACATGTTCCATTTTTATGAAATATCCAGAGTACATAAATCCGAAAAAACAAAATACAGAGTTGTGGCTGCCTGGGACATGGTGAGGGTGAAATGAGGAATAACTGCTTAACAGATAATGAAATTTTATTTTGGAGTTTTGGAAATAGAGGTGGTAGTTACCTAACATTGTAAAAGCACTTAATGTCATTAAATTGTTTGCCTTACAATGGTTAATTCTATGTTCTGTACATTTCACCTCGATAAAAAAGGAAATTGAGAGGATGTTTTAAAAACGAACTAAATAAAAATAAATTAAAAGGTGCATGTCCTGGCTTTAGCACATTCATCTGTTCTAATTACAAGGCAGTACCCATGCCACTGAAGCTAGCATGCAGTAAGGGACTCAGTAGTTCTGAATAAATGGTTAATGAATTAATAAATATATTTCATTTTGAGTTCCCCAGAAGCAGACCTAGAGTCAAATATTTAATGCAAACTCTGAGTCAAAGCAGAACTTGGGACAAGGATTTCCTTGGGAAGGTAGTAAAATATCCATAGATACAGAGAGAGGAAGCAAGACAATGGAGAGAAGGCATTCAGTAAAAGATGCAGTTATCAGGTGAACTACCCTGGGTCTAGTGGAATTTCATCCCACTGTGGCAACTCTGTGTGTGGTACAAACACATGTTTTAGAGTTCTCCTACCCAAATGACAAGGGAGCTGGGCTATTCCCAGTCACTGACTATTTCATAGTCATTGCTTGAGCACTGCTTTCAAGGAGAAGTTATTCCCCCAGCAGTTGGGCATGCCACATGGGTGAGAAAAACACTTTCATAGCCAGAGAAAGCTAGAAAAATAATGTGGGATCTCACAGTCTGAAGTCAGGCCACTGTTCCCTGAAGTGGGGAGGATGGGTTTTTTTTATTATTATTTAAATATACCCATCTCAGGAAGAGAGCCCTATGATGGCTGCATCATAGTCTCTAATCTCATTTTGATGGGTCCAAGGTATGTTGCTTAACAGAAATTGGGGAGAGGTTGCTTCCCATGAATGTAGCACAGTTCTACTCTAATAAATTTTCTTTTTATGAAGCAGAATTGCCTCTTATATTTATAGAAAGTGTTTAAGTTATATGTGGATCCTTTTTATTAGAGAGCAATTTTGAGCAGTCCCTAGGAATATGTCTTGGCAACGTAGGTTTTCTAGGACTCTTGTTCAAGATAAATTTCTCTAACTCAGTAGTTCTCACCTGGGGACAGTTTTATCCCCAGAGGATATATAACAAGATGTAAAGGCCTTTTTGGTTGTCACATTGAGGGGGGGACCAGGAATGCTGCTCCACATTCTACAGGGCATAAGACAGCTAGTTCCCCCCACACACAGAAAAATTATTTGGTCTAATATGTCAGTAAAGCTAAGGTTGAGAGACCCTACTCTAAACCAGCACTGTCAAACAGAATTCTCTATGATGATAAAAAATTTTACATCTGTGCTATCTAGGACTCTAGTAGCTAGCTAGTTACATGTGCTGTTAAGCACTTGACATGTGGCTAGTATGACTTACTATATGCCAGATGTGGTGCAATATACTGAGCAAATAAATATGGCTGTAGCTTTGCAGTCATTGAAGTCAGAGCTCATGGTCTACTAGAGGAGACAAATTCTTAAAAATAACTTATTGTAAAAGAATGTGGTAAGTGTTATAACAGGATGAATAATGTACTAAATTTGAGGTGTCAGGACTCAGACAATTAACAGTTCTCTAAAGTGAATTTCTACTCTTAGCTCAGAACACTGTAATGTGTAAAACCTGTATTCTATACAAAAAAAAATTAATCTTTAGTCATGTAACTCATTACTTTATCTTATTTTACCCCTTTTGTCAGAAAATACATAGAAAAGACTGGAATCTGATGGGGAGTTCTGCTTTATTTAACAATCCTATTGAGTTTCTCAAAATAGTTTACCAAGGAAGTCTATCAATGTATTAATTTTTTTCATAAAGGATAATACAAATAGCATGACAGTCTCTTTAACATTTTAATCGAGCTGAAAATTAGTCTTGCATTTGAAACAATCTTGCCTAGAAAAAATTGTTGGAGAACTTGTGGAAAAAAACTTAAGATAAAAAATTGATGGGCCACCTAGGCTGTGAGAGCATTAAAATCTGAGTCTAAAATATGGTTAGCCATTTTCACATCTTTCTTTGAAGCTTAAGTAACTCAATATTCCCAGTAGGCTACCCAGCGATTCAAAGTGACACATATACTGTCAGCTCATTCCCCTTCCCCGTGTGCTGGTACAATTTGTATCCACAGAAATATGTTGAAAAACCTATTAGTCTCGACTGCCAAACCCTACCAAAAAAGAAAAAACACTTTCATCAGCTAAACAAATAAATTAATGATAAGTTACACTGGTACGAAAGAGACAAGAGTCAGTTTATGGATTTAAAATAGGAGAAAAATGAGACTGGCCACACAGCAACAATCCAGATAATACTGTGTTTTCTCTGTTCACTGAAAAACCATCTTTCCAGGCTAAATCTTCCTTATAAAAGAATTCCAAAAATGTATAGATATTCCTCTTTCAGGAGGTGAAGTTTAATGTTCCGTCCCCCTGGAATATGAGCTGGACAGGGTGACCCATTTTCAAAAAACATAGAAAAGGGGAAATAACTTTACAATGAAGAAGAAACCTGGCAGGCACCACCACCTTGACTAAGTGATCAAGTTTAACATCACCAATGACAGTCATGTTCACATCACAACCCCCATGATAGAATGTGATGAGAAAGGCGATTCCCATAACCCCAGTCTGATGAGAAAACTTCAATCACAGCCTAAGAGACATTCTGCAGTATGACTGACTTGTCCTCTTCCAGAGTGGTAAGGTCATGAAAAATACCAAAAAACTGAGAAACTGTCAGGCCAGAGGAGATCAAAAAGACATGGTGACTAAATACAATGTGAGATCCTAGATTGGATCCTGAAACAGAGAAAGGACATTGGTGGGAAAACTGGTGAAATCGCCGTAAAGTCTGTAGTTTTGTTAATAGTGTTGTGCTAGCATCAGTTTAAATGTTTAGATGAAAGTACCTTGGATACATAAGATGTTGTCATTAGAAGTTTTGGGTCAGGTACCTGGAAAAGTGTCAGATACATGGGTACCTTTTTCAAGCAGAATCATGAATGAGCAGATAGTGTGTTTGTGTTTTCTTAAAATTTAATATTCTAGAAAGTTCCGATTGTGACACCTATAGAAATTTATGAGGGGCGCCTAGGTGGCTCAGGTCATGTTCTCAGGGTCCTGGGACCAAGCACCTGTCAGGCTCCCTGCTCAGTGGGGAGTCCACTTGCCCCTCCCCCTGCTTGTGTTCTCCCTCACTCTCAAATTAATAAATAAAATCTTTTTTAAAAAAGAAATACATAATGAATATGTGCCAAACATTTTATTAAATCATTAACTAATGAGAGAATCAGTAAGATGTTGATGTTTGTTCAAAGGAGAATCTGAAAAACAGACACATATATAAACAGTCAGGAATGCTGATAAGTATTTGATAACAGATGCAGTACTGCTGACTCTCTGCATAGAGGAATCAATTACATTCCAGGAGGCAAACACATTTGCATTTCCATGAACAAGAATCATTTTCATTACCATCAGCCACCAAAAGTTGACTTCTGGTTTTTTTTTATTATTATTTTATTTATTGGGGGGGGGGTAGGGGCAGAGGGAGTGGGGAAGCAGACTCCCCACTGAGCACCAGAGCCCTACCCAACAAGGGCTCAGTCTCAGGACCCTGAGATCATCACCTGAGCTGAAACCCAGTCAGTAGCTTCACCAGCTGAGCCACCCAGGCACCCCTCCCTGAGCTGAATTCTAACTCTACAGAGGTAGAAAGTAACACAACCAAAGACTAAGGGGTAGACCCTTAAAGGATCACATAACCCCTGAAGGTTTTGTTAGACAGCATACAGAATTCCATGGAAAAGACACACAAGAATCTTTTAATCATTTCAGAGTCTTCCACGATTTATTTTAAGAGTTTGTCTGAGGAGTTTGAACCAAATTGAATTGAATTGAATCAAAAATAAGGACAGCAGGAATTTGTTTGCATAAATTCAAACTGAACTCAATGCAAACACTAATGTTTTATTATATACCAGATCATAATTTGGCTTTTGTTTGTTTTGTTTTCTTTACTTCACAGTAGTGTGAACAAGAAAAACTACAGTTTTAGATTTTTTAGAAACTATAAAATGAAAGCAAAATCAAAATGTCAAAATATTTACCAAATCTAAGTAGAATCTATATACTCAGAGATAGTACCCCTGGCTTGCTTTTTATAAATCTTATTTTATTGTTCTTGCTTTGTCCATGATTTCTAAGCTGGTTCACAAAATGGTTTCTCCTCATTACCTGGGTTTGGGACTTTGGCTCTCTTTTTAATTATCCAAGTAACTGTGAGAAAGTTTGTTAACATCTTTGTGTCTGTTTCCTCATCTGTAAACATAGAATGATAATGAAAATACCCACATCATATGGTTGTTGTAAGAATTAAATGGGGATCCTTAGGACAAAAATAAATAAACCTTAAAATTTCAGATAAGCAAGATTAATAATCTCTAGAGATCTGCTGTACAACATTGTACCTTTAGTCAACAATAATACATTGTACACTAAAAACTTTGTGAAGATGGTAGACCTGGTGTTAACTGGTCTTACTACAATAAAATAAAAATTTTAAATATGCTAATATCTAGAATATATTAAGAACACTCAAAATGCAATAGTGAAATAATCAAATTAGAAGATGAGCAGAAGACATGAAGAGACATTTTAACCAAGAATATATATATCAATGGTAAATAAGCACATGAAAAGATTGTCAACAACATTATCCATTAGGGAAATTCCAATTAAAATCATAATGAGGGACGCCTGGGTGGCTCAGTTGGTTAAGCAGCTGCCTTCGGCTCAGGTCATGATCCCAGCGTCCTGGGATCAAGTCCCGCATCGGGCTCCTTGCTCATCAGGGAGCCTGCTTCTCCCTCTGCCTCTGCCTGCCATTCTGTCTGCCTGTGCTTGCTCTCTCTCCCTCTCTCTCTCTGATAAAATAATTAAATAAAAAAAAATCTTTAAAAAAAAATCATAATGAGATATCCCTACACACTTATCAGAATGGCTAAAACAAAAAATAGTGACATTACCAAATGTTGGCAAAGGTGCAGAGAAAATGGATCATTCGTATGTTGCTGGTAGAAATGGAAAATGTATAATTGGCTTGTTTTCTATAACACTAAACATGCAACTATCCTACAATCAAGCAATTGCCCTCTTGGACATTTATCACCAAACCTGTACAAAAATGTTCATACCAACTTTATTTGTAATAGCCAAAAAGTAGAAACTAATCCAGTGGTTTTCAACAATGAATAGTTATACTAATTACCATACGTTCATACCATGCAGTACTACCCAATATTAAAAAGAAATGAAATATCAATGTATACACCAACTTGGGTGAGTCTCCAGGGAATTATGCTTAGTAAAAAAGCTAACCTTAGAAGGTTACATACCACACAATTGCATTTCTATAACATTCTTGAAATGACAGAATTATGAAATGGAAAACAGATTAGTAGTTGCCAAGAGTTAGGAACAACAGGGGGAGAGAAGAGAAGTGAATGCAGCTATAAAAGAGCAGCACAGGACAAATCCTTGTGGTGTTGAAGCTATTCTTTATCTCAATTGTATCAACATTTATCCCAGTCATGGTATTGTACTAGAGTTTCATAAGATGTTACTTTGGGGAAACTGGTCAAAGGTACCTTGGCTTTCTCTGTATTATTTCTCACAGCTGCATGTGAGTTTATAGTTATCTCAAAGCATATTTTTTTTTATAAGTAGACTCCATGTCCCCC
This sequence comes from Enhydra lutris kenyoni, assembly GCF_002288905.1. NCBI lineage: Eukaryota > Metazoa > Chordata > Mammalia > Carnivora > Mustelidae > Enhydra > Enhydra lutris. The sequence goes on along the minus strand of NW_019154107.1, from coordinate 13,285,540 downwards.
ATGGAACTCAGTATGGGGCTTGAACTCATGACCCTGAGATCAAGACTTAAGCCAAGATTAAGAGTTGGACTCGTAACCAACTGAGCCACCCACGTGTCCCTCCAAGTATGGTTTTAAGTGGCAAATAAAATCAAATAAAAAGAATCCAAAGGGGCACCTGGGTGGCTCAGCCAAGCAACTGACTCTTGGTTTTGGCTCAGGTTGTGATCTCAGAGTTGTGAGATCAAGCCCTGTGTCAGGCTCCATGCTTGGTGCAGAGTCTGCTTAAGATTGTCTCTCCCTCTCCTTCTGCTCTCCCCACTCCTAAAATATATAAATAAATCCCTTTTTTAAAAAAAGAATCCAGGAATTTTAGGACTTTAACATTCATTTTATCCCACTTATTTTACCAGTAAGAAACCTGAGCCACAAAAAGTTAAAGTGACTCTCTTTCCTGCTTCATTTAGGTTCTTTTACTCTCTCCTTCACTCAGTTATAAGCTTCTATAATAAAGAAGTTATGTCTTGTATTTCTTCAGCCCACATACTACATTCAAGTAATGCTAGGCATAAATTAACACTTTAAAATGTGTGGTCTGAGTAAATAGGAAAGAGAGATTTGCTCGTATATGTAAACATTGTATCAACATGTTTTGTTAATATGTTTTAATTAACATTAAATGTGCAAGTAGAAAGTATAAAAAAGATCTGTTCAAATTATTTGGCTTAAGAGTTTTTTAAAAGGTGATAATTTATGGGGGTTTTTTGTATTATTTTTGAATAGGTAATCATTATCTTGGTTCAGAAATCAGAATATAAACAGTAAAAATTCTTTCCCCCATCTCTTTGCACTCTCCACTCAGCCCCTTTCCACAGGCAACCAGTTACCAACTTCTGGCATATCCTTCAGGAGATATTTATGAATTTTCAAGCATAAGTTTATGTGTAGATGTTTGTTTTTCTGTGTATAGATGAATTTACATAAATGATAGTATACTATTCATACTTGTTCTGAATCATGCTTTTCTCCTTCAACAGTATATCTTAACAATTGGCTTGTATCAGTACACAAAGAGTCTCTTGGTTAACTATGACTGCCATGCCAAGATACTACAGACTGGGTGGCTTAAAGAGCAGAAATGTATTGTTTCATGGTTCTAGAGACTAGCAGTCTCAGATCAAGATGTTGTAGGGTTCTTCCTTTTGAGGGCATTGAGGGAGAATCTGTTCCGTGCTTTTCCCTTGGCTTTTGGTCGTTTGCTGACAATCTTTGGTGTTCCTTGGCTTGGACATTTCTTTCTTCATCTTCACATGGTGTTCTCAGTGTGTGTGTGTGTGTGTGTGTGTGTGTGTTTGCGTGTCTCCCAGTTTCGCCTTATAAGAACATAACTTATACTGGAGTAAGGCCCAACCTAATGATCTCATTTCAATTTGATTTCTCTGTAAACTCTGTTTCCAAATAAGGTCACATTCTGAAGTACTGGGTGTTAGGACTTCAACATTTGAATTCAGGAAAGGGACACAACTCAACCCATAAGAAAAAGCCTAGCCATTCTTTTAATGACTACATAGTGTTCCATTATGTAGCTGTATCATAATTTATCTGAACAATATCCTGGACATATTATTGGTTTTCAGTGCAGTTTTTTTCCCTAATGTAAGTTTCATAAAATAGGATTATAGTATCTAAGGTTTACCAAATAGTATTTAAACTGTGATTACCCTATAAACTTCAAGTGCCTTGAAGGCAGGATATATTAAGGGAGGAGGGGAGACTTTTAAAGTTCATGTAAAAAAATAGATACTTAAGACTAACCTAAGAATGTAGGAAAAAAGAACAAATGTCTCTCTCTGTATTGGAGATCAGGGAGGGTCCTGCAATACCCAGCATTAAACTTTCTGGAAAGTTTCTGTAATCCATATCATGAAGCACTGGCACAAAAAGAGACAAATAGATCACTCAAACAACACTGTGAGTTCAGAAGCAGATCAAATTGGTTTTGGAGACATTATGTGGCAAAGTGTTATTTTAATCCAATGGGGGAAAAAGATGTTTTACTCAATAAATGCTGCCAGCACTCTTTGCAGTCCTTCTTGGAGAACAGTTTATCTCCTCACTCATGCACTATAAAAATAAATTTCAAGTGCATTAAAGTTTTAAATATAAAAAGAAATATCCTTGGAATGAAGAAGACCTTTTCTAACAAGACAGGAAACCTAAAAGTGATAAGGAAAAGATAGACCTATTTACTACATTAAAAAAAGCGAAATACAAAGTCAAAAGACAAATGATAGATTACATAGATATGGTTTGAAACATATATGACAAAAAGGATGCATATCCCTAACATACAAATACCTTCTATACTTTAATTTCTAAGGAGACAAACAACCCAATAAAAAAAAGTGGTCAAAGCATAGCAATATGCATTTCACAGAAGGTATCCTGGAAGCTGGGGTGGGGGGGAAGTACTATGAGAAGATATTCAACCTCATCATCATAAGGAAAATGAAAATAAAGAAACAAGACACCATTTTCCATTCAAGAGATGGACAAAAATTAGGAATTAGGAGTGATGATTTGTAATGAGGGAAAAGATCACTCTCAGGCATTACTGGTGGAAACATAAATTGCTATGGTGTTTAAAGAAAGAAGTGTGGTATTCTCTATGAATTTTTTAAACGCACCTACTTTTGATCTGTCACTCCATTTCTGAGAATAGATTCTACAGAAATAGAAGTAACAATATGAAAGGATATATGCAGAAACAATTTATTGTAGCATTGTCAGTAGTGGTCAAAAAGAGGAAATAACAAATACCCATCAATGGAGGAATTATTGAATAAATTATGGAATTATGGTGGCTTTACAGAATGAATTCCTTTTCAGTCTAGTTGGATCTGTGCCTGCTGTCCCAAAGGGATAGTCATGACATCTTAACAAACAAAACGAGTTTCAAGAAACAGACAAACCCATTTGAGAAATAAAAAAGACAAAATTAATTCCCCGGGATAATGTGGCCATGAAGTAGGAATGGAAGGATATATATCAAGTTATTAGTATTGTAACCTTGGATGCTCAAAGGAGAGAGAGGGAAAGAAAAAGAAGGGGTAGGGGAGTCTCAAATTGAATTAAAAAGCCATTGGAGTATAAATATTACCACAAATATCTAACCATTGAACAAGGACATGAACTAGAAACTATAAGTTAACATGAAAATGGAATATGTCAATGAATGATTACATGATTAGATTGAGTTCTTTTTTGTCTTTGAATACTGTTGTTTTATATCTTGCTCTCTAGAGAAATTTGGGGTTCCGCGAAGCCCTGACAAGCATAGTACCCATCTCACAGGCACTCAATTAACAGTAGCTGTTTACAAGCAGTAGAATGTTAATGCTGAACTCATCTTGAGATGTTTAGATGGAACCCTGGTAGCCCTGAGTTTGCCCATGTTTTAAGCCCAGATGTCATTAATATTGTGGAACTAGTTGTAAACTTGAGTCTGTAACTAGCACTGTTGAAGGAGGACCATCTAATGGTACATGCAGATTGGTGTGGTGAAGGAGAGATGGTGCCTAAGTAGTCGACTGGCTACCCTAGGACCTCAGCAAGCAGAGTCCCTGCCTTCCAGTGTCTTTACTGCTTACCCCATATCTGCGTGTTCATTGCAGCCTAAAAGGGGAGGAAGCATGAAAACTGACGCTCTCCTCCTCGTCAGTCATGGAGGTGAGGTGGAAGTTTTGTGATAGTATGGCAGCTGCCAGTTTTACTTCCTACAGAGGTGGGATCCTTGCCCTCAACTCTGGATAAAGTTTGGAGCCTTTAACCGCCGGAACCTGTCAAGTAGGAACTTTGGCCACTTCCCCCCAGAGTTTCTATAATTAGCATGCAGCTTGTTAAGCAGTATATGACTCACAGAGCAGGTTCGCACTGGGCTGGGTGCGAGAACGGGGCAAAGGGAAGCCTTGGAAAGTGCTGTACTTTTGAATCATCTTCCTTAGTACCTAACTGGCCCACTTGTCACCCAGACATCCGGGGAGCCCATGGGAACATGAGCCATTTGTGGTAAATATATTGACACCACAGGTGCCTGAAATTATTCCCAAGGTCTGTTTTGTTTAGTAATTTTCCCCATACTATGGAAGGAGCCCTAGACTATGAGAGTCAGAAGATCACATATGGCCACTAACTGCTGTGGCACTTTGAGTAAATCCTAGAAACATTTGGTTTTCTCATCAGTAAATTAAGAGGCTTAGCTAGATGATCTCTGAGGTCCCTCTAGCTCAAGATTTCATACTTTACTACTTTGTTTATAGAATCAAGTTGTAGCTTTTCATTTTAAATGCTGGGCCCCACCAGTGACTTAGTCTTAAGCACACATACATTTTCCAATGCTTCCAGAACAAGGCACACTTTCTAGACTCCTGATATGTCCTTCTCTGTGATATAAGTGAAAAGGAGTTTGTGGGCCCACTGAATCCTACCTCCCTGATTCCTGTGAAGCCCATTCAGCATTATGAAGAGCTCATCCCTGGGCCGCCTTCGGTAGCGTGCATTGACAATTTGACAATTTGGACATGGTAGTTACTTATTTTTTGAAGTTCAAAGATAGCAATACTGCAACAATTAGAGAGCTGTGTGTCCTATTTGTTCAAAATTGCTTCATTTTCTTAAAAGCAAATCATCTTGCTACACAGAGCATGGTTCATGGACCGCAAGGCTCAGCATCACTGGGGAGCTTGTTAGAAATGTGGAATTTCAGGCTCCATCTAGAACTGTTGAATCAGAATCTTCATTGTAACAAGATCCCCAAGGAATTTGTATGCACATTAAAGCTTGAGAAACACCACGGTATCACACATATGCATACGTGGAATTATATTCAATGCCAAAGAGACAAAAAAAGGGGGAGGACCACAAGTTCTCAGATGGAGATTAGTTATGACCTTTACCTTGGTGACCTTCAGTGTTCTCATATATATAAAATGGACGCTAAACAATATATCACAGTATTTTTACTCTGGAATGCTTAAGGGTACCTCAAAAGAGAAGGAAAGTCACCCAAGTCATTTAAGAACTTTCCACTTTCTCAAGAGTAGTGGTATGATTTCCCAGGAAGAATGTCTAACAGCAAACAACATTGTGAAGGAGAAGGTAAAGGGGCTCTGGTAAGCACTAACAGGGAATGGCCAGAAAATGCAGGGCAAAGAAGGGGAAAAATTGAATGGCAAGCTGAGCAAGGGAAAAAGTCAAAGATAGGGGAGTGGCTAGCAGTATCAGAAACTATGAGGAAACTGTCAGAGCTTGGTGTGAACACTCCCCCTTGCAGTTTCAGCAAGTAAGAAGTTCATGATGACGTAAGCAAAGAATTTCCAGCACACACTGAGCCAAGCCATCTGATTGTGATGAGTTGAGATTTAGGGAAGTGGAGATCAGAGATAGAGAGAAAGATAAGAGGAATCTGAGAAATGGGGTGATCACTAGAGTGGAATATAGGAAAACACAAAGCCACCATCCCAATAATGGGAAGGCTAAGATTCAGAATTCCTGAGCAACTGATCAAATTAAAACTCACATTATCATAGGAACTTGCTCATTCACTCACTAAATGATAGCTGAGAAGTAACTTTGCTTTTGAGAGAGATCCTTGTAGGTGAAAGTCATCTTCCAGTAGTGAGATGTTTGTTAGTGCCATCTTTTTTGTTTTTATCTTTAGTTTTTCTTAGTTTGCATTCTTTCTCCTTATCATGAAGATGATGTGGTTTTATCCCTCCTGTAAGTTATTTAAAAGATGAGTTCAAACTCCTTTGGCAGATTTTCTGCTGAATGTCTTCTGACAACTTCACTGAGATTTGCACTGAAAGTCATTGAACTCAAACTAGTCTCCAACCCCAGATAGATAGCCCATAGGCATTCAAGTTTATTTTCCCCTTTCAAAAAGATCTTGAGATGTCATTGTAGGGGAAGAAGGAAGAAAGGAATTCAAGAAGAAGCAAAATGAAGAAAATCTGGCTTATGGAAGAGAGGTCTTCGTATTACAGTAATATAATAATGCCAATAACATATATGGATTCCATGTACATATAGAGGGAAGGAGAGCAAACTTTACCTTCCAGCAATATAAAATTGTACTCAATTAGATAATCAAGTAAAGAGAAGAGTCCCTCCCTCTATAATACATATCACTCATAGACTGCACTCTTCAGAGCTCTTCGTTCCTCCTTAATATTCGATTTTAGATGATTCACAAGACATCAGTTATCTTCCAGTATATTCTGTCACTTTTTATAAGCAAAATTATCCAGGCCGTATCCAAGGGAGTGAATCAAACAGTGTGCCAATCTTCTCCCAATTTTGCAATGTTTTTATTCTGGAGTGTCCAAGGCAGCTTTGAAAAAAGAAGAGTCACCTAAGGACAGCTAGAGGGCATGTGCCTCAGGGAGAAGTGGAAACCCCACCCCTCTTAACCCAACTGATCATTTTCTAACCTGAACTTGTATGTGCGTATCATGTTTTCGCTCATTATAAGTGTATGTCAGTATGAAACTCAGAGCTGTTCTTTGTGCTGGTTTGGAACATCTTTTTTTCTGTCTTCTCCTGCACTCCACCCTTGTTCCTTCCCCTCCTTCCACAACTCAGACATTGTTATTAATAAGCAGATTGGGGTCATCATTTTGATACACTGTTGTTTGATTGATAGAATCATTTTTTCAATCAATAAGCATCAACTGAGCACTTCATAGGCATTAAACAGTATACCAGCTGCTGGATTTAAGGTTATAAGTGGCAAAACCCATGGCCTTGAGCTACCTAGAGTGCAGCTGGCAAGACAGATAAGCAAATACTCCAAGCTAGAGAGGTCTCTGATGCTGCCCTGGGAAACATAATGGTCAATTAAGTTATGATGTTGTGGGTGAGAGGACAGTGAGAAAGTCTATTGCTACCAGAGTCATTACCTGTAGGTTTTGTCATGTCTTCTTACGGAATAGTTTATGGTCCATGTGAGCTACTGTCTTGCCTTCTTGTAAGGAAATACCTAAGTTCTGCATCATGTAATTCCATGGGCCTTCTTTGCTTTCTCCTTGCCCTTTACCTGCCAGTACCCTAATCATCCTTGATGACCTATCTCCCACAGCTCCTCCAGCCAGATAGGTTTGTCCCTTCTTCCAACCTCTATAGCTTTTCATTTCTATGAAGTTGTGTTTACTTTTGGAGAATATTCTCCATTTTTATAATTAGACTGTAAACTCTTGGAGAATATATGTTTCATCTTCATAGCCATATGCAGTATCTAGTGGACTGCCTTGAACAAATGGGCAGTAAATAACTCCCAGCAATGAAACTAATATAAACCTGTATGTTGACTCTACTGGAATTAAAATAAAATAAAGAAAAAATAAATCACAACAAATGTTAAGTTAAACTGCTCCAAACTTATATTGTATATTAAATTGTATACTTGATTTTACTTTGGCATTCAGTGCTAATATATGTTGAAACAAACTACAAGTTCTAATCCTGTTTCTGATTAATATTTATTTAAATAATGAGCTTCTACTACAATTGAGTTATGTCCTTCAGTGATACTTTAGATCTAAATTTATTTTTGCATTGTCTTAAATGTCATCAGACGATTCATATCTTGGGTTTTTTAAATATCCTTTGAATGGATATATGAAAGTAAGCAAGTGTCATCAGAATGTGATGCTGTTTTTCAGTTCAACATTTCTTTGATGAAATATTTGTTTGTGGGCTTTTTCTGCTATAATTCTTTTCCAGATGTGGTCTCACAAATCACTTCAGAAGTTATTCCACTTCAAAATATTGTTCTTTTGTGTTTCTTCACTTCATAGAAAATCAGAACTGTTCCTTAAAACCACAGCAAATGATTAAGCAAATTAGATAAAGTAGAATCATTGACTCCAAGATATACCCCCCCAAGAAATTCAAATTATTTTTTTAAACTTCCCATATCTTCTCCATTGTGTGGGGAATGACCTTGTTGCAGGAGTGGCCCCCAAGTACACTACCAGGCAGGCAACCAGCCCCAGAAGTCATGAAACAAAAGGGCTCCCAGACCAAATTAAAACACTTAAATCACATAGATTATTAAAATCAGTTGAAGCACACAGTGGGAAGCCAGGGGGAAAGCCATGAGGTAAGAGAACCACACTTCAGACTGAGTATAAGCAGGCTAGAAGGGCCACACTGCTTGAATTCTGGAGTACACAGTATTTATATGTCCTCCCTCTACTGCATCAGGTTTTGCCACCAATAGTGTGCTTACAAGGACTACAGTTGGGTTTCCAGCAAGGGAGCCAGAAATGGGTATGCCTGAGCCTATGACACACACTTTATCAGACACCGAGTCAAGGATGCACAGCCACAGTTGTAGCTTGCTCATGAGCCTGATAAATAATCATGTAATTCTTAGGCAGAAGATTTGCAGACCTAAAATGGGTGTCACCAGTAGGTGGCTGAATTAAGATCTTGTAGAGGTTGGGGGCACCTGGGTGGCTCAGTTGGTTGGGTATCTGACTCTTGATCTCAGCTCAGGTCTTGATCTCGGGGTCATGAGTTGACGCCCCGCACTGGGGTCCACATAGGGCATAGAGCCTACCTAAAGAAAAAAAAAAAGACCTTATAAACATTAAATGCACATGTGTATTTATTTTATCTTGAATATTTAGTGCCTCATATATCTAGTATCTCTTGTATATTTGGTCTCATGTATATTTAGTATATTATGAAAATTTAGTGCCCAGGTGCCTTATGAATACTAGGTATCTTTTGGTCTTTCCATCCCTCACTATGTTTAACACACACATGCTCTACTTGTTAACTACTTACTTTATTCTTAACACATTCTGTGAATTATGCTGATGTCTAACAAACTATTTCTTACTACCTAATTATACCCAAAAAATCTTAAAAGGTATTGCCAGTGTTTTACAAACTCAAACTTACTCATCTAAAATTACTGAATATTCACAAAAGCAAATACACATTATAACCCAATATGTATTCTTTGTTTATTTCTGTTGCATGTTTCCTTTTGACCACAAGTCCTTGGTTATTGAAAAATCACAGGCTGTAATATTTGAGCTGGATTTGCTATCAACCCTAGTAATCCTTGTAAGCACATGAAGAATACTTTTCTCATTATTTTGCTCAGGTAGGCTGTGATGCTGATAATGCTCCATCCCAGTTTTTTTTTTTTTTTTGAAGATTTTATTTATTTATTTATTTGACAGAGAGAGAGGTCACAAGTAGGCAGAGAGGCAGGCAGAGAGAGAGAGGGGAAAGCAGGCTCCCTGCTGAGCAGAGAGCCTGATGCGGGGCTCAATTCCAGGACCCTGAGATCAGGACCTGAGCTGAAGGCAGAGACTTAATCCACTGAGCCACCCAGGTGCCCTCCATCTCAGTTTTCATCCCTGTGTGGGCTAATTGGTTTTACTTAACTTGGACCACCTGAGATGCTACTGGGCCACATGGTTCCCAAATAGCTGTCTTGGGTCACAGGTATGAGTATACACATGTGCCAAAGAAATTCACCGCTACTTAGAAAACAGTAGCAAGCCTGTGTTATTTTATTTTACTCCCTGAACAGAACCCTCAACAGCTCCCAACTGCCCTCAGGATAACAGTAGCTTGTAACTCTAATAGTGTGCTGGAACTTGCTCATAGAGGCTCCTAAGAGCCATCACTTTCCACTAAGGTCTTTGTTCAGTGACATCAAGCTGGGAACTTGAAATCAGCTAAATTGGGAGTATTGACACCCCAGAAATTGGCAAACAGTACAATTAGGCCTGTGCCCCAACAGCACCAGTGCTGGTCATTAACCATTTACCAAGATGCCATTGCGTATGTGGCCCTTCATGTTCCCACCCCATGTGATCCCTCAAGCCCCATTCTTTTTTACTGAACTCCACAATCAAATGAAATATCTTTTATTTTTCTCTCCCTCCATGCAAAGAGTGCTGCTTGGTTAGTGGGTCTTTCGGAGGTGCTGAAAGCATGAGAGCGGATCCCTAAAGAGTGGAATTAAAGTCCTATAAAAAGGGATCTGAAGAGCTCTCTGACCCCTCCCAGCACATGTAAACACAGACCAGAGGTATCAGCTATGAATAGGGAAGAGGGCTCTCATGGAACGTGACTGGCTGGTGCCTTGATCTTGGACTTCCCAACCTATAGAACTATGAAAAATAAGTTTCTGATGTTTCTAAGCCACCCAGTCTGTGGTATTTTGAAACAGCAGCCCCAATAGGGACACAAGGGAAAAGGAACCCAGGGCCACGGACTGGCCTGGCTCTTTTCCAAAAATCCTAAAATAGAAGAGGCCCAGCATCCAGCTGGTACCAAGGACCAAGAACCAGAGATTCTCCCCACCAGCTACCAACTAGTACAGATTACAGTCCTATTTAATGCGAAGTGCTTAGATTAGGGGAGACCTCCAAGGCAGTGGCTCTAGTGAGCAATTGAATCAACTGGAAACTTAAAAACTATCCAGGCAGCCTTCCAGGCTACTGCTATCAAACTCTGGGGGGTGGGGAAGCTCACCTATCAGCGTTCTGGGTTTTTTTTTTTTTATTCCTAGTGATTGCAGTCCAAAGTTGAGCCCCAACTAAGTACTCTGACTTTCATATTCTCTCCTTCTAGCATAGGTAAGAATTAAGGGCAGAGATGAACAGCCAGCTTTCTACACTCTTAGACACGTATATCGTCTCATTGGTAATTTGTGAATAGTTGCATATGTTAGCAAAGCTTGACTGCAAAAAATTCTCCTCCCACACATTCTGATCCCATCTTGACACCGCATAACTGTTGGCGAAGGCAATTTCAACAATGAAGAAGTGGGAGAAATGACTACATTTTATGTAAATATGTGTGCATTTAAAATCCAAAAGACATATGTAACGATGTCATTTAAGATTTTAAATGAAGGACAATACTTAAAATAAGATTCCTCTGTAATCAAATTTCTCAGCAGTAGAAAACATTGTCTTTTCTTTACAGCTATTAAACATATGGCTGAGAGAATCTTAGCCTACAAGCCTTAAGACTTGGAATCTGACTTCATATTAATGCATACAGTTTATTGTGCCATCATGTGCTTTCCCATTAGATTTGAAGACTAGCTCTTGCTCCCTTTTTAAACTTAAAGACAGTTGCTATGGGATGTCAATTATATGATACTCCGTTGGGCTTGATTATGTGATGATTGTTAATGCACTAAAGTACTTGTATATTTCTTATGTACTAATAGATTTTTTTAAAAGGGTAAGACCCAAAATGGCCCGAGAAGGGTCTTTCTAATTAATCTTTCTGGCCTTGGACAAGGGACACACAATCTCTTATAACTGGTTATCTATTTCTACCTAAAGAATATGGACCAGGTGGACACCATGGACTATATGGTGTACGTAAATGAACATCTCAAATGATGCGTGTGTCCAAAAGAAGATCGATGATGAGGGAGAGGATGGTAATGTTCCTTCAGAGCTGCTCAGCTCAGCGTGTCCCCTTCCTGCTATGCTGCTATAGCACTGCTTCTCACAAGGTGAACAGGGATCAGAATCCCCCAGAGGGCTTGTTAAAGCACAGACTGCTGGACCCCACCCCAGAGTTCGATCTGTTTGGTCTGGAATGTAGCCTGATCATCTACTGCCCTAACAAGTTCTCCAGTGGTATTACTGGACCTGGGACCATAATTTGAAAACCACTGCTCCTGACCAAGGGGAAGCATTCTGTGCTTGCTAGATTGCCCTAAGCCTTTTTTCCAGTTTCACAGGGACCCTCCTGTGCAGTAGCATGCTTCCTCCCATCCCTAATAATCATCATCATCATAGCAGTAGGTAGTATTTCTTGAGTCCTAAGTACCAAACACTGTACATACAGCACCACAAACCTTTGGAGGAGGCACGGTTATAATCTCCATTTTGCAGGTGGGGAAACAAATCAGAAATTTACCAAAGGTCACATAGCCAAGATGAGACCCAAATGCATGTCTGTTTAGCTCCAAAGCCTGGAATCTTAATTTGTTCCAGATAAGCTCATTTTTTTCCTTTGATTTTTCACAACTAAAACATTCTGAACACAAGGCTGAGGGTAGCAGCTGGACTTGAGGGAGCAGCCCAGTTAAGCAGGCAATGTGCTGGCAGGGCAGGATGAGGTATGATCCTGAGCATCTTAATCAAGGAAGAAGCCAGTGACTGTCTCCTCCCCCAAGGCCACCCTGGCTGCCATCCCTCCTTTTATCCAGCTTCTAAGAAATAACCAGCACTTCTGTCAACAGGATCCAGAATTTTCTGTATGCAGGACAGATGCAGATACATCTGTACAGTACACAGTGTAATTTTAGATACTATTTAGTCTTCTTGGAATGATACAAATATCATGTCAAGAGGGCCTTTTTGGGGCACCTGGGGGGCTCAGTGGGTTAAAGCCTCTGCCTTCAGCTCAGGTCATGATCCCAGGGTCCTGGGATGGAGCCCTGCATCAGGCTCTCTGCTCAGCAGGGAGCCTGCTTCCCTCTCTCTCTCTGCCTGCCTCTCTGCCTACTTGTGATCTCTGTCTGTCAAATAAATAAATAAAATCTTTAAAAAAAAAAAAGAGGGCCTTTATGATGTGAGTCACAAAAGAACTTCAGACCTTAAATTATATGTCCGTTATTTATTTTTGTCCTTCCTGTTAAGTGACAGATCTTTATATAAATGTTTTATTGATACTTTTCTTTAAGGAAATTTCTCTTCTTTTTTTGAGTTAACACATTATATTTACTCATTTACAATTTTTACCTTAAATACAGAACATCCAATTATGAAACTGCCCCGAGGTTTGGCACTTGCTGCTTTGGTTTTAAGAACTCTGACCTAGCCCGGGAAACTGAAATTGTTCAATACATATGGAGTTAGAACTGAACCTAGAGGAATTCTCCAAAACTCAAGAGTTTCTATGTCACAGTTTTCTAGCCTTAGGTAAGATTTCACTTTAAAATCTGAGGGATGAATTTAGTTTATAGGCAAAGAAATACAGGAAGTTTGGCAAAGCCTATCAAATCCTGTGAATATAGTACATGCTTCTGTTTCCTTTGCTACCACTTGTAGTACGAGAGCCCGTATGCCATTTGGTGCATGCCAATGGGGGGCAGCACCTAATGCCATGTAGAACGGATGCTGTAGATACAGCGTCAGTATCTGCTTAGCTTCAAGGTGCTGGGTGGACACATGGGCCAGGCATGAAGTGCCAGGTTACCTTAACCAAAAAGCAATAAGGAATGAGAGTAGGTCAGTACAACTTCGAGCTTTCTCTCCTATCACTGGGATAGTTGCAAGGCATGCTCCACGGATTGTCAGAGGGTCCCAGCTTCCCACATCTGTAATCTACTCAATAAAGCATTCTTGATTGTCTCTTCCCTGTCTTGTCTCAGCTTCCTGTTCCCCACAGTGCTTCCTAGGATCATCTCCTAAATAAACTGCTTGTACCCAAATCCTTTTTTGTTTTAGTGGGAACCCAGACTGAGACACCATGATGGGCATGGATATTGTTACCTTGGGGCTTTAGTGGACGTAGTTACATGTTGGAGATATTTCCTTATGTGTATATATATATAGCCTGTGGTGATATGAAACCATGCGTTATTAGGATTACTTACTGACCAAGATTTCCAATCTGTACTGGAAATAGTTAAAATAAAAACTGAATGAAAGTAAAAATAAAACAGTTAAACTTGGGCAAAGCTTTTACCCTAATGCTTTATTATCTATTTGCATAATTACACAAGTGGAAAGGAAATTATTAGCAACTCCATCTCTAAATGCGACTGATGTCCAAGGAAGTCATGAAGAAAGCTCTTTGTGCTGATAAAGCAAAGGCCTGTTCTCCAGACTTCTGTGTTTATTGTTCTGTTTCTAACCATTTTATTCCAAACAAACGGACTTGCTTGTCATTTTACCCCACCCTTCCCTAGCACAGGGCTCCCATTCTTCGAAACAGTAACTAATTCATTTCCAAGGAGATTATGAAGAAGGCGGGTGTCTATAAAAGGACTGCAGAGAGAAGTGGGGCACATTTCCCTTGCGGATTCCATGGCAGTGCAGAGTTGATGGCAGAGCAGGGTGGGAGGTCTGAAGTCTCAATTGGCTTTATTTCCAGGGGATTCCTGGGGTTCACATGCAATCGTGGAGAGTGGCAAATGTTCTTTCTCACCTTCCTTGAGTTATACCTTAGATGATTCAAAGCCAAAGACTGATGAACTCTAAGTGAGCTTCTTGACTTTTGTTTGTGTGCTGAGCAGTTTAGAGATTTAAAAATAATCTCCAGTGTAACCTATGTTGTAGTGTATGTGTTAGGTTAAATATTGTAGCCAGTAATTGAAAATACAGTGTAATTCCACGCAGTCTCTTGTTCAAAGGTAATGTTGTTGTCAAAGAATTATGAAGTCCAAAACTCATAAATGATTTTTTAAAATATCTAGAGGAACTTATGCTCTCTTGGGTTATAATTTCATAGGTATGAACTCACAAACACATTTTGGGTTTAGAATTTTCATTTGGATTTTTTCAACCAAGCGTTCTCGGTGAAATTGGGAGAAATATCTTTTGTGTCAGCATGTACAGAGAAATGTAAAAACTAAGTGATGCGTTTTACAAAAGAGGGCCTAGAGTGTATCAGGCATAAGAACTTAGAATTCTATTTTTTTTTTTTTTGATGTTTCAGAAAAAATTGTTCTGGGAATAGTGAATTCCACTTGAGAAACCTAAGACATACATAGTAGCCGAGTTAAAATACTGACTTGAGGGTTCATTTGAAAAATCCTACAGAATTTTTACATGTTGGGAATAGCTTTATATTCTTAACACATTGCACTTAGGTTTCTATTCAAAGCAAAAATAACTTTGCATAGATCTTCTCTTTCTTCACTCTCTCAAATAATCTATTCCTTCAGGGTAGTTGCTCTCAATCCTGATTTTGTGACCCTTCTTTAATTTACTCCAAAGATTTTTTAGAAGAGTCAGCAAATCAATTCCTTTTCTTAAAAAAAGGAAAGAAAATCATTTCCTTTAAGTTAAAACACAGATGAGTGAAATACAGATTTTTTGAAAAGATGAACAGATAAAGAGAAGTCAAGAGGTTACGTTTAGTTGCTGTCTCTCTTTGCATTCATGAAAATGTTCTTTTGGCAAAGTTTCCTTATTTCACACAATTTCAGTGTAATCTCCACCCTTTTCATTTCCATGGGCCTTGCTGATACAAAGAAAGTTACCAGACTGAATCACTATACTGCATGCCAGAAACTAATATAACACTGTAGGTTAATAATACTGGAATGAAAAATAATTTAAAAATCAAAGATTAAAAAAAGTTACCAGAGGTTACTTTGAAATCGTGCCCTTTCTGTAGCAAGTTCATAAATGAATTTATTTGTCAAAATGGAATTGACATATTTTTGGTAAAGTAGAAGACACACTTCTTTGAAAAGTTCGCTACTTAGATGTTCTTTTTTGTATGCACGTTATGTTGTATGTGCAGTCTAGCTGCGTGCCGCAGCCCTCCTATCAAAACAGTGGATTTATACGAGAATGTTACATAAGAAATGTTATGTAAGAAACATGAAGACATTTAGTTCAAAAAGCGATTTCTTATTTTACTTATACAAAGCTTAAGTAACCAAAAAGACTAGCCGATCATGTTAGCCTTTTTCATGATGCCACCACTAAAAAAAGATACTTATATTGCAAAATGACTTAAATGGAACCTGAGGTGAGGGGTTAACATCTCTAGAATTCTTTTCTTCTCTTTTCCTCCCCTGGCTTGTCTTTTCCTTCATGACAACATTTTCTTCCTATGAAATTCAATTCCAACTCTTTTTGAGCGTAGGAGTCAGAGAGTGAGGGGCGGGAGGAAAGGCCAGGACGGAGAGATATCCTAGCCTCAGGGGGCTTGAGAATCACCCAGAGTGCGGATGAAAAATGCAGATGCCAGGGGCCACCCCAGAGATTCAGATTTAGGAGTTGTGACCAAGGTCTGAGCCTGGGCTTCTAGTGATTTCCCAGGTGGTGCTCGTGTTGCCCAACTGTGGATCACGTGTTGCCTGGTTCCCAGAGACAGGGCAGTGAGAAAGTGAGGTCAAAGACACCAGGCTCAGGTGCTGTGAAAACACCTCTGGTTTCTTCTCTCTCTACAGATTCTTTTGTTTGTGTAATTTTGCCAAAGTTCCTTAACTTCTGAAATCTCAGTTTTACAACTGGAAAGTAAGAGGGCAGCTCCAGATCAGGTGGTTTTCAAACCGTGCTTGAAGGCAGTCTATAAGTACAACAGGATGCCTTGGGAGCCAAAGGGAGAGATGGGAGGAGTGGGTCCAATGAGCTCTTTTTTTTCACGGCTCCTGACCACTCCTACTTCAACACTTTTATCTTTTATCTCTTTCATATATTCTACTTCTGGTTGTGGTATCATTTTTAAAAGATTGTATAACTCAAATTTAAAGGAAATGAAAAATCCGAGTCTGAAAATGACTCATTGCTTTTTTTAAAATGTGCAGAACCGACTCTGGATTTAGTAGACTTCCAGAAATTCTCTGGTCCTTCCAGGCATCCCAAGTGTGCTACAAGGGTAGCAGCAAATGCCTTCTCTCTGCCCATGAATGTAACACTTGAGCCTGTACACCAGGAGGCCCATTGTCTGATGTGTTTTTAGCTAAACAGACCGAAGAGAGTAGATGGCAACATCAAGCATTTCTCTGCAGAGTCACGTCTGATTCATTAAAAAATCTAATCTTCCCCCAAATAGATATTAATTGCCTTCTGTTGCAGAATATTTTAGAACATAATTCTTAATTATGTCTCCAACTATTATGTGATTTGACCATTTTGGAGCTAAAAACCTATCCCATGGAATTCCACTTAGAGTAGTTTGTTCCAACTCTCGTCACACCATCAGTTTGTCTATTTTATACACCATGCTAATTTTTACATGGTGGTAGTATTTCATTATAATCAGCCTTCATTTTTAATAAGACCATGTATATATCACATTATAGATTTCAGTCTTTGTACGAATTGAAAGCTATTAATCTTCCCAGGGTTAGGTTATGTTAACCAGATTGTAATGTCTTTTTATTATGTTCCTTATATCCTCTTTATCTCATACTGCACCAATTCCTTTCTACTATCTTGGAATAAATTAATTCCAGTTATGAGATGAAAAATTTTACTGTAAAAAATAGAAACTGCAGTGTCAGTTTTTGTCATATTGTCAGCTGGAACTGGTATGTTTTATTCTAACTAGAAACTTGAGTTGACTCCTTGATTTTTAATAGTGGGGTAGGAAAATGAAGATTGGTATCTTTCAGTATCCACTCATTCATTCGTTCAGCAATCTTGTATTAGAAATTCTATGTGCTAGGCACAGGGGGAGTATTAGAGGTAGGAAAATAAGACTGTGTCCCTGCCTGCAGGCATTTCCCAGTCTATGTCATAGATAGAGAACTATTCGGTGAGTAGGTAAGATGTGACCCACAGTAGCTTTGACAAGAGGTACAATGACAACAGCAGCTTACTGGTAGAGAGAGGACGTGAGAGGGACTTCCTGGCTGTTGCTGTGGCAAGTCCCCAAGGAAAGGGACCAGCTACTCTAAAGGCAATGACCAAAGGCAAGTTGCAAACTTAGGTCTAATAACCTAGAGATGGGTAACTAAAGGATGGGATCTGGTAGAATGGGAGGAAGGTGACAGATAGCACCTTGGTTTGGGAAGTGAAGGCAAGGTAGATTTTATCCAGAAAGAAGCAATACCTAGATAACAGCCAGGGTTGAGTTCCTTAGAGAAAACTGGCAAAGTGTAGTCAGGCACCCAGGGTTCAAAGCCAAGTTCTAACTTCAGCTAACGCAGGGCCCTGGAGTATAAACCACAGCCAAAGCAGTCCACCCTAAAGGACTGAGGCCCTGAGGTAGTTGCTAATGAGAGAGGCTACAGCCAGAGCAAATGCAGCGCATGCCTACTGGCTGCCGGCATGAAGCTGATGGACCGCGGAAAGCACTTCCTATGCTGTGTGGCGTTCCACAAGTAAGTGCTCAATGTTTGCCGACAGTCCTGCTGCCGCTGCTATTTGTGTCATTATGAGACTCAGGAAGAGAATCTAATACAGGAGTTAATCTGTTGGTGAGCCTAGGGCTTCTAATATTTGACTGGCTGATTTTTTTTTTTTTTGTCAGAGAGAGAGAGAGGGAGAGAGAGCAAGCACAGGCAGACAGAATGGCAGGCAGAGGCAGAGGGAGAAGCAGGCTCCCTGCTGAGCAAGGAGCCCGATGTGGAACTCGATCCCAGGACGCTGGGATCATGATCTGAGCCGAAGGCAGCTGCTCAACCAACTGAGCCACCCAGGCGTCCCTGACTGGCTGATTTTTATTGAACCAAGATTAGACACAGTCATTACTTTACAGGCAGCAGCTGTGAAGAATCCAGAACAGGTGAAGAATAATAACTTGCTGTAGCCTGACTGTTACTTTCTAGCTGGACGACCTCATCCTGCTTCAGTTTCCTTACATGTACAATGGAGATAATACCAACCTGACTCGGCTGGTGCTGGGAATTAAGGGGCCGAATACACTGGATTCATTTAGGGCAATATCTAACACTAGTGAGTGCTCAGCTAAACCTCACACTGGGTCTGCTAGTGGGCGTCTGGGTCCTGACACCCTCTGGAGTAGGTTTAAGAAGTTCACTGGTTCAGAGGCGCCTGGGTAGCTCAGTCAGTTGAGCGTCGGACTCCTGGTTTCAGCTCAGGTCATGATCTCAGGGTTATGGGATCAAGCCCTTTGTAGGGCTCCATGCTCAGCACAGAGTTGGCTTGGGAATTCTCTCTCCCTCTCCCTTTAGCCCTCCCGCCTTTTGCATATATGTGCTCTCTCTCAATAGATAGATAGATAGATAGATCTTTTTAAAAAGAAGTTCACTGGTTTAGAGCTGGGAAGGGCTGATCTTTCAGCCTGCAGGTCGTTAGCCCTGTGGCTGGTAAAGTCGAGAACAGTCAAGAGCTAACAAAGCCATGTTGAAAATGGGAAGTGCCCATTTTCACAACTTTTGTGCTATGTGTCATTTCCCCCTAGAATAGTTTTTTTTTTTTTTAAAGACAGGGAGAAGAATAATTACAGCAGATAGCATGCAGTGGTTTTTTTACAACATATTTTCAAAAATTGTGATGAGGAAAATACATCATTCCTGTGAAGAAACAGCATAAAGAAAATGATTTGAGAAATCTTGCAGAAAGACCTAAGGTTCTTAACCTAAAACAAGTGTCAGAAGGAAGTCATAGGAGGCGGAAGAAATTATAGTAATCACGATGAAGTCTAGAGCTTGCATCAATCACCAGAATGGCAGCAGAAACATTCATCCTATGCCTCTTCAATGCTAGCCCTGAGTGTTCAGTTGCGTGGCCGGTTAAGATTGGTGTGGGCATCAGAGGGAATGGGCTGTGGGCTCTGATGCTGAGTGCAGTTGGGGAAAGCAGAGTCTGACCTTGCCTCTGACTTCAGTCTTGGATTTGATTCCATGGAACTACCATATTCTGCAAATCCCTTGAAGACTTACCGCCTTTTCCATGATACCAAGCAAGAGTCCTTAGAGGCTTGGTTAGCCCTTTTCCATTCTAAGAGTAAGCCACATCTACATTTCTAGAGATAGAGACTGCAGGCTCTGACCTTCCATCTAGAAGCCCTTGCCTGTTCACCCAGAAGTATACAATGCTGTTGCCTTGAAATCGGGTTTCAATTTTCATAGTTTTGAGCATATCAGAACCACTCCTGCTGAACCTCTGTCTTCTGGGAACCCTAAACTTGCTTGACTGGAATCTTAGAATCCACTTGACTCTTAACTGTCTTACCCAGCAAACTTTTCTATTTTGTTCTTCTTCTGTAGACTTTTGAGCATCATCCAGACTTCTCAGTTTATTTTTATACTTGGCCTCTTTTCTGCTAAATTGAGGTTTATGCCTAATCTCTTTAGCCTAATTAAATTCCTAGTCCCATCCCTGACTTACAGCTTTTCATTACTGGTCTAAAATATACTTTGACAAAGTCACAAAGAAAATTCTTGTTGGTTCAGTGTTTATATTTGCACTCAAGATAACATTTGAGACTGTGCTACTCAAAGAATTTGGTGACAACTTTCTTTATCACTCCCATATCTCATCAGGCATCGAGTCTTTTTACTTCATAAAAATGCTTTTAGCTCTTTAAATACTTTTCATATCTATATTAGCTAAGAGAGGCTAACTGCTATATCAAACAGTTCTCCAAATGTGTGACTGTAAATGGCTTTAAAAAGATAGCAGTGTATTTCTTTCTTATGTAAACAGTCCAAGGTGATTTCATGTTAGTCAGGGTTAGGTGTGAGGGAGGGGGGGAGGAGTAGCAATCCACGAGAGCGACAAGACTCTTCCATCTTCAATGCCCAGTTTCCAAGATTGTCCCTCTGAAGACATTCTGGAGCCAAAAGGGGAAATACAGGATGTCTGTCACAAGAGGTGGCCCACATCCTTTGAATTCACCTTGTTCTGGCTAGAAGTCAGTCCTGTGGCCCCAGGTAATAGCAGAGTGGCTGGAAACGAAGTCTAGCTGGGTACCTAAAAAGAAGCATAGAGAAGTTTCAAGAACAGTTAGCAGTCACAGCCCCATTATTGTTCATGCCCTGCCCTCTATTCACATGGAGCCTGAATCACCTCTCAAAGTGTTGGCCACATCAGCTTTTTATCTTTTACCTAGACCCTCAGTCCCCCTCAACTCTCTGCCACACTTATGCCTGGGATACTTTTTTAGATGTGACTAATCCTCCACAGCTTTAAGGCTAAAAGGACAAACTGCTTAAGTAAATGTATGATGCCAATTCCCTCTGGAGCACAAGCTCCCAGAAGCCCCTCACAAAGAGCCTTTACTCCAGCCATAATGGAATTATTTCATTTTCTAATCCATAATGAGAATACGTTGCAAACACTGATGTGGCATGAGACACAGCTCTGACCAGTATATTACTAGCTTGTTTATTTTGCACAATAACCTTATAAAGTAGACAACAGTATTATTCCCATTTCCCAGGGGAAGAAATCCAGTGAAGGAGAATGCCTGAGGTGCTATAGTTTTTTAGTGGTACAGCTTGGAATACAGCCCAAAGAGTGGGGATTCTGGATTTTTACTCACTGTATTATCACGCCTCTCCCAAAGTTACTGTACATGCCATTCCTTTCTTCCCTGAATGCCCCTCCTCTGTCTTCATCCAGTTCCTCAAACTCTAAGAATCAACTCAAGCTTGCATCTCTTCTTTCAGGATGCCATCTTTTATATTAGCCTAACTTAGCTCTAAATCAATGCTTCCTATTAGTTTACTAATCAATGACATTCATCAATGACATTGTAGAAAATTGTTATGTTATACTTGCTAGGTTCCCCATGCACTCTACAGCCCACTCTCCAGAAAGCCAGGTTTTGTATCGCTAAATGATACTTATTTCTTTCTTTCTGGACAGAAGAAATTTTATAAATTGCAATGATTTTTCAGTTGTCCAGACTCAACATTTTTATAGGGTTCAAATTTGTACCAACAACCCCTTTCTCTTGCTCCTCCACGTGGAAACACTGCAGAAATTATATTTTACAGGTAGTATGATATTGCCTGAGAAGGGCTTCTAAGTTTTATGGACTTAGAAGAACTACCTAGTTTTTTTTTTTTCTACTTCTCAGAATGGAAAATCCTCAGAACAATTTTCATCTGAAGTGCTGCATTTGGGTTCTTTCACAATTCCACAACCCTGAGTCAAGTACTGGCTGGTGTACAGGCCACAGCATCTCTTGGCTCACCAAGAGCATCTCCTTTTGCTACTCTCAGTGTTCAAGAAATGGGGAAAGTCAGCTAGGTTTACAGATTAGGTAAGAGACTCAGAGACATACATTTGATAAGTCTCAAATCATTTCCTGTTTATAAAAGCACATGTTAATACACCCATAAAATCTCCAAATGAATGGTGTTTTACTTTTCCTTCAAAATCTCCATGGGAAAAGGTACTTCTGACTTTCCAAGTGAATAAAAATAATGAACCCTGATTACCAGGTATGTTTAAACTGATTTGCAAAGCAAGTGGAAATCATCTTAATGCATGGTGATAAAAATCTTTTAGACATTGGAGGACAGATTGACTTAAGGTTCTATATTTTCTAAACTAGTGAATATTTGGATGTAAGTGGCTGTTACTCAGTTTGAATTTGTCTTCTCTATTTATGTTCACTTAATTAAAAATGGCAATTTGTGAATATTAAATTTGTAAGTTTTTCATAGCAATCTAGTGTTTATTTCAGATATTAAATTTGGATACAGAGTGACTATAGAACATTATTACAAACTGATCTCTGTAGTCTTTCTCGGAGTAACAATTGCCAAAATTGGGGTTAGCAGTTTACCCCCCACCAATACCAATAAGTTCCTTGCACTTGCTCCTCTGAAATGCTTATATTATTGTTCAGTACCTGACTTCTCCACTCAAGCAGAGATGGGGACCACATCTGTCCTGTTTACCACTATAGCCCCAGTGCCTAGCACCATTACTAGAACATTTACAGGTGTTGAATCAGTTTCATTTTCTACCTGTTCACACTGGGACAAAAGTCTTTGCAAGTATTCTGCCACCATTTGTTTAGATTCAAGCCAAATATGGCTTGTAATGACATTATAGATGTTATCTCTGCTGTCCTACTCAATATTCCTCCTCCTCCTACAATGTTTAACCTGATTGACAATGGTCCCTACTACTTATAACATTGGCCTTTTAGGGGGAGCACTTGTCACTACATCTTATGTAATAGTTTTATGATGTTGAAAACTATTTCCTGTGATCATGTTGTGTTCTCAAATGGCAAACTTAGATTTATTTATGCTTGCAACCTAAGGCAGGAAGTTAACCTTGAAAATAAGTTAAAATTTGAAAGGTAGTAAATCATAGGACTGAGATTTATAATTTATCTCAGTAAGGAATCTAAAGACCAGGTGTGAAGGAAGAGACATGAGCTAAAAGTAAAAAAAAAAAAAAAAACAAAAACAAAAACTCAAAACAAGAAAAAAACCAAAAAAAAAAAAAAAAAAACCCACAAAACCTGGCTTCTGTTCCAGCACTGATATTAAGTTTCAGCAAGTTGCCTTACTTGTCTGCACCTTAATTTTCTCACCTCTCAAAACAAAAGGATTAGCCAGAATGGGGAAGACAAATCAGTGGATGTCTTCATTTGTTCTTCTCCATTTGCTCGTGGGAGACATCACTAATCACTTAGTGCTGTATTAGAATACTTTTTAAGACTATGCTCCATGCAGCTAGCCCCCCATTAATGTAGTTCACACACATACGAAACCTCTTTGTCATCCCTAGGCTACATGACCTTTAAGATTGCTCTCTAGCTTTAAAATTCTAATAACTCTATTAAGTAGATAGAAATTTAAGAGTTCAATAATAATCATTCCTCACCATCAAGAGGCAGTCTAGAAAAAAAAAATACAGAGAACTAATAACCCTTTTCTTTACTTATACAGGGCCTGGTATTTTTACTTATTTTACTTATACCCAAGACTTATAACAACCTGAAGAGTTGTTCAGCTTGTAAAGCATATAAGTCACTGTGTGGATTATACTTCTTCAGTGGGTTCAGTGTCTAACCTGCATAGCTGTTCATGGCCCTCTGCTTCCACAAGTTCATTTCTAAATAGCTGTACCTCAGTTCTCTGGCATCTAATTTGTTTAACTTTATATATTATTTCTGGAAGAGTTATGACTATGAAAAATATTGCTACAGAGGAAAATTTTGATATTCCATACTTTCCATTATAACAGGGTTTTTTTTAAAGGTTTTATTTATTTATTTGAGAGAGAGACAGTGAAAGAGAGCATGAGAGGCAAGAAGGTCAGAGGGAGAAGCAGACTCCCCGTGGAGCTGGGAGCCTGATGTGGGACTTGATCCGAGGACTCTGGGATCATGACCTGAGCTGAAGGCAGTTGCTTAACCAACTGAGCCATCCAGGTGCCCTTATAACAGGGTTTTATAAAATTATTTCTCTTGATTTAAACAGAAAGACATGTGCTGAGAACTCACAGGACATTAGCTGTCACATATAAAACAATAACAACCAAAAACGTAAACTGCCAATGATTAGAAGGGAGTATCATCTGATGCAAACATACATTTCCTTATACACTTATTTCATCAATATTTGTTGATGTTCTAGACACTATGTCAGACACTACAAACACATTGATAAATAAACAAGACCGATTTGAAATCTCTCTTCTTTGATCTGTAGTCTAACAGGGGAGGATGGAAATTAAACAAGCGTTGTTCTATGGGAAGGGCAGGGCTGTGATAGAGCTAGCAAGATAACCCCACTTGGGTGTGATGGGGTGGGGACAGCTTCTCCAAGAAAATCTCACCTTGGCTGAGACCAGAGGAGGAGCAGGAGTTAGCCAAATCAAGTTGAAGGTTTAGAAGAGGAGCATTTCCCACAGAGGTGATAGTATAGATAAAGGCCTGGAAGTGAGATATGTCATAGCAACTGGAGGAACCAAAGGAGAGTAGTCAAGTGAAGATAAGGAGGCAGTTTCAGAACACAACTGGAAGGGTCCAAGTGAGTGACAATGCTGATGTGGATGAAACTGGAGATGGAGATGCAAAGCAGTATGAAGTACAGTTTTTGTAGCTATTTAGAAGTTAGAATCAACACTAGTTTGATTGTTAGGTTATGGTAGGGGACTTGAAGGGAAGAGTTAAGTCAGATGTCTAATTTGGACCCTTGAGTAGGTGGTGGTGCCATTATTCAAACCCTTTACACAAGAGAGGGGGCGAGTTTGAAGAAAATAGAGGGTAGTGAAGCAGGAGAGGTGGTACTAAGTTCTGTCCTGCACAGTGCAGTTTGAGTTACCCACAGAGCATACACAGGGATATGTCCAACTAGCAGGGTGGACACATTGTACTGATAGAGAAAGTTCTGGGCTTGAGATATCTCATTGGCTTTTGTCAATAGGTGGTAATTAAAACCTCTCAAGGGTTTGAAATGGTTTAGGGGAAAGTTTGTAGATGGGAAAGAGAGGGCCCAGAAAAACACCAAAAATCCAGGGAAAATAAGAGAAAAATAAACATAAAGACAGGGAAATTAGCAATTCAATAGGTAGGAGACAAACCAGCTGCTTATGATGTCACAAAATCCAAAGGAAAAGAGGCTTTCAAGAAACATAGCTTTCAGAGTTGTCAAGGGCTATGAAAGAGACAGAAAAGATAAGACCAAAAAATACTCCATTAATTTAGCAACCAAAGAGGGTACTGATAACCTTGATATGAGTAATTTCAGTGTTTATTTTGGAGAACCAAGTAATTACTCAGTGGTAAATAGAGAACCCAGATTGCAGTGGGTTGAGACATGATTGGGAATTGAGAAAATCAAGGAGCAAGTATAAAACAATTCTTTCAAGACTCATGGCTGTGATGGGGAAAGAGAAAGACCATAGCAACAGAAAATGGGTGTAGCGGCAAGAAGAAAAGCATGGTCGTAAGAAGAGAGAGACTTGCGGGCGCCTGGATGGCTCAGTAGTTTAGGCAGCTGACTCTTGGTTTCAGGCTCATGCCATGATCTCGGGATCCTGAGATCAAGCTCTGAGTTAGGCTCCGCACTCAGTGGGAGTCTGCTCTAAGAGTCTCTCCCTCCACTCCTTCCCATGCTCATTTGCACATGTGCGCTCTCTCTTTCTTTCTCAATCTCTCTCTCTCTCTCTCTCTCTCTCAGATAAATAGATCTTTTAAAAAGGAAAGAGAGAAAAAGAGACTTGAGCTCATTTAAATGCTAGTGGGAAGGAGAGGGTGACTTCAAGGATGGGAAGAATAGAGGGAGGATCAGTAGCCTTGGAAGGAATGAAGGCACATCCTCTACTGCAAGGACAGGGGAGGTGGGAAAGATAGACACAGCTTCTGGTAGTGTTGTAAATGTAGCAAAAGGTTAAGTTAAGGTCCTATTGAATGTATTTTTCTCACTGAAGTGGAAGCTGCACCAAAATGCAGAGTGATGGAGGTGATGTTAGAGTTTGAGATTCAAGCAGAGTAGCAATTTACAATAGCTGCTCTGTGATATTAGAGTAAGTGTTGACTACAGAATCAGTGGGCAATGAAATTCTTTTTGTTTGCAGTTTTTCATTTTTTTTAGCAAGACATATATATATATATATATATAGAGAGAGAGAGAGAGAGAGAGAGAGAGAGAGAGCGCGCACGCATGTGCACAAGGGCAGGAAGCGGGAGAGGAAGAAAGATAATCTCAAGCAGTCTCCATGCCCAGCACAGAGCCTGACCGGGGCTGGATCTCACCACACTGGATCATACCTGAGCCAAAATCAAGAGTCGGACACTTAACCGACTGAGCCACCCAAGCACCCTGTTGTTTGCAGTTTCAAGTCCCTTTCTGAAAGGGACTTAAAGTATATGAAAATTGTTTCAGAATCTTCTTTGCATTTCTTATTTCCACCTCTTTTCCCTTTTTTTTTTTACCTCCCCAATTTAAACCTTCTCCTCCACTTTTTTTTTCCCAAAGTAGGCCCCACACCCAGGGTGGACCCCAGTGCAGGGCTTGAACTCAGGAATCTGAGATCAAGACCTGAGCTGAGATCAAGAGTTGGTCACTGAACTAACTGAACCACCCAGGCACCCCAACCCCTTCCTATTTTTTTAAATTAAATGTACACCAACTGCCATGAACTCTGCTGATAAAAGACACTGCAATTTAAAATTAGATTTTTGGTTTGTTGTCCTGTTTGTTATTATTAATCCTAGGCCACAAAGCTGTCTTGCATAAAATGAGGAAGTTATAATAGAGAATAGTTTTTAATTATCTCATTTATTTAAGACCTTGTGGCTAGTCCAAACAGATAATAAAGGCCATGAAAAGCCTACCTTGAGATTTTAACTCCCAGGATAGGTTTTCTACCTAATCAAAAGAACCCAATAATTACTCTGTCTCCTCTTAAATGGTTTCGTTTTCTGTGCAAACTGTTTTACCCTTTAGCTGATTTCCTAAGTGTTAAATTAAGAAAGATTATCCTGGAAGGCTTGTTCATCATGTCCTAGAATCTCCACTGAGTTAGAGTGGTCCAACTATCACAGTGCTTTGTTTTCAGAATACCTGATCTAAGTTGTGATATCATTCTTTCAAAAGAGAAACCTTTGACCAGATTGGGGCAGTGTCTGTCATGTTCTTCCCTGGGGCCTGGCAGAGAATCCGCCTCCTGGTGAGGGCTCAGTCGGTATTTACAGAACAAATGAACGAGTGGACCGTGGCAAATGTGAATCCTGCCACCATCACAGGGGAAGTAAGGGAAAACTGCTGTGATGTGGAGAATTGGAGGCAAAGAAAGGGTTTAAACAGCCAGATGGTAAACTGGACAGCCTTCAGGAGAAACCACTGGTCCATCATGGAATGACCTACCAAGGTTACCAACACCTTAACTCTCATTATTAGCCCACTTTGGAAATTCTGCAGTTACCCAACTTCCTTCATTACTGATCAGTTCATTATGGTATCATTAATTTATCTGACTTCCTTCATAACTGATCAGCTGATATATATAATTTGCCATATATCTTTGAAGTTCTTTGTTTAGGGATTTTAGATTGAAACTCATTCTTAATCCATGACTTATGAATCAAAATTTTGAATTTCATTGTTCATGTTCTTGATGGCTTTTCTTGTTTGGGGGGTTATCTTTTTTTTTTTTTTTTAATGTTTCTGTTCTCCTTGAGTATGAATAGAAGTGTCTTGGAAGAAGTCTTTGATTGGCATGGGAGCCCTCACAAAGTCATTTTTGTACATGTAAACTTGGTATTAAATGTCAGGTATGAAATACATAAGGGACAAATTACTTCTCCATAAAGGAGAACTTAGTAAGTTTCAGGAAAGTGAATTCTTTCCAGTCTGCCTTGCCGACAAGTGCAGAAACTTTGATCTTCATTTGCTGAGAGGAATATGGCAGATGATACACGGTAGATGTTAGAGTAATGCTCACTTGCATTCCTTTTTGTAAGAAAAAAATATCTTTCTTTCAAGAACCTATTCTAGGATCTTTCTCTTGACAATGTTCTCATTCTTATCTCTGCCACACATAGGCTCACAAACCATTTTCTTTGAAGGGCATTTTGTTATTGGTCCTTTTTTTAAAATTTTTCCTCCCATAGTAAACAGAAACGAAGGTGTTTACTTCCCCTGGTGAGACGGTCCCTGGGTGGACACACAGTAGTGTGAACCTCTGGCTTTTCTCTGCTTGTCATTCCCTGAGTGTGAGGAACAGGTGCAGTGATCAATTCACTGCCCTCAGTGAACTGCGGGCGGGAAGGAACCAATGTGTTGCAGACCTTTTGTTCCTTGGAGAGAATGATTCTGAAGAAAGGCTACCTCAGCTGATACTGAGAAAACATAAGGACTCGGGACTTTTTTCCCCACTTTATGGATAGCTAAAGGTTTACCCATTCTGATTTGCTCAGGATGGTCCCAGTTTATGCCTGTTGGCTCTCATGTGATGGTTAATAGTACCTCTGTACACTCTCAAAATTGTTCCTGCTTGGACAATAGACTATAGAATCCCCCTAATTACATGGGCCCAAGAGTAGAAAACCCTGTCTATGTGTCCTGATGTGAGAACTTGGTACTTTAGGAAAACAAAATTGTGTGTGAGACATATGCAGAACAGGTGAATGAGGCTAGATAACTGAAAAATTTAGCTCCACTTATTGAGTGCCTACTGTGTGCTTGGCACTGTGCCAGGTGCTGAAGCAGAGCATCAGCTATATCCTGCATAGTTCACCTCCCACATGCAAGCCAGACCTGGAAGTACCCCTTCACTCCTCCCCATGACTTGGTATATGAATCAGATTTGGGATATGCCACTGCTGGGCTTTTATTTATTTATTTTGGGGGAGCTTTAATGGCATGGTATCATGTTTTAATTAATAGAACATCATGTTATGAAATTTTTGAATCAGATCTTTTCCCTAGGCATCAAATGTGTTGTCAGTGAAAATTTGACATCTAGATATGAGAAACAAAAGAGATAAAGAAAATAATAATGAGATTTTTATAAAGGATGAAGACGTAACATTTGGGTTTTTTAATGTGTTGCCACAACCTCAAGAATCATAGGAGGTATTTCCTTTAGAAATAACACAAGACATGAACCCGGTGCCTTCCTCACTCTCTACCCTTTTTGATGGGAAATTTCTTGGCTGTGACAGAGAAGCATGTTGAGAAAGACCAGAGTTTTATTATTTGTAGACTTTTAAGTGACTAAAGGAAGTTACTCCCAGGGCTAGAAACTGATGGAGAATCTAGCTCTGAAGGTCAAAGTAACAGTCGGAGTTCAGCACAGACAAGAGAAACCACTCTAGGTATGATCATCACAGAATGAGCCAGTACAGCGTTGCATACTAAATCTTAGGAAAGGCTGAAGGAGCAGATTTTAGACTTGGCTTCCAGGATAGAATCCTAAAGCCAGATAGAACTGACTCACTAGGGAATATATACCATCTCTGAGGTACCCCTGAAGCAATGAATTCAAGAATGTTCCCTGCAACTGTAAACTAGGATTCCGGAAGTTGAAATCTAGAGGCTAACCACTTCTGTAGCTGCTATTAGCAACAGCCTTCCCTCAATCCGGAGCCTGGAGAATAGAGTCTGGAACTACAACGTGGGAAATCCCACATTTCTCTGACTAAGCTTGCCAAGAGAAGTAGTCAAAAGAAGCAGGGAGATGGCCTGGACCTTACTTCCACCTTCCAAATCCCTCACAAGCACATCTACTTGATATAGAGTTGCCAGATTCAGCAAACAAAAACAATGCACGCAACATACTTACACTAAGAAAAAAAAATCCATGGTTTATCTGAAATTCAAATTTAGCTGGGCACCCTGTATTTTATCTGACAGCCCTAACTTACTGAAACCTAATTCTTCTGCATAACCCTAGCTGCATAGAAGTCTGTCAAATGCAGTCTTTAATTTCCAGCAGGTTCAGTGGTGTGGGGAGGTTTCAGTGAGCCAACCCATAGCATTAACCAGTGTAGTTTTCCTCACAAGAATGGCTGAAGCCTTTCTGCCCCCACTTTTGCTACCATCTGAATATTTCACTCTGCATTCTTACACTCTTTGAAGTCCTACCCATATGGGATTCATTTGGTTTAACTCAGCTTCCTTTTTTTAAAATGCACAAATCTCCCAGGATGTGCAAATGCTCAGAGTATGCTCGAAGAATACAGTTTTCAACCTGTGGGAGAGAAGGAAGGCTTACAAGGACCCAAGGAAAGGTGGGGGTAGAAAAGGCTGGACACCAGGAGGTAGAGCAAGAAGGGCAGGTGCCCATTCAGATCTCCTTTGCTTACTGTTCCACATCGGGCAGACTCGACATTCAAAGAGAAATATTTTCTTTCCATACTCCCTCTCCCTTTTGTACCCCACAAAATGCATGCCTCCCAAATCACATAACCCAAAGTAATGCTATCAAAATGACATAGATCATCGGCATTAGAGATCAAATAGCTGTATATTTTCTGGCCTGAAATGTATATGACTACCATTACCGTGGAAAATTGAGTTTTGGGTTCTGAACCATTGACTTGCAAATGACTTTGGTTACAGAACTCTTTGTAAGTTGTGGACTACTTTTACTTATTTCAGAAAGAAGAATGCTGTATTTGCACCATGCTAATTAACTATTTAGTGAGAAGAAATGTCAGCTTGGAGCATGAAAAGAAATACTGCCTCTCAGAGAAGTCAAGGCTGATGAAAAACAATCATGCCAGCACAATGCCGCTCTTCAGAAATGCGGAAACTCTTTTTTGTTCCCCCATTTTCCCTAGGATTTTCACTTCTGCATTTAAAACAGTTGGGTAATTCAAGTTTCAAGGCTACTGATTGTAACAGAAAATCAGTAGTAATTGGAAGCAGTGGGATGTTGGGAGTAGTAATCCAGGTAGCTGCTCTCCACATTATCCTGTAGAACTTTCCGTGGCAATGAAATCAGACAGTGAAGGTCTGGCTGAGTGAGGGCAAGCACACAGTCCTACAGTGAATGATGCCGTCTCTTCAATCCTTTTATCTCTGATGCCGAGTGGGAAGGAGTTGAATTCTTTGGCAGGAAACTTTATCCAAGGGTTGATTGGGGTTATTTAGCTAAAAAAGTGTGTTGTTACAGTGAAATCAAACTTTCCATGAATTGTTTGCTGTTTAGGCAAATCAAGAGTAGCATTGCATCTTTGATAGGGGAGGTGAGTTTTGCAGATTAACTTGTGAGCTTTCTTTGGAATAGATGAGATATAAATTGTGTTCCTTTCAAAGGCACAGTAGATTCATTTTATCTTCAAAAGTGGACTTTCTTTGAACCTGGTGTCCTACTTCTGCCTATCAAAACATTATTGAGGGAAATTGGAAGGGGAGGTGAACCATGAGAGACTATGGACTCTGAAAAACAATCTGAGGGTTTTGAAGGGGCGGGGGGTGGGAGGTTGGGTGATCCAGGTGGTGGGTATTGTAGAGGGCACGGATTTCATGGAGCACTGGGTGTGGTGCAAAAATAATGAATACTGTTATGCTGAAAAAATAGAAAATTAAAAAAAAAAGGCAGCCACTTCACCAACTGAGCCACCCAGGCACTTTTCTTTGACCCATTTAAAATTGGATTGTTTGTCTTCTTCCTATTGACTTTTGAGCGTTCTTTCAATGTTCTCTTAGGAGACCTTCAGCAGGTATGGAAATTACACCTAGTTTCTCTCTATGTGTGACATGACTTTGTATTCTCTCACCAATGTCTTCTGAAACACCAACGTTTTAAATTGTGATGCAGTCCAGTTTATCAATTTGTTCTTTCATTAGTGAGAATTTTGGTATCATATCTAAGAAATCAATGGCCAGGGCCTCCTGGGTGACTCAGGAGGTGAAGTGTCTGCCTTCAGCTCAGGACATGATTCTGGGGTCTGGAATCCAGCCCTACGTTGGGCTCCTTGTTCAGCACGGAGCCTGATCCTCCCTTTCCCAGTGCTTCTACCCTGTTTGTGCTCTCTCACTCTGCTCCATAAATAAATAAAATCTAAAAAAATAAAAAAAACATTATTGCTCTGAAAAGTGTGGTAGCTATTGGATGAGAATTTGTCATCAAGTCAGTTAAATACCCCTGAATTAATTTTTACTGACTATAATTTAAATTCATACATCTAATGATATTTTAAAACCCCACGAGCTAGTTTGTAACTCCCAACATCACAAGGATAAATTTGATTCCATAGATGAAGTGTTGTGCCAAATGAGTTATAGTCAAAGAAAGAAACAGAAAAAAAATTAGTGGAATTCTCAATGCTCTATGTAAGTCAGATATTTAAGGCTTTTTCATCCTATGAATCTCCTCATGATATGTTGAAAAGAGATGATATTTAAAAGGCCCCAATCGTCTTCTAAATGCTTCAGAATCCATTATTTAATTATGATCTTAGATCTAAAATCTGGTCTTTTAAAGGACTTAATGTGCCCTGAGTGGTAGAAAATGTGATTTCCAAATCGTACGATATGATTAGCTCTCTGTGAGTAAACCAGTAGCCCAGTAATAATTTCCTCTTGCTGGGGAAATACTGTAATTAGAGATACTTATAAATGAGGATCTGGGTAGGCCAGGTATTTGGGAAACTGCAAAGCTGAAAGTCACATTGATTTTATAGTGAAGATTCAGCCAAGTTACTCTTGAGGTTTCAAAAATGGACCTGCCCAAGGAACATGTTCTTGCTTTCGCAGGCACCGGGCAGTTTTCCAGAAGCAAGCATTCATCATCCATTTGGGGAAATATAATGTGTAGTTTCCACTTTTCTAGTGATGGAACTTAAAACCAGGAGAAGAGGCTGTAGGATTTATGGAGATCCACTTCTCTGGGCCAGCAAGTCCTCTTGGCTTTCACGGGTCTGTTTGTCAGCATTCACTGCCACATTCGAGGAGTTTCTTGCAATCTCTGAAGTCTAAGATACAGAGTAAACAGAGGAGGGTACAGAACTCTAACTCATATTCTTGGGCTTATCTCTCCAACGGAGAGGCTGTCTTATCTTCTTTTATTTTTTCCTAATCAACCCATTAGCATGAAACAAGGACATGTAATCTTACCAGAGTAAAATTGGGGTGGTGCCATAGGCTAGCTGAGTGAGTGCTCCATGGCACAATGATGTATGGCTGCCACGCAACAATGCCGCTACCACATCAGATCTGCCCTTTAATTACATTCTAAATCTCATTTGAAGAGATTTTATCATTATGGAAATTGCTCTGTGAATGTGCCCATGATGAAACCCAATAAAAGTTTTCTGAGAAGAATTGAAGATGGAGGGAGATGAATCAGCAGCTAAAACATTATCTTCAGACAGAGTTGTCCTGGCTTTAGGCAAAACCGCCCATGCAGTAACAGAATGTCGCCATGGACTCAGATGTATCTTCCTGGTTATTACAGGGCATTTGTGCCTGTGGCACTAGCTCTTCTTCCAGAAGCTAGAGAAAGAGTTCTGCTTTCCAGCTTAGCTGGACTTTTTCTCCCCAACCTCAAAGCCATTGCTTGAATTTCTTTTTTTTTTTTAAAGATTTTATTTATTTATTCGACAGAGAGAGATCACAAGTAGGCAGAGAGGCAGGCAGAGAGAGAGAGGAGGAAGCAGGCTCTCCACCAAGGAGAGAGCCCGATGCGGAACTCGATCCCAGGACCTGAGGATCATGACTTGAGCCGAAGGCAGAGGCTTTAACCCTCTGAGCCACCCAGGCGCCCCCATTGCTTGAATTTCTAGTGGCCAAACCAAATCCTCTGGTATCTGCCTTGTGTTCTGGACTTCATGCCTAGATGCAGAGCCGGCCTGAGGGTCTTGAAATGAAAGATGGCTTTCTTTTCAAGAAATAAAGAATACCTCTGCTTTCTTCTCAAGGTCATTTAAAAATAATCCAGACCACTAGGTTATGGAAAGCACATAAGGAGAATTCATAGGGAAAGAGTAAAGTCAAAATGTTCATTTCTCGACCACAGGGATTGTCCCCCATCTGTGTGGCTCAACCGATTTGAAGTTTCCTTTTAAGCACATTCTTGATCATCCCTTTCTTCAATCTTGAACCATACTCTTGAGCTACAGGACAGACATTCTAGAGCCATAGCTGCACTTAACCCAGAGTGCCAACTTCTGTGTCTTTCCACGGGCCCCTGGCTCGATGCACTCTTTTCCTCCATGTCACTCCCCCTCCCTGTTTCATGTGTTGTTTCCCAAGAAGATGACGGGTCACAGTGGAAAAGGGCCAGTTTACTTGAACGGGGCTAGAGTGACAGGAATTTTGTAGCACCCAAGGGTGTCTTCTGTAAGGTACCATACCCCGCTCCAAATGTAGTCATTTTATGCCTAGGATCAGTGAGACTAATCACAAGAAGTTTAAGTCAGCAAAATTGTATTGTACTCACATCTTTCAATGTGTTCTTCTTCCTGGGAGTTTTCTATTAAAACAGTACTTGAAAGATCTGTTGTCTTCATTAATTCATTGTATTTCTTGCAGATTGAGATAGCTGCCAGCAAGCTACTGCCCCTCTATTTCCTCTCAGTGGGTCTTGGAAGCCCATAAAATTAGAGATCATATTTTGTGATCATGAGTATTTGTGTAGGTTTCTCAGGAGAGGATCCATAATTTTCATAAAGGCATTCATGACTGCCAGGAGGTTAAGGGCCATTATGTGAGACCAATGTTCATTCTCAAAGCAGGTCGGTCCCTGGAGTAGCAGTATCAGCATCATCTGGAAACTTGTTAGAAAGGTAAATTCTTGATTTCTACACGAGATCCACAGAATCATGAACTCCAGGGTCGAGGCCCAGGAGCCTGTGTTTTCATAAGCCCTCCATGTGATTCTCAAGTCCACTCAACTTTGAGGAGCACTACACTAGACAGGTTACCGATACATGCTGCATAAGTTCATGTTCACAGGTACATGTGGATGACACAGAGAAAACAAACTCCTCCCTCCTACCCCTCATGTACCTTTCCCTCTGGCCACATAGAGTTGTTCAGCTCTGGCATGTACTCTTGTCTCATTTCAGCTCATCTTCAACTTAACTCTTGACCTTCCCAATGTTTCAAATCTCATCCTCTCACTTCTCTCCTGGTCAGCTCCTCCTCATCCCTCAAGACCCTACTTGCCTATCATCAAGGGTGGATGGCATCTGCAATTGGTAACAGAACTAATTGCTCTGTTCCCATCGGGCTGTGTCCACTTTAACATTATCGTGTACCATGATCACTGAAGACTTTTTCAGGAGACTATGGGGTCCTTGAAATAAGAAACTTATCTCTTGAGGTTTTACAACTGTCTTCGGACATGATTTGGCAAGACCCCCATCTTACTGCCAAAAGGGAAAAAAATCAGAAAGTCAGAAAGGAACAAAATTCTTACAGGACCAGGCAGAGGGGTTTTTCAGTAAGTCCCTCTATTTTTTACCCAAGATAACATTAATAATTAGGTATCATCCACATTTGTTTCTTAGTACCCTGCTGCTGAGGTTTTTCTCTATTAAACTCTCAACTATGTCAGAAATTTCAGCAAATGAACCATGAGAGGCTGTGGATTCTGAGAAACAAACTGAGGGTTTGGGAGGGGAGAGAGCGGGAGATTAGTAAGCCTAGTGGTGGGCATTAAGGAGGGCATGTATTGCATGGAGCACCGAGTGTGGTACATTAACAATGAATCTTGTTTATGAAAAAACACTGAAAAAATAAAATTAAACTAAAAAAAAGAAATTTCAGCAGAGGTTCATGATAATGTATAGTCCCTCCCTCTGTCCCTATCTGAAAAGAATCAACAAAAAGTATCTGTCCACAGTAAAACACTGTGGACATAATCTGTTTACCACTTCTCTTTCTTGGGCTGACCAGACTTCTTGATGCATATCAAGATGCAATAACAATGATGCAATCATACTCTCATTTTTCCTTCCTTACTCAGGGCACTGTGAGGCAGGTTTCCACTGTTTTGTGACATAGTCCAGTGTATCTCCCACATAAAAATTCTTATGATGTAAAATAATCTATGAAGACTTCCATCTTTCTGTTCTAGTCCTTTATTAAAATTTATGTTGTTTTTCTCATAGGCATGGAAAAACCTAAGCCTTTCCAAACCTTACTGTCCTACAGATAGTTTTTCAGATGTACCTGTTCTCAGATGAAAGAAGCATCATCACATGGCCTAAGGACAAGGATGCCTTGGGTCTGTTTCAACAAGGTGGTCCAGAGTCTCCAGGATGTTCCAAACTGATCTGAATGCTTTGGGAAAGATTAATGGTTATGCAATAGAAGACTCATGAGTAGGTTTCTAGCTTCAGCATAGTGGGTTCTAGGAATGAAGAAATATCCTAGACATTTTGCTAGGTGCTATTTTGCCAGTTTTCTCATTTATGAGATTTCCTTTGGCAGCTAGGTCAGTGTTACCTATCTTTATAATAATGTTCATATGCATATTCCTTCTTCTTCCTTTACCTTATACATTGGAAAAGAGAGTATATTTTTTCCCAATCACCATCTACCCTGTTCCATGAGAGAAGAAAAGCTAAATAGGGGGAAGTAACTCCCTAGGCACACACACACACACACACACACACACAAAAAAAAAAAAAAAAAAACATTACACTCTCCAGAAAAAGCAATTTGCTCTACTTGGTAGTAGACAGAAATTAACTCACCAAAGAACAGCAGGGAATCAGACCTAATTATGTCAGTAGGACTTTAGTTAACATCATGGTACTAGAACCTTCTTTAACATTCACTCTTTATGGATACCTAGAATTCATTTTAAAGGTAATATATCTAAGCTTTTGAGGAATGAATACCCGCTAATGAATACAGTCATGTCCAATGTGTTTTTCCGAATTATTTGGAAACTGTCCTGCTATTTAAAGTGAAAAGATATAAAATCATCTTAGATTTATGATGTCATTAATCCATTCCAAACAGTTGCTTCAGTGTCGGGTTGTTTGTGGTTGTGTTGGGATATTAGGAGGGGTTTCTTTGGAGGGGTGGGGGACGGAATAAACTTGTTCTGCATTTACAACATTCATAATTTAAATGAGCCAGAGGAAATTAGCTACATGACTGTTATGATTTTTCTAGTGTATTGTCAAAAATAATTATGGCACTTTCCCATATGTTCTTGCCATCTTCTTACATATTGCTGTTGGGATAAGATGAGACTTGACGTCAACTAATTGCTTATTTCTAATATAGTCTTGAGCTACACTGATTGTCTAGGGATAAAAGAAGGAGCTCTGTGACAAAGAGATTCAGGAAATAGGAGCTTTTCTAACTTTCAATTCTGTACGTAATATAGACAAATTGTATAGATAAATATAACCAGATGTATATTAGTCGATGGGAAGATAGTTGACTATTTTAAGAATAAGAATGTGTTCTGTTCATTTAGAGCCATTGAAAATCATGAAAGGTGTGAGTTCAGAGTTGACTAAGGAGGAATAAATAAGGAAATACCTAACTGGAATCTAATTCAGTTGCCTGGCCACTCCTCTCAGAGCATCACTGAAAATTACACGAACTAAGTATATCACAAGTACTTTAATGAATTAATTATTGTGTTGTATGACATGTAGCCCAACTCAGAAGATACTTGCTTTGTATTTGAAGAGTGGGGAGGAATTAAGGGGAATCAGAAGAATACCAATTCAGACAGATCTGTGCCCTAATCCTGCTTCTGCCAGCTAATGGCTGCAAGATTCGGAAAGGTTCCTTCTATCTCTTCAAATTGTACCTTCCTCAATGGGGAATAAGAAGGCCTACTTCATAGACTTGATGAGGAGGATTTATAAGGAGTGTGAGTATTAGTTTTCTGCCCTGTTTTATCCCTCCACTCCACCCGTCCACCCCTCATCGTGGCTCTGCAATAATAAATATGTTTCAGTGTCGAAAAGGCCCATCTGGTCTTTCTCAGATAAGGATAGTTATCTTCAAATGGCCTGATTCCTGTACATAAAACATAATACAAAACCAAAAGTACCTTCAACATCGTAGACTTTTCATATGTGGCTGTCTCTATGATTTAAATGTGCCATCTCGAATTTAAGTGTGAAGGCCTTTCAAGATTACCATTGGCAATGATCTTCTGAAAGATGTCTCATGGAGGAAATACCCAATTATGAACGAAGCCATATAGCAATACCTGGGAAAATATTGCAACACAGTATAGCTTTTTATATGAATTTCAGATATATTAGTAAAAAAGAAAACAGCCCTCCTAAGGTCTTGTTTTATCTTCTACCACTAACATCATGCAGGCATGTCATTCTTTTTTATAACTTAAGCGGTGAGCTAAATGGGTAGCGACATTAGCTCCCCGCTGTGTCCATGGCACGTTAACTCTTTAAAACACCCCATGCAGTGTTACTCTACCCACCCTTTCTCAGGACTGGGTGTCCTTTAAAACCCACTCCCATATACTTTAGGAGCCCTTCATAGAATGCCTTTGAGGTGGGAGTCTCCTGTGTCTATGTGCAGCTTTGGTGTCTGCCCTTGTCTTGTCATTGTAATTTACTTGGTACCTAACGGTGAGTATGTATATATGTGTGTTTAAAACACAGCATCTATGGGGTGCCTGGGTGGCTCAGTCAGTAGAGCACCCGAGTCTTGTTTTCGGCTCAGATCCTGATCTCATGGGTGGTGGGATCGAGCCCTGCCTAGGGCTCTGCTCTCAGTGGGGAGTCTGCTTGGAATTCTCTCTCTCTGCCCCTCCCTGCTCTTTCAAATAAATAAAAATAAATCATTAAAAAATAAACAAAACACAGCATATATAATGTTTGTCTTAACTCCTGAGGAAAGGAAACTTAAAATAACATTTCTGCCTTTAAAAATGCTTTTGTGAACAGTTATCACTTTGCCTAATTCTACCTTCCAAAGGTAGACCAAGGGAATGATGAAAGTGAGTCACACATGCAGCTATTTCTGTAGTTTATGAGCACGTGGTGATGGTAGCATCCCTCCTCCTTCCTTCCTGGTTTTGGAGCCACCACATTATTGGTTCAAGAATGGCTAAGGCTGCCTGTCAGCTAAACTCCTGCCTCCATTCTCTATCTGCAGCCATTGCCATTTACCCTGAAAACTGTCCCCCCCAGGTAATCATTCTCAAATACTTTTATAGTATGTCATGTCTGCTGTGGTGAGAAGAACTGTATACATGTGGTGTGTGTGGAGGGGGAGTTCTCTTTGGCTATGGGGATCAAATAATATGTACAAATTAATTTCTTTCCTATTTATGTGATTTCTCTCTCTCTGTTCATCCTGTAATGCTGTGAACATCAAGAAGGTAGAAGAAATTTGTTTGCTTTTCACCACTGCGGGCCTAGATGCTGATATATGAAATATTAGTGGGAGGAAGGAAAAGTCGGGAAGGCGGGAAGGAAGGTAGGATGGGAGGAAGGGAGATAGGGAAGGAAGGAGGAAGGAAGGAAAGAAAAGAAGAAGGAAGGAAGGGACAGACTAACTTAAGGGCTGGGACTACATCTTTCTTATATTATGTGTGTTCTTGTAGCTCCTAGCAATGTCTTAGAAGTACGATAGGCACATAAGTGCCTTTTTGTGTGATGAATAAATATGCAGAACATTTTTGCACTGTGACAGAATAAAAAGTGACTAGGAAAAACATGATGCAGAAGAGAAGAGACACTTCTCTTCTTACCTCCAACCTAGTACGTCTGAAGTGAATGCTTCAATTTTTAAAAAGTAATTTTAAGGCTAGAGTAAACCAGAGGGTCAGACAAGGAGAGAAAGCATCACGTGTTACCGGAGTTTGGAATTGCTTAAGGCGGTCTGACAAATGGGATTTTGCTCAGTTTCCTCCAGGGTAATCCACCGTAGGCCAGGCATTTTTAAAGATTAGATTTTGAAATAAAGGCTTGCACCTGGGAATGTACTGAGGCAGGAGAGCATATCCCTTCTCTCCACTGTTCTCGTGCATAAGGGGTGAGAATTTTCGAATGAGATATGAAAGCAAAGACAACAAACCCTGCAGGGTAATAGTCTCTGAGGACCTTAATAACAGCCATTTTTAAAGCATAGCCTGTGGACTCCTAAATCCATAGCTGCCCATTTAAGATGCATTGCAGTGCAATGGACCTGAAAACACACTCCTTATCTACCTAGAGCAACCAGGCTCCAAGCCAAACGGCAGTCCTCAAATTAACTCTTGTTTCTCTTGGGATGACCACCCCGCTGCTTTTACAAGGATTGCAATGGCCACATATCCACATACGGAATAGGGGGAAACAGTCACACCCTCTGTGGGTCTCTATGCGACTGCATTTCTTGAGTGAGTTACGAAGGTCTGGTGGTTAGATTAGAGTTCTTTTTTTTTTTTTTTTTAAGATTTTGTTTATTTATTTGTCAGAGAGAGAGAGAGAGAGCAAGCACAGGCAGACAGAGTGGCAGGCAGAGGCAGAGGGAGAAGCAGGCTCCCTGCCGAGCAAGGAGCCC
The DNA here is from genome assembly GCF_002288905.1 of Enhydra lutris kenyoni. Taxonomy (NCBI): domain Eukaryota; kingdom Metazoa; phylum Chordata; class Mammalia; order Carnivora; family Mustelidae; genus Enhydra; species Enhydra lutris. The sequence continues at coordinate 13,244,985 of NW_019154107.1, read as the reverse complement.
GATGCGGGACTCGATCCCAGGACGCTGGGATCATAACCTGAGCCGAAGGCAGCTGCTTAACCAACTGAGCCACCCAGGCGTCCCTAGATTAGAGTTCTTATAAGGTCAAGATTGTAGGTCCAGCTCCTTTATGTGGGTGCTTCTCAAAAAAATCCATTAGAAAGGATAATTCTGTTTTGTTTTGCTAGTTTTAATGTCCAATCCACACCAGACTGATACTTTTGTAACATGCAATAAAAATGAATTACTTTTAAAACTACAAAAACCAGACACAAAATGCAACCTCGTGCCTTTTATTTTTAGATTGCTGTAAACGTCTCTAAGGACTTACTCTCAATTTCTGTTATCATAATGGAATAGAGGTGGGGTGTGTGTGTGTGTATGTATGTGTGTGTGCACCCAAACCTCAAGTATTCAGAGTGCATATTTCGCAAGTCATTTTGAATAGCCAAGCTAAGGGAGTTTTACTTTTGTGTGTGTACTTCGTTTGTTGAATTTCTTTAAAGCATCAACACCTTTTCAGGATAACTATGTTGGATAAATTCATTTAAAGAATTTTATATATACTATTTCCTTCTTAAATAGAGTTTACTGATTATAAACCTGCTTTCTCTGCTGAATTTAGAATCTTCATCACTAACAGTAATGATTTTGTTTCACATTCCTAGCGAGGTGATACGTTCAAGGGCTAGTATGTAGGGGTGGAAGTGCATACTGGGAAACCCGGGTCAACTCTATGTGTTGGCACCTCCTTCCACACCTTTCTGGTTCTCTGTCATGTGTCACCCCTTGCCACATGCAGTGGAGACTTGATGATACCTTCTCTCCTGTTTTGGATCTTCTGTTTCTGAACTTTTAAGTTCTTGGAAATCAGATCACTGCTCTTTTTTTCTTTTCCCCTATCAAGTGTATTTGAATTAGGTGAGAGTTATCAGTAAAGAGGAACTAATGGCCTTACCATTATTTGCCTACTAATTGCTTTCAGAAAAGATTAGAGATTGTGTGTCTGTAATGAATTTTATAGGGAGATGTGGTCACTTATGTTTGTTCTTCCTACAGCTTTTTGTCCATTTTCTTGCTGACATTTCGGTTGTATTCACGATAGGGAGGTCATTGTTTGCTGAGTTCTTTTTTAGACAAGTAATTCCATGTACATAGGAAAGAAAATATTTGGATACTGGTACCCAGGATGTTTTGGAATACTATCATAACCATTTGTTCGGATAATAAAAAGAAGAGTGTTGCCCTAACTGACTCTTGACATCTCTTTTCTTTATCTTGGTTCTAGTAAAACTTTTATTAGTTTTTATATTCTTCCCCAGTTGTCTTATTACTTAGGGACCCTGTGAGATTATTCTACTTGTTGAATGAGATAGTAAAAATATAATAATCCATGATCTTGTGTTTGTCCTACTTCTGGTAAACTTTTATTCTCAGTGCCTTCCTGAAAGAAGGTCTTCATCCTGCTTAGTTTAAGGACTCAATTACATTCCATCTGTTGCTTCCTAACACACATCATGTGTTCCAATCAGGCTGTGTTGTTCATTGTTCTGCTTCTAAACCAAATTTGCTCCCATCTTCTGCTATTTTTACACACTTCTTCACAGTGGGAATGCCCTCTTTGGTCACTCTCTCTCTTGGTCTTATCCATCCTTCAAGGCTCAAACCAAGTCGCATTAGTTCATGAAGTCTGTCACTTGATTTCCACTCTGATTCTCTTAGAAGAGCAACCCTTATATTAGCTATTACTTATTAAAGACCTGTTGTGTTCTGGACACTGTTCAAAGTATTTTACAAAAATTATTCCATGTAATATTCACAGCAACCCAGCTGTGAATTACTATTTAATATTTAGTGAAGCCAAAGAGTTTTCAAACTAAAGCAGCTCATAAGGCAAAGAGAAGGGACAGACTCAAACCATGATTCCTTAATGGCACTTCACCATTGCTTTTCCCTGGAGACTGAGAAAGGGCACTTAAGACAGGAGGAGACTAGACTCTTGGACAAGAAGGGGGTGTGAGATTTGAAGAAGCTCTTCAGGAAACGGGATTCTCCCTACTCCTAAAACCACTGGGCTGTGGACATGCCACTTGCCTTACCACTGAATTTCTTGATATCACCTTGGAGATTTGCTCTCCAAGTACACAGAACTTGAAGCTCTATGGTTCTTGGTTGGGGGGGGGACAACAAATTACAGATTTTACTGGCACCCATTTTCTCAATTATCTTACGTTCTCTCTTGTTCAGTTGGATATGTCTCTGTCAACTGCTTCAGATGTGTTTAACAGTCTCCATGTTATTAAGACCATACAGAGACTCTTGAGGTATGGAAAACGTGACTCTGCATTAGCTGATGGCAGAGCTAGATTGGCTGAAACTGTGGTAGGAGTGTGACTACCAGGAAGAATTCACTGGGATTTTTTTTATTTTTTTGAAGATTTTATTTATTCATTTGAGGCAGAGATATAGAAAGAGAGCATGAGCAGGGAGAGAGGCAAAGGGGGAGGGAGAAGCAGACTCCCCAGTGAGCAGGGAGCCCAGTGTGGGGGGCTAGATTCCAGGACCCTCAGACCATGACCTGAGCTGAAGGCAGACACTTAACTGACTGAGCCACCCGGGTGCTCCTATTGCGAAAATTTTTAAATGAATAGAGGGAAAAAAAAAAAACTCAGAGGCAACATGGCCTAGTGGTTAACAGCAACAGTCCCTGGAGTTCCAACAGCCTGGGTTAGAAATCTGGCTGCATGGTTTATTAGCCATGTGACCTTGGGCATTTTTCCTTAAACTCCTCTAAAATTTCACTCTTGTGTATGTAAAATGCAAATACTAATCATGTCTACCCGAGGAGATTCCTGAGAGGCCTCAGCAGCTCACGACACCCAGTGCTCTGGCCAGCGTCTGGTGTAGCTTAAGTCTTATACACATTGTCATGGCCGCTGCACTTGTTTTTATGGTTATATAACAAATACCTTTTTTCCCCTGCTCATTTGTTCTTGTTCTTTTTAAAGAATACAATTGCAAAAAGAAGAGAAACATTAGATAGGCTGCCTTGGATGTGGCGACTCTGGCTTTGAGTGATTTTTTTTTTTTTTTTTTTAGTTATGTCAGAAGTAAAATAAAACTACCTAAAAATGCCTGCAAAAGTTCCTTTTTGTCTGGGTGGGCTATGGTCTGAGAATTCTCTTTACTAACCCCCCCCCCCCGCTTTTCTGTGGCCATCTTAAGCTAAATGCCATCATGGTTGTTTTATGCAGGTATGAGTGTTCCTTCCTACCTGTCCCATCAATGTCTCCTCCTACCAAGAATTCATGCTGCCCACTTGTATTGAGAAATCTCCACTACAGCATGGCAGCTTCCTTAAAAAAAAAAAAAAAAATGCCTTCGGCTCCTCACTGACACTCCCTCCATTCTAGAGCAGGCTACCTGAGTCCCATGGCTTGACAGATTCCCTACCAGCCTATTGTCCCCAAAGAACATAGGCGAGCTACATTGATATTGATGTGTCAAGTCACTACTTGGTGTAATGTTCACGTGGCTCTTATAGACAAAGGAACACATTGCTGAAGGGAGAATTTCCGTTCTGGCAGTAAGGATATTTTTTAGTAAGGAGACCTCAAAAACTCCCAGGTTTGGCTCACAGATGGTCCCAGATGCACAATCATCAAATAAGAAGTGATAAGGGTAGTCAGGATTCCGTTTTTCATTCAGAATAAATCAATCCATGTGGGTCAATTTCCAATCAAAATCAGTAATGCCGACTTTCTGGGTGTTTTTCCCTCAATAGCTGTTTTTCCTCCCTTGTCAGGACTAGCCTTGTTCAGCTTGGGCAACTACTGTCTCTTCCAGCCAGTGTTCACAGCAAGTGGGGTGGTGGGAACAGCCCAAGATCTTCTAGAGTCAACATAACTCAAATTCTATTACTTACGAGATAGGTAACTTTAGGCAAGTCAGTTAAACAACTCTCTACCTCAGTGCTCTCATGTGAAAAACAGAAAACATGTACTTCATGGCACCAAGAGGAAGAATAAAGAGGCACATTTGTGTTTTATACCTTTTACTGTTCGTGTCATTTGTCACTCTCAGCCAGCACCATGACCCAGAGAAGGAATACCGAGCTGTGAGTTACCTTTTGGCTAATGCCAAGACTTAACTTCAGCCACTCTGAACTTCCAAGGGGTGGGCGGTAGTTTATGCCAACATGTATGAGGTGTGGCAGGAAATTACCATCAATATTTAGTTGGTAATATGAATTAAATAAAAAGCATGCGCTAGATTTTAGGAAGTATAAAGACTGAGCTGTCTCTTGCATACCTCTCATTTTCTCCCAGCTGAGACTAGACAGATAATCAGTCCTCAGTAAATACTGGTTTACCGATTTTCTGTTTACTTCTTTGTGGATGACACAACAGTGATGTTTCTGTGTGGTATAATGAAAATGGCAAAGATGAAAATTAACAAATTAATGAATCAACTTCCTATTTAAGCTTGGGAAGACCTCTCATTTTTTCAAGAAGGTATCGATGACTTCATGATATACATAATCTTGAGGAACCATTGATAGAGCCTGGGTCTCAGTCTCAATGCAGCATATAAAAATTCAGGTGAACTCTCATTTGTATGCATGTTAATGAAGAAAGCTTGTTGTATTAATTACAATATATGTTATTTTCTTGAGCAACTAAAGGTTTGGTTTCAATCCCCTAAGTGTATCCTCTAAGGCAAAGTTTTCAATCAAGTACTATAAGAAGAAAAGTAAAGTAAAAAGAGAAAAGTGGGGGAATTATGTGGATAACTTGGATCTGTTTGCTTTGGAGCCCTGATTTATTCAGATAAATTAACCTCACTTTTCTCCTTTCCTGAGGAAGTGGCAAATTCGGGAGGGCAGTTTGTGCCGTGTAGGTATGCACACCTAGAAGAGAAATATGTTTGTTTTATCAGACTCCATTCGGCAAGAAGCCCAGTACCAGTTTTCTAACACATGAACTCATTTCAAAATCAGGCTATTTCCTTCCAGAAGGAGCCTGTTTGTGATGGGATAGAGGTAGAGGCTACTTGGTCTGTTGGAGTATTTCCCTTCTTTCATCATTGAATGTCCTTCGATCTGTTTTCCCCCTCGTGGCTTCCCATCACAGAGAATGGGACGAAATTCTCTTTAGGGTTCCATCCGTGATACTTTGGCTGCCAAAAAGAGTGATGGGAAACATTCATCGTCCATCTACCTGACCTGTGCAACATTCTGAATCTAAGAGTCAGAGACTGAAAATGCAGGCCAGTCCTTCAGAATTGCTAACATGTCACTGCAGCCACTGCCCCCTTGCCTCAGAAGAGTAATTTAATTCTATTTTAGAAAGAGGGAACGGAAAAAAAAAAAGTTCCTAGTTACACAGATCAATCCAATTGTTCGGAGCTTCAGAATGAATTTTTCAACTTGTTGAACAGAAGCATACAAATCTCTAAAAGCAAGTCAGATAATGTACAAAGCCTCCATTCATTGTGTAGGCAGAAAGGAATGCTGGTCCCCGGCAGCTCTCTAAGGAATGTTCCTTTGGCTTTGACTGTTCTGTTGGGAACAAGGAGGGAAACACATATATAAAATGAATTTATAATGTCTCTGGCTTATAATGGCAAAATGATAAGAAAAGTTGGCTGTTTAATATAAACTGTCAGTTGCATATTCCAGGCCTCCTCTCTTTGAGGTCCCTCCCACACCCACGGGCCTGGCCACCGGTTAGCGAGGAGTACAAAGTAGCCGTTTATTATTATTGACTGGTGAAGCCTGTGCTCTGAAATTCATTCTGTCAACAGAATGTAAGCAAAGTTGGCATTTTAAAGCAGGGCTCTTTCAGTCGCTGGTTTTTCTCAGGATTGCTATGCAACAGGATCAGTGCTGTAGTCCCCGGTTCAAGCTGAAAATGTTACACAGGAAGACATACCATGTAAAGGTCAGATTCTTCTACTGTGATAATTTTCTTGTTCTGTGTATATACAAATGAGGTGGAATGTGTAATCTCTTACGATAACTCTTATCAAGGTCCTATGGACTTTCTACCTGTCAAGCCTAAAAATACGACGGTATTTTAAATGGAAAATCTTACTAATGAATGTATGATGCTGTAATAAATGTGTGATGCTATAATGCCAAGGTGAACTTAATGTGTATTGTCAAGAAGATGCTCTCCTATGATAGAATCCCATTAATGTGCTGGAGCTGTGGACCGAGCACAACCTTGTTTATTAGTCTCTCCATGCTTTTATGGTCTGAGTCAACTCTACAGATTACTTAGATGCATGGAAAATATGACTTAACCCATACTGTAATGAAATGATTGGCCCTGGGGTGCACTTCATCACAGAATGTTATTTTATATCAGTTCCAGAAAACATCATCTTTTGTCTGTGGACCCATCAGTGTAACTTACAAAATTTGTAAAGTGCAGGTACATCATGTTCCAATTCATATCATTGAGGAACAAATTTATTAGACCTAATAAGTTGTCCACTGCCAATCTACATAATAACATGAAGAGATAATGAACCAAGAAGAGTGAGTTGGAGGTGCATCTTCTTGTTAGGTGGTCTAATTGAAACGTCTTTTGAACAGGCAGTTTATTTTTTACAGTTCTCCAGACTCACATTTAGCCAATCTCTTCTGTTGGGTAATTCTGCCCGTGTTCTTCTTCTTGTTGTCTCATAGGACCTCCAAGGAGAAATCGAAGCTCACACAGATATCTATCACAACCTGGATGAAAATGGCCAAAAAGTCCTGAGATCCCTGGAAGGTTCTGATGACGCAGCCTTGTTGCAAAGACGTTTGGACAACATGAACTTCAAGTGGAGTGAGCTTCGGAAAAAGTCTCTCAACATTAGGTAGGAAAAGATTGGGGGCAAAGAAGCCAGAAATGAATTAAAATGGGAAGATTTCCTTCCCTTTCGTAGCTCAAGCCGCTAATATCTCATATGTTTATGTAAATCACCCAATTTCGCCATGATTCATTTTATTTTGAATAAATGAATCATTCATTTGCTTGGTATGGAGATGATAGTTGAGGGTTCAGATTAGATTAAAATGGCAGTGTTTTATAACCATCGGAGAGATGCATATTAAGACATTAGAGTGAAATTAAATGAGGAACACAGCTATCCTAATTTGATAGAGTTCTCTCTTGGTTTACCACAGGATTATACAAAAAGTGATAAAATCAATATATGTTTATCATGGAATTCTTTTTTTGGCATTATTCTAAATGCATAGCAGAGGACATTCCTTAAATAACCTGATGCCTTGTAACTTTCAAGAAGACCTCTCCATAGCTCCTGCTGCTAGGGAGAGATTATAGAAACTTCTGGTCTTTAGCTCCCTCTCAGATTTTGTCACGGAGTCCTCTGGAGACTAAGCCTTTGGTTGTTCTCTACTCTCCTCTCTTGTATAATTGCCCCTTTCTTTGTATCACCTTTTTCCTGAGAAGCTAGTGGATACAGCTCAGCATTGTTATAAGGAGTGCAGAGTAAAACTCTTGCTACACCCATTGTGAGTTGGTTCAGTGGGGGTCAAAGAGCAGGGATAGTTAAGTGAAATGCCCGGTGTCACGTAAATGACAAGGGAAGTGCAGAGAGTGGAGGTCAGGTCTCCTGATTTCTAATCAGTTGATTGTCTTCATAAAAATGTGTTGTGCTTTCTTCTGTGTCTAGGAGAGGGGTCAGAGTGGAGGGTGGTAGAAGAGGGCGAATGGGCATCGCGGTGGTTACGAGGGAGCGCACTAAACCCTGGGAGGTGGTACTACCTCTAGGTTGTAAGATTACAGAACGGAGATTTCTTTTTCTTCTTTACCGTTCTTCTGAATTGGCCAGGCTTTTGACATACAGCATATTTACTTCAGTAATGAGGGAAAATGTCACTGAAATTTTGTAATACAAAAGCACTCTAGTAAAATCCTGTATTAATGTGAAATAATAAGAATGATAGCAACTAATGCACAGTGCATCACCTATCGTTACGTGCCATGGACACTTTATATTTCTTGACCCACTTAATGCTCTCAGCAGCCCTACATGATAGGCCCTGTTATTATTCCGTCTTTATATTTAAAGAAAGTGAGGTGCAGAGGGGCTAAATAATTTTTTTCTAAGGTCATTTAGTTAGTAAGTTACAGATCCAAGACTGAATACAGGGGGTCCGGCTCCACGGTCTGAGCTTTTAACCATCATATTATCCTGTAGAGTATAAAGCAGAAAGGAAAACGCAGGACTCACCTAACTTTGACCCATAAATACATACTACATGAAAGAATGGAAAAGAGAAACAGATGTTTCTAGTAGTAGGAAAGGATTTTTTCTTTTTTTACCTATAAGGTTTTCCCTCCAAGTTTGCATCCCAGCCTCCAACACACTCATTTTTATCTCCCTGTTTGGTCCATGACGTTGTATCAATGTGTTTAGGGTGCACTGGGGACAACAGTGAGCAGTGGCATTTTCAAAGACAGTGAGACTCCATTCGCTTCCCATGGCTTAAACTCGAAGAGAGGTCAATGTGCGTAATGACAAAGGCCACTTTCATAACCTCTGTCATTAAAAAGGAATGAGAAGTGTGAAATGGGAATATTATTGGCAGATAAATTAAAAGAGAAGAAAGTTATTCTTTTTTGCAGAGAAGAGAGAAGAAAGCTGCTCTAACTATTCTGCACATCACTCAGTGCCTTTCTTCTCCTTCATGTGAACTTGATGAAATGAAAGGGGAATTGAAAGCGGCAAACAGCATATCAGCCAAAATATGGGCTCTTCGTTCTCAGCAATTTCCCATATGCCAGGCCCTGCAGTTTAATTCTTGCTGTCATTAATCAAGTGTAAAACAGTTACCTTGGCTTATCTAAGGTGCTGCAAATTCCAGAATTTAAATACTCCAATCAATGGTTTCGGCTTCTAAGTAGACCTTTCTCATAATACAATTTGCGTTTTAAGCACTCGCTTACAAATTAAAAAAAAAAAAGAAAGAAAGAAAGAAAGAATTCTTCACATCAGAGGGCTTCAATCCCTTTCCTGACATATCATTGAAGGAAGGGTACAAGCAACAATTTAGGATGGTGATGAGGCAGGAGAACTGGACCCTGGCAGAGTCAGACACAGAACCATTCATGATGCTTAGAAGCTGGCTTTATGAGTCTAGTCAGTTCCTCCATCAGCATTATTTTATGGTGAAGAGTCACCACACCTAAAACTAGTTGCAAAGATCGCACAGAGAAATTGCCCAGTGTTTGCCCAAGCTATAACATATCATCCTATAAATGATGTAGGTTGGTTCATTATCTTAAAAGGGATTCTGAAGCCATTTTTCTATCTCAAAGTATAGAGACATCAGTACTTAATTACACAGGTGTCCATTTTTTCAAGTTTTTATTGCAATTCCAGGTAGTTAACGGGACAGTGTAATATTAGTTTCAGATGTAACATTTAGTGATTCAACACTTCCATCCATCACCCGGCACTCATCATGAGTGCCCTCCTTCATCCCCATCACATCCTTGGAATCCAAATGATTTTGCAGTATCCCTTTGCATTCCATTGGCTCATAAGAGGTATCCTTGTGTTTCCAGTTCCAAGTCCAGATTATGTCGCTTTCCTTCCATTTATTTTTTTCTGCCCTTTGTCTTTTCTCTGCCTATGATTATGATTCTTACGTAAGTCTCCATCATGTCTTTTTATGTTGATAGATTTGTCTCTGTTTCTTTATGCATTGATATCATCCATAACACATTTACAAAAATATTCTTCCTTGGACATTTCTGGCACATTTTTCCCTTGCTCAAAAACTTCAGTCTTGTTGGTGCCCATATTTTACTTGTTCATTCATTTATTTTTCTCATTCCACAAATATTTACTAAGTCTTTATTATGTACTTGGCACTCTTCTAGGCACTGAGGATACAATTGAACGAAACTGGCAAGAGAAAAATCATTGCTTTCATGAAATTTATGTGTAGTCATCAGAATCTAGTGATTCGTGGCTCGTCTACTCTCCACCTGCTAAGACCCTGATAATCCCTTCTCTTTCCTGTTCTTCCTTTACCTCCCAGTTCTTTCCTCACCAAGCAGCAATCTAATTATTCCCCAGCACGGATTCTCTGAGCCAAGAAGATTCTGCTTTTTAACCCCATTGCTGCTCTCCAGTAGTTTCTCATTTCCTGTATGAGTACATATATTTGCTGGTCCTCACCCTTGGAATGCCATCCTTCCTTTCATCCTCCACCTTTTCATCCAAATCCCTCTCTGAATATTTCCTTCTCTGATGGTTCCTTCACTTTGAGGTCTTCCCTGTACTATTATCATTTACACTGGATGGCACGTTTCTTTAAGTATTCACAGTTGTTTCAGGGGGCTGTGCTTGCTGCCTTCAGCTAAATTAGACAAAGAAAAAACTCCAAGCTCTACTATTTGAGGGGAATACTTTGGGAAGGATAGGTATTAACCCTTCTCTAAATATTTGGTAGGATTCACCTGTGCAGCCATCTGGTCCTGGACTTTTGTCTGTTGGGGGTTTTTTGATGACCGATTCAATTTCATTGCTAGGTATCTGCTCACATTTTCTATTTCTTCTTGATTCAGTCTCTGAGGGCTGTATGTTTCTAGGAATTCATTCATTTCTTCTAGGTTGTCCCATTTGTTGGCATATAATTTGTATAGTAATGTTTTATAGCCAATCCTTTGTATTTCTGTAATGTCCATAGTAACTCCTCTTTCATTTCTGATTTTATTTGAGTCCTCTTCCTTTTTGTGTGATCATGGTATTTCTCCTGCCAGGTAAATAGTGACTCCTCCTTCTTTTTGTGCTTGATGACTCTGACTCAAGAGTTCATATTTTGTTTATCCTCTCAAAAAACCAGCTCTTAGTCTCATTGATGTTTTGTATTGTTTTTAAGTCTCTTGTTTCATTTATTTCCACTCTGATCTTTATTATTTCCTACCTTCTACTAACTTGGGACTTTGTTCTACTTCCTTTAGGTGTAAGATTTAATTATTTATTTGAGATTGTGCTTTTCAAGGCAGGCCTTTATCGTTATAACCTTCCCTCTTAGAACTGCTTTCACTGCATCTTAAATGTTTTGGACCACTGTGTTTTCATTTTCATTTGCCTTCAGGTATTTCTTGGCTTCCTCTTTGACTTTTTCATCAATCTATTGGTAGTTCAGTGACATGTTGATCAGCCTGCACGTGTTTGTGTTTGTTGCAGTTGTTTTCTTGTGATTGATTTCTAGTTTCATCCTGCTATGGTCAGAAAAGATGTTTGATATGATTTCAGTCTTCTGAAATTTTTTGAAACTTGTTTAGTGGATTATCACATGATCTATCCTGGAGAGTCTTCCATGTACACTTGAAAAGAATGTGTATTCTGCTGTTTTGGGCTAGAATGTTCTGTATGTATCTGTTAAGGCCATCTGGTCTAATGTGTCATTCAAAGCCACTGTTTCCTTACTGACTTTCTGTCTGGCTAATCTATCCAAGCTCTAAATGAGTCAGTGAGGTAGAGTAGAAGGAATCTTGGACTGGCATTTGGGCGACCTACTTTCTCTTCTGGCTCCATTACTAACTGCCTAGCATATGATCTTGAGCACATAACTGCTTCAGAGTTAAACAGTGACATGGGCGGTCTCTTCAATTTCCCTAGCAATTCTGCCAACCTATTATTTTTAATTGTGCAGTTACTTTATACAAATCTAGGCAAATTTTGAAACTTTCTACATTGGTTTCCTAATATTTAAATGGTATCAATGAAGTTCAAACGTAGGGTGTAAGAAAAAGTAGATAAGATGTCTTGGAAAGAAAAGAATCCTTTAATTGAAATTGTATAGTACCATCTCATAATTTAGTTCAAGGAAAGTATATGCCATCTGCTTCATGTGCATTATCACATCACATTATGTCCAAGAGGTATAAGAAGTAAATACTCAGTGAGAGTTGAATGCCACCAAACAAAGCAAAACACTAACTGTTTTAGGTAGGAGAAAAATAAAGTAAAAAAATTTTACTTGCATGCATACATACACTCATGAGCAAATTCACACACACACACACACACACATGCACACACACACACACACACACACAGTTATTGATGACATTATCCAACATCAAAATTGTGATCAGCCAAAAAAAAGTTTCTCTTTCTAAAAGATTCCATTTCTACAACCTTGCATTTTAATTTTGAAAATATTAATAATTTGGGAAGCAGTCTAGTGAATTTTTTCCATAAGAAATATGCATGCAGATTTTAATGCAATCTGTCACCAGATTATATTTTCCAGATTATTGTATATACTATTAGCCATGAGAAGCACATATGTTGTCAACAACAATTTCAGCAAAATTTACATTCTGTGAGGTTTTCATATTTGGGAGAAAAACTTTTGAATGTTATATGCCAATATTCACTTTTATGGGATTCTGAATGCTAATCTGAGAGGCAAGAGTACCAACATGATATAGTCCACAACAGAAATACAACTCTTAGAGAGTAATCAGTATTAGAAGTTAGAATAGCTCAGAGGTTTTTCTATGAGAGAGAATAAACAAAGAGCAAAAGGAAGCACAGTCTTTCTAGTTTAAGGAAGAAAAAATGCAACTTAGACATTGACTATTTCTGACCTCCTTTCTCTTACTCTTGGAATGTTAATTATGTTTGAAAGTTAGAGTTCATGTCCCAGCTGGACAAAAAAAAAAAAAAAGTTTACTTTTCTTTGAGTTTAATTCTCTCTCTTTATTTAAAGCCCCCAAAGCTCCCATTTTATGTCTATGATTCCTTATTACTTCTGCATTCTTACCTTCTCTTTCTATATGCTCAAGTGCTATCTCATTACACAGGGGTACCCAAGATATACAGGAGGACATCATTAGTTCTACCAAAGGAGTCAAAGTGAAAAAGAAATTCAGTTTAACACATCTTGCTTTAAGAACACATGCCTTTCAGGGGCCCCTGGGTTGTGCCACTGCCTTTGGCTCGGGTCATGGTCCTGGGGTCCTGGGATCGGGTCCCGCGGTCCTGGGATTGGGTCCCGCATTGGGCTCCTTGCTCGGCGGGGGGCCTGCTTCTCTCTCTGCCTCTCCCTGCCACTCTGCCTGCTTGTGCTCTCTCTCTCTGACAGATAAATAAGTAAAATCTTAAAAAAAAAAAAAGAATACATGCCTTTCAGAGTAAAGTTTTATTAAGGATTTCAAACTAGGCATCAACCCAATCATACTTGAAATATCTGTGTCTAGAGAACTAACAATCACTTTAGCAGCCCTTATAATTCTTAGCACCCTGATACTGAAGGGTTCCTTAAAGACAAGCATTGTATCCTGACATACTAGAACTTCCACGTTTTACCTCAGCCTTACAAACTGTAGACATTACCTGCTTATTAAAGATCAACACTTGCTTTGTTAAAAGCTAGTAGCCCCTCAACTCTTGTCTTCATTAATACAGATTAATGGAAAATGGTTAAGAGCTAAGTGTGCCCCTTCAAACCTCCACATTTATTTTCCATTGAGTAGTAAGTAGGGGTAAATAGAGTATATTTGCCAATCAGCAGGAAGGCTTTTTGCTCAGGGATCCAAAGCATTTGCTGAAAACCGTGAAGGTTAGGATTTCCTCACATAAGAAAAGTCTGCAGCTTCCATTTCCCATGTCTAAATACAACAGCTCAAGTTACATGCCTCCACACTATCTTTAAACATTCGTATCCCAGCTCCCATATTTGCAAAACAAGAGGGTTGAACAAAATCCCTGAGGTTGCTTCTAGCCCTTGGGGTCTATGATAAAAACAGGAGGGAAAAAAAAGAGTCATTACAAATAGAAAGACACATTTTCCAGAGAGATATTTCCAGTACAAACATAGGTTGATCATTTAGAAATATTTGTTATAAAATCTTGAAAATGAAAATAGGGCAGCTCCTTCCAACAATTGCTTTAGAAATGTGTCTTGAAGACACTTCACAAGCTTAGCATAGCCAAAGAAAATGTTTTCTGAGCTCGTGGTGTCTTACTACGTTTAGATAGCCTTCAAAATCATGTCCTTGTCAAATGCCACTCTGCCCTGTGGAGACCGACCAGTAACGTTTAGGGCATACAGGAAATACTTCAAGAAATTCTTTCTTAAAGAACTGTCCTAGAGTTCCCCTGCTGAGTTGTGAGGGTTCTGGTTCCACGTACAGAAAGTCTGGAGGCAGAACCTGGGAGTCTGTACCTAACACAAGCCGTTTGCAGGTTTCTTATGCCCCTGGAAGTTTGAGAACCAGGGTTTCAGAATGGTTATCTTTATACGTGTGGGTTTCAGTCAGGAGCTGTTAACAAGCTGCCGTTTTCCTCTCTGACCCTTACCCAGTATCCCTTGTCCTTTGTGAGCCTTCTGCTTACATTCTTGTCATCACTCTCATGCGTTAGCAAGGAAAAAAAAAGTCATTTGCTATGGAGTTAAGGTGATCAAACATTCCGAAATGTTACCTAGTTCCACATTCTAGGTCCCCGAGAGCCTTTTGTCACCTGAGGTCCTAGGTCCTTCTTCCATTCCTCTGTTAACTCTCTGGACTGTCCCGCCTCCCTGGCGCTTAACATTATCTCCCTGTCTCCCGCTCTGAAGTTTCTCTAGATCCTTTAGAACTGAATTGCCTGGGTCTCGGAGCCATGTTTTCCTCCTGGGGACACAAAGGGTTTCATTGACCTGGTAATGATTAGTCGACCCCATTTCACCTTGAGCCAGGCTTGTAGCAGTGCCTTGTATGAATGAAGCCGCAGCCAGACCCCTCACCATGGGAAGCCTGCCTTTCCGCATCTGTATCCTCCTCCAGACCCCTCCACCAAAGAGAGGGAGGTCAAGCCTTCATTAGGCATCTCTACATTCTTCCTTACCTTTCACTCTGTCTACTCCCAAGGCCTAATGGAGACATAGCGGTGCTCAAAAGTTCTTTATTCTTCCATGTGCTGCTTTTCCACATCTGGACTGTGCCTCTCTCCGCCCACCCTCCCACATGTCCCACTCGACATCCTCGCTTACCCTTGAGGGGACCACGGTGCAAATTCCAGACACCCCAGGGAATCCTTGTAACCAGTAGGCATTACATGCCATTAAACAGCTAACATCTTGTATAAGGAATTCTCTTTTGGGCTTATCATGGAAGAGCGGTAAGTGAAAGAGAAAGGGAGCAGAAGCAGCCAAGAAGGGAACTCTATCCTCTATGCGGTCTGTGCTCTTATAATGAATCTGTGGTATTTAAGGTATTTCCGGATTCCTTTATTAGATAATAATGCCCATAGCATCGTGAATGGTTTAATTCCTCTGATGGAAATGCCTTCTGTTTTTCTGGATATAACGTTTGTATTGCTCATAATAGAAAGACAGTTCAGACAATTTGAAATCGAAAGCTGAAGGAGTAAATCAGCTCTAAACCTACCTCTGAGGGCTATAGTAGTTGTAATTTCAGAATTTTTTTGTGCAGAGTCAAGTGTGTACACACAAATACACACACGAATATTTTATAAAAATAGATTATAGACAGTTTTGGAAGCTGTATTCTCACTTAGCAACGGACAGGGTGATCACTTCCTTATCCCTAAATACGTGCTGATGCCATCACATTGAATAGTGCGTAGGATTCATAGGATTTGAACACTGCATTGTATGAATTCACCATTAGATATGTAACTGACTCCCAAGTATAGAATATTTAAGTTGTTTCTACTTTGTGTCAATCATAAGTGATGCTATAAATAACATTTTTTCTACCTACATCTTTGTATGATTTTCCAGTTACTTCCTTAATATAAATTTTTTTTAACTTAAGCTTATGGGTCTTGTATGTGCACATTTTAAAGACTTGTAACTATAATCCTTCAGAAAGAAAACGATCCCTCAGAAACTCTGGAACAATTTAATTCCAGTGCATAGGCGCTATTTGGTGATTCTGTTTGACTAAGACCAGCAGGAGAATCGTATTTGAAATGTCAGGCTAAGTTACCCCACAGCAAAGGGAAATGTTATTCTACCTGGTTGCTTACACCTCAATCTTTGCAGCACTAGAGACTATATTGTATTTATGTTATAGGCAGCATTAATTTTTATGAATTAATTCATAATTACTGATAATATGTAAGTAATGCAGCATACTTCTTGATTTACCGTAGGATAGAGCTTTGCTAACATTCCACGTTTCTTCTTTGTTTTCCGGGTGATGATTTATTTGGTTAATTTAGCTTCTCATCCTCAAGTGAAATGTGGATTTTATAGCACAGATCATTCATTTGTATATTCTTAAATGGCTTCTACAGATTAACATGTTCTAAATACAGTTGATGGTAGAGCACTTATTCTCCTGCCTAAATTATTCACGTTTGGGGGAGGCTTTCAGGCAAGTGTCTGATTTTACTTTTCCACGTGAGTTGTTGCCTCAGTGCATTTTACACAAAGGAAACAAAGCGGAAAATGTTGGAACTTGGTGAAAACAAATCCCAGGTGCACACGAATAAAGAAGGGTAGAGGAAAAGGAGAAGCATATGGGAAGAAGAGCAGAAAGGAACAGATGCCAGATGGAAGGAGTCAATGGAAAAAGCTGCCTAGAGTGCAGAAATGGAAAAGTCAAAATGTGGGGGGAGACCTTTCCATTTCTCAAAGCAGGAAGAATTCCAGTACTAGCATGAGTCACTTGAAAACTGAGTGGTTTATATTAGTCACCGGGAGGAGCCATTTTTTTTTTCTACCAGAAACATCAAGAATCATTGACTGTAACACTACAGAAAAGCAATCCATTCCACTGTATGTTTCATGCCAAAAGTCTCAGAATTCTGCATGAGGAAATACACATAGGGCTAAATGCTGTCTACCCTCAAAATTGCCATCAAAACGCCCCCATTATATGGTTCATAAAAGCAGAGAGCTAGGTTTTTACTGAGGACTACTAGATGGTTCACTATATGTTTACCTACTATGGAACGAACAAAACCAATGTACTTTCAGTGGGATTGTTAGACTCAACAAGCACCTTTCTAGATATTTTGACTTAGTGTCTCCTGCTGCTTTTCAGGTCTCATTTGGAAGCCAGTTCTGACCAATGGAAGCGTCTGCACCTTTCTCTTCAGGAACTTCTGGTATGGCTCCAGCTGAAAGATGATGAGTTAAGCCAGCAGGCACCCATCGGAGGCGACTTTCCAGCAGTTCAGAAGCAGAATGATGTACACAGGGTAGGACATTTTTAAGACAGGTGCCTTGCACCAAGTAAACTCTTTTAGGGATGGTTTTGAAATGCGTTTTTGATTGAAATTAGGTTGACTAGAAATCTTCAGTTTGTTAGTCCAGGGGTCAATTATAAGTAATCCAAGCCATTGTTATTTTAAATGTCAAAAGTGTCCACATGAATAATAGCCTCTAAGAATTTGCCCTTCTCTTTTAGCGATTTTTAAAGACATTTTGTTATGGAAAATATAAAACATACCAAATCGGAGAGAATCCTATAATGAGGAGCCCTGTACCCATCAAGATTTCAACAATTATCAGCTCATAGCTGATCTTACTTCTTCTAGACCACTACCAGTCCTCTATTATTTTGAAGTAAATATAAGGCATGGCCCATTTAATTCATAAATAATTGAGAAATATCTCAAAAGATAAGGATACACTCCTTCAAAGAGACCACATGGCTACTATAGTGCTTTTTAAGTGTCAATAGTTTTATTCTAACAAATATCCCAGCATTATTCAAGTTTCCACTTTTAACACATACATCTTAAATATTTTAACATATTTTTGTTTAAATGAGAATTGAAATAAGGGTCACACATTGTATTTAGTTAATTTGTCTCTTAAATACATTTTGTAAAAATGTTTATTTTGAAAAAAGTATAGATCCACGGTGATTTGTAAAAATCGTACAGGTTCTGTATGCGTTTCATCCAGTTTGCTCTAATGGTTACATCTTACGTAACTATAAGACCATAAATATTGTCATTTCAACAGACACTGTAAAAAGGTACAGTTACAGCATGGCTCAATTCAGACTAGCCACATTTCAAGCACACAGTAGCCCATGTGACTCATGGCTGCCATATTGAACAGTACGGTTCAAAAGGTTTGATCAGATTCAGGTTTGACTTTTTTTGGTAAGACTGTTTCATAGATGATTGTGTATTCTTCCATCATCGGGAGGTGTATAATGTCTTGCTTTCTCTTTTACATGTGTGATTTTGGCAGCTGTTCGTGATCAATGACTAGGGGTTACAATATGATAATTGCCTATTTCTATAATTTCGTCTTCATTTATTAGCCAGAGGACTTTGGTGGAAAAAAAGTCATCCATCTATTATTTGGGCACCCAGTATACAGTTCATATATGATAGGCAGGATACTTTCCCAGCCTTCAGAATAACAAGTTGTTTACTAGCAACCTCTAACAGTGACCAATTGTTTCTCTCTCTCTCTCTGTTTTGCTCTTTCTTGTATTTCCATTTTCTCTATTGGGCTCTGAGTGGGGAAGTCAGAGATTTGGTCTTGCTCATCTCCAAGACCCTCATACCTAGTGAAGTGTCTGGCATACATTGGATACTGATAAGTGTTTTTGAAATGAGAATAAAAGGCACAAGAACAGAAATGAATGGCAAAGCAAGGAAATGAGTAACAAACTATAAAAGTTTGATAAAATGGTAGCACTTTTGTATGTTCAGCACTTAAAGAAAGATCTCTATGGAGATACAGCCAAAGGTGGCATCTTGAAGGAAGTCAAAGGTTTATATTATTCCAGAGAAGAAGATATAGAAGATTACTCAAAGGGAAGAGACCATGAGAGAAGATCCAGGAGCCTCCGAAAAAAATTGCCAAGGAAACTGACAGTTTCTTCTTTAGCCATTCCCCTTCATAAAATTCAGAACATTAAATTTGCTCTGTGGTAGGGTAGAATATAATAGTGACATTTTTTAAATTTCTAACTTTGAATAAATAGTCAAAACACTCTGGTGTATGTGTAGAAGAGCATTCATTGAGACAGAAGGGCATTTTAAATAGAATGCGTTATATGATATAAAGAAATGAGACAGAATTTCTACAAAAGGTGTAATTTTAGTCTAATTCTAGAAACCAAAGATGAATCATTGAACAAGCACATTGAAAGTCAGGAGAGACTGTAGTCACATTCCTCCATAAGTTAGATTGTGATTGCTACTTTGTTCCTCAGCTGTGAAGATGAGGAATTTGGTCCAAATAATTTTCACAGTCCCTACTAGCCAGCATCTTCTTATAAATAGTCCCTCACTATCCCTGGTTATTGGCTTTTGTTAGTTGTTAACAGTGGTAAAACGTCAGTACTTATTCTCAGTCGTTTTACGCAGGAATCCCATGACCAGTTACATGCTTTTGGGAGAGGGTGAAGCTAGAGTTACGGTTGACATGCACCGGACTGAAATGAGTTAAGCCCCACTTGGCTAGTGGGCTTGTTCAGATACCCATCTGTTACCCTTCTTTGACTTCTCAGGACTTCCAGCCCATGGATAACTGTTCTGTACGTTAGTTCCACTACTCCTCTATCTTCGCCTCCCTCCCAATCTAACTTAGATTCAACCATAAAACATTTTAATAACTCCCAACACCCTAAGACCTGTGCTTTATCATCTTTTTGTAGCTGCCATCTGCAAAAGCCCAAAGCTTGGAAGATCTAACTACTTTCCCCTGTCCAAACAACAATGGAGCAGACCAGTATAATCACTTTTTCAGGATGATAAACCAAGGCTTCCTTTGATGAGCCCAATACGTCACTGAGTTAGTTTGCCTCCAAAATGGTTCCTGACTCTATCTACTGCAGTCGTCACAATAGTCACAGAAGTCCATTTCTCCTAACCTTTCTGCATCTACTCTTGGCACCCTACAGTGCCGCCTGTACATTTCAGCCAGAGTAATTTACGTAAAAACATACATTGAATTATGTCAATCCCCATCTTAGCCCTCTTTAGTGGCTTCTCCATGCCATGGAGAAAAGGCCAAAATCTTCAGCAAGGGCCCCAACCTTCTCTTTTCTCCCTGCTCTTCCTCTTGCCCTCTGGCCACCAGCCATGCCACCTTCTTTTGGTTTGTGCAGTTCTCTGTGTTCTTCCCAGGAGTTGCTTGGAATATGCTGGTCCTCTGTGGAAACCCTTTCCACCTACACATACCCCTTTATAATTTCCTGGCTAACATCTGATAAGCTTTTACATGTTGGCTCAGACATCAAGCAAGCTTTTCCCTGCTGCCCACATTTGACCAGATCTTCCTCTACATGCTCTCATACACAGTCTACATTTCCTTCTGCAGCTTAACATTCTTTTTCATCACACATATGTATAAATACTTGATTCATGTCCATCACCTTCACTAAACCATGTGCTCTAAGAAGGCTTCTTTTGGGGAGAAGGTTGTCATTTTTATACCCAGCCCTTAATAAGGTGCCTAGTACAGGATGGACACTAACTAGGTAAAGAAACAAAGGAATTAAGGAAGAAAGGGAAGAAGGGAAAGAGGAAGGCAGAAAATCAATCAGTGATCTGATCTTAACCTTGTTGGTTCTTCTCTAGTTTACTGCAACCAAGGGCAGGGAAAGAAAGAAGAGAGAGGGATGTTCCTTCCTCACTGCAGGATTTTTTTGTTTGTTCCCAACTCAGCGTCCATGTGTACTGTGCAGAGCTCCTTTGATGCCCACTGTTTTTACTTGGGGTCTGGCCCAATGTTTTGACAAGCTTCTCTTTGTACCCTTAAGAAAACTTCTCGTCACAAAACACTCTTCCTCCCTCAGAGAACATCATCACTCTGAAGTGTTGATGAGAGAACAATTTAGCACCCTGTTTACTCAGAGTTTTGTCATATTTATGCAGTAGCCCTTTTAGAGTTGCAGAGGAATGCCTGTCTAGTTAGTAATGCTCTTGGTGCCTGTTGGCAAGAACAACAAAGGAAAATCCTTGAAACTGGGTCTCTATCTGATCTTCTGAACTTCCTTAGGAATAGAGAAAGAAAATATAATCAGTGCAAAAGTCTGTCAAGATCTAGTCTTTGGCAGGTTTTGTATTTGTAGACTTGTTTTACATTGCCGCATTCCTAGGATTATAAATTGTCTTGCTCTTTGTGTGTTTCTGGATTCAAATACTGTTGATGTAGAATGTTTAGTATCAAGATGGGTCATTTGTTATCATAGACTTATTCCACATGTATTTGGTGTGTCACTTTTTTTTCAATTCCCCTGCTCACTATCTATTGTAAATTATTAATGCCCCTGGTCATTACTTTCTGTGGGAATCGAAATCCCATTAGAATGTCAGAAGTCGAAGCTATAGAAAAACATTTTTCACTTTTCTTTTCTCTAAATCAGGATGTTTATGAAAGAGGTAATTTATATTTTCTTTGGATATCATTACAGATTAATGATAACATTTTATAGCAAAATATCATTGTATCTTATACTCTTAAAGCAAAAATATGTAGTCATTCTCAAGCACTTTGGTGGAGGGGTGTGTGGTTTTCTTATAGGTAAAATTCCAAAACAATCCACACAGGTAGTTAGGGACCACAGGCTCACTCCCCAACGCAATTTTCACACCCATGGGAGTGGATCTTTGTTCCCCAAACCAGCTGGGCAGCATAACAACGGCAACTGGAATGGCTCTCAGGCCTAATTAATAAAATAATGTTCCATATGCGGTGAACTGTTATAAATAATTAAAGCTCAAACATGCCTTAGCAAATACAAATGGACCAATTTTTTTATCTTTTGCATACATTATTCCAGCTTTTACGGTTCCTCATTATTTACCTCACCAGACTGACTCGTTTTCAATTAGTGTGCATTATTCTGGTCCAGATATATTTTTAAAACTGACTTCCTTTGTTTTACTTGAGCAGTCACTAAAGTGATATTTATTACTTGTCTACATCTGTGATTAACCTAGAGAGAGTTGTAAAGGAGCAAATCATATTGGGAAATTTCTAAGGAGAACTGCAATAAACCATGAGCTTATTTAACTCCCTTCATCCAACCCCAAATCCAAATGGAGATTAGGTCTTGATTATAAGAACACTGTAGGTAATGACTTTTTGTTTGCATTTGTACTAATGAAATTGTTTGTCATTAGGCTTTCATCTTTCAATTTAAAAATCTCTGTAATTCCTTCCCTTGAGACCGTTAAGGACACCTTCACAGCTTCCTGAGCTTTTCTGGTTAAGATTGAGATGGAAGTAATCAATAAATACATTATTAAAACAGTGGACAGAAAGCCATTATTGCGTGGAAGCTGTTGACAAATGAAAAGGCTTGAATAAAGTAGTTTACTTGTTCATTTGTCAGGTCGTATATTATGCACGTTCGATTTCCTCAGAAGTCACCACAAAGTGAGGGAGAGGTTCAGAAATTCAATAAAATTATCCTGGAATCATGCTGTTGATTATACATTTATTTAAGCTAATTCTGTTATCAATGCTGGCCTGCTTCCTTTGGGTGCATTTTAGCATGTGTGTCAGCTTGATGAGTTCCCTGTGTTTTCTTTCCACACAAATAGAATAGGTCTTTGGGTAGCATTTGTGAATGTTAAGATTCAAGTCAGCTCTGTATTTTAAAAAATGTTCCCTAGCACCTCTGAA
The DNA here is from genome assembly GCF_002288905.1 of Enhydra lutris kenyoni. NCBI lineage: Eukaryota > Metazoa > Chordata > Mammalia > Carnivora > Mustelidae > Enhydra > Enhydra lutris. Next base: position 13,222,382 of record NW_019154107.1, on the reverse strand, counting down.
AAACAACAAAAAAAGGTTGTGATAGGGTAATTCACTTGATGACCTGGCCTCTTAGAGTCTCTAAACAAGTTTGGTTCACCTACAAATTCACTTTGAGTTTTATTTCCTCTAAGCTGTCTGCTTCGCTATGTTGGAGGAAATAGACAAATTGACATCTTTTTTTTTTTCTCAACAAAGCCAAACTTCATTCCTTAAAAAGGTTAAGAAAAGCAACAAGCTCATAGCAAGACTGATAAAGAAAAAACCCCAGAAAATAAAATTGGGGATGAGGAAAACATGGCTATGGAGCTTACAGATGTTAAGATAATAAAACATCTCAAAAGTAACTTCTCACTAATAAATTTCAAAATTTAAATAAAAAGCACAAATTTTCTAAAAATAAAACATTCAGCTAAATCAAGAAAAAATTAGAAATCTGAGTATTACTTTGGAAATAGACATCTTTTTGATCTATTCTTCATCCCTAATGGAGTAAGCTACTTTTGTGTAAGTTTCATATTTTATGCAGTCATATTTAGGAATGCTGAGTAGAAAAGATTTTAAAATTATTTTTAGAACTACATTTCTAGGCATTTGAGGGAGTCTTCTGAAAACTAGCTATATCATCAAAACTTGAGAATGGAGCCATCTAGGATTTGCCACTTTTCTTTAATGAGTATAATAAAATAAAATGTGAATAATTTACAAATTAAGTTCCCTGCCAAAGTCCTCTTTCTAACCACATCAAAACATTGATATCTTGAAAAATATTCTTAAAATAATATTTGTATAGGACTTTGCCTTTACAGGGCACTTTTATACATTCATTTAATTTTGAATGAACCCCTCTGATCATTTTCTGTGTATTTCCTTTTTCCCAAAAAATTATTTTAGGAAAAACTGCACCATAACTCAGACTCCTAGAGTGTATTGATTCTTTCAGCAATTATTTATTGAGGGCCTACCCTATGCTGGGGCTGAGGATACAGAAGTGAAAAAAATGAGACTCTGCCTACACAGACCTTCAGATTTTCCTGAGCGAAATATGAAGGAAACCAATAAATTAACATATAAACTTCTATCAATTCAGTGCTATAAAGAGAAAATAAACAAAACAGAAATAGAGAAAGAATGAGAGGTAGTGACCTACCCGAGGAGGTTGTTATTCATTTGCACAAAGGTCTGAGTGACTGAGCCATGCAAAGACCTTGAGCAAAGAATATTTTAGGCAGAAGGAGCAGCTAATGCAAAAACCCAGATGTAAGAACAGGTTTGGTGTGCTCAAGGAATAACTAGAGGGGCTAATGATACATTGTAGAGAGTGGCAAAAGCCAGATAATTATTGGTGTTATCTGCCACAGTTTGGAGTCACTTTTGTTTTGTGCATGATGAGACACCCCTGGAGGACCATAAGCAGGGATGATGTGATCTGGTTTCATGCATTCTAAAGTTGACTTTGGCTGCTCTATGGAGAATTGACAGTAGGAGGAGCAAAACTGAAAGCAGGGAGAAAGTTGGTAGGTGTTGAAGTCCTTTAGGAAGGACATGATGATGACTTGGCTTAGAGTGGAAATGATAGACTTTGTGAAAGATTATTTGACCCTAGATCTATTTTGAAGTTATTGCTGATAGAACTTACAATAGATGGGATATGGAATATGAGAGAAAGTGAAGAGTCAAGGATGACTCTGAAGTCTCTGATTTGAACAACTGAGGAAATGATGATACCATTTATGGACATGGGAAAGACTTTGAAATGATCATGGATGAGGGCGTGTACGTAAAGCAAAACAAGGGTTATGTTTTTGGATTATATTGATAGAGACAAATGGTATGATTCAGAAATTATTCACCACTTACACTTGACAATCTCAGACTTAGGCTGAGCCTCTTGAGAATGGATATAAATTAATTTGTCACAGGGTCTCCTAATAATCCAGTCATCTATACTGTTGCTTCAGAAGGAATTTCTAAAATTTAGGGTTTAGGTTCAATGACCTAAGACCTAATTCTCTAAGTGACCATGAGAACAGATTGAGTTTTTCCAGTGATTTCTCAAGGTCAGCTGAGAACTTAACAACATTATTGTCAGTAGGAAGTGACTTCCCCAGTGGTTGTTGGAAGCAACCCAGGCCTACGATTGAGAGTCAAACAGCTGTTCAAGATGCTGCGTGGGCACTAAACTATTCCTCCATAGTATCACAGATCTGCAAGCAGGCTGGACTCTGTTCTAGCTCATGCCCTTGATCTCAGAGAACACAACTTTTAGCTTAAAGTAATTCCAAAAAATTAAATCTGACCAAGGAGTTGGTTAACCACATCTTCCCCACCAAACACTCAAAAATGTTTTCTCATTGAATACAGTTAGATTTTTAACAATAATTTCAGGCTTGAAATGTATCCATTTATCTTACAATTTTTCTTGAAATTGATTCAGTCTCACTTATGAATTGCTATTGTTCGTGTTGTTGACTCTCTGAAACAATAGATGTATCTGATGCAGCGATCCCTTGTCTTTACTGTCAAGTGGACTGGAAATGGATGATGATGTAGTCAAACTCTCAAAAGTAATGAGTGGAAGGGTGGTTGTGAGAGGCTGAGGAGAGGATGAAATGTGAACTTGTTATTCAATATGAAGTGTCATTTGTGCAGGAGGAGTAAGTTCTAGAAATCTGCTGTACAGCCTAGGGCCTAGGGTTAACACTCCTGTATTGTGCACTTAAAACTCTCTTAAGAAGATGGATCTCATGTTAAGTGCTGTTAGCACAATAAAAAAAAACAAGATGATTTGACCTTTTCTTTATATCCCATATGCTCAATTTGTATAACCTCTCTAATGCCAGCTATTTCAAATGATTATTAAGGGAATCCTTTGTCTTTTGTTTTGTTGTTGTTGTTCTGTTCTTTCAAATTTCTTTCTTCCACGGATCCCTGTGAATTTACCTTAGATTCTTAGAGGCAAAATTCCTGTGACTCCAGTTAACCACATTTCTGGATCTTGCCCTTTTCTAAGACCCCAGCGTCCAATAAATAAAGTATTAGTGATGTGTTTGAGACTTGATAAATATGGTAAGGAATGTCATTATGGTGACAGAATATATTCAACTTTCTTATCAGAAATAAAAACACTATAAGAGGCATATAGAAAAAGTAGAAATAATATGGAAACTAGCGTGATAATATAGGATGACAAAACTAAAACACTGACCAATTTGTAGACATGACTGTGTTAATGTCCTTGTCCTGTGCCCACTCAGGAACCATTTGTTGAGTGAATGGCTCCATTGGGATCACTATAAATTGTAGAGCCTGTCTAGTGTTCTCTCAGCTCTTAGCTAATGCTTCAGACTAGAGGAAAAACCCCAACCAGCGGTTCAGACTATTGAATTTGTGAACGTGTATGCATGAATATCTCCTCCAGGGAAGAAATCACTACAATTAAGAAGGCAGAGCTAATAGGGCCTCCTCTTGAGGAAAATCCACTCAAGTAACTCAAAGGTTACACTCAACTTTGGATCTGACACAAAAGAATAGGCCCAGAATAAGAGCTCTCAATTTTTCCCGATTGACAGCATTTAACTTTTTCTCTAATAATTCACGAGCCCACGCTTTCACCCCCAAGCATGTTCTGCATCTAAATCAAACTGGCTTCCATATAACACACTCTGGTTTTCTAACTGGGTGTTCTCTTATGTATTCAACGATATTTACTATCCACTGTGTGCCAAGCTGTTCTTATAATTTTTATCATTAGTAACGATGCCTAGAAGAGACTATCTCCAACTGCCACCATGTAACAGGTCCATGGCCAATTAATGACCTAAATGACCTAAACATGTTGATTACAGAACATTCAAACTAGGGCACCTGGGTTATGCAGTTAAGTGTCCGACTTGGTTTCAGCTCTCATCCTGATCTCAGGGTTGTGATCTTGAGGTCATGACATCGAGCCCCATATGGGGTTCAGCATTCAGTGCAGAGTCTGCTTAAGATTTCGTCTCCCTCTGCCCCTCCCTCCCCAATTTAAATAAATAAAATAAATAATTAAAATATATATTCAAACCAGATGTTAGAACTTTGATAAGGTGTTTAGCAAACCCCCACATTTTAACAAATGAGGCCACGACGGCTCAGGGAGATCTTACCTCTGGTTCTAGATCACCCAGCCAAATTTTGGCCCAGCCCAGACTTGTACTTCCAGTCAGCTGCCACAGCCCTATCTTAACTGCTTAATCTTCCTCGTGGGTTGATTCTGTCAAGTTCTGCTGACACATGTGAGTAACATATAGCCATTCTGTGAGATTTCAGTCTGAATAACACAAATACAGACTTGCCCCTTCAGGGGAATATAGGTAAATTTCAGCTCCATGGAAACTGCCCATGGTTGAAAGAGACCTGTGTCTTGAATAGCAAGGGCTTCTACTTACATCCTTAGTAATAGGACCAGTATCTCTAGGTGAAAGCAGTATAGCTTGTCAATCAAAAATGTCAGTCCCTTGGGCTCCTGGGTGGCTCAGTTGGTTAATTGTCCTACTCTTGTTTCAGCTCAGGTCGGGATCTCCAGGTCTTGGGATTGATCTCTGCATTGGGCTCTGTACTCAGCTCTGAGTCTGCTTCAGATTCTCTCTCTCCCTCTCCTTCTGCACCCCATCAAAATAAATAAATGAATCTTTAAAAAAAAGAAAAAAGTGTCAGTCCCTGCACCCAGAGCTCTCATCCTGCCCTTCTTTTCTCTGAGGTACATCAAGCACATCAGTATCTCACCCTGCCTCCCCTCTACATGTGGTTCTAAGTTACTTCTTATTATAGTATTAATAGGTATTGGAGGTAATATTCACCCTATTTGGTTTTTTCCTATAAGCAGGAGACGCAGGAGAAAAAAGTCAAATAATTAGTGACTCGGTTCTTTTCTATTACTTTCAAGTTTTTAAAATTTCTCACTTGCTTCATGGCCATTAGGATTTGCCACTTATGTGTCTTTCAAATTATTATAATTCAAGGAACTTTCATTTTTCACCATCATTCACCTGTAGCCTAGCTTAAGAATTTCGAGTTTTGGATTCTAAGTGACTAATGAACTAATAGACTTAGGTAAATCCTAACTTATCTGTACTTCAGTCTGCATTGGTAAAACATTCACAGTATAATAGTATCACCACAAACTCACCTATTCAGCCAAACTATTGACTCCTTAAGGACAAAGATCCAGTTCCTACATCTTCCCTATCTTATACACAATAGGTTCAAAATTAATATTTTTCTATTAGCTAATTAATTTGCCAACAGTCAGTCACTCAGTTGGTTAGTATTTGGGATATATAAATACTGTCTATCAGGGGCACCTGTCTCGGTCAGTTGGTACAGCATGCAGCTCTTGATTTCAGGGTTGTAAGTTCAAGCCCCATGTCAGGTGTAGAGATTGCTTAAATAAATAAAATAGTAAATATCATCTATCAGATAATTTTACCTTAAAATAAATGAATTTACCTTGGGATGTCCCTCTAGTATAATTTTGTTGTGCACACTTCATATAAATTATTCTGTGAAACTTAAGAAGCTGAAGGAAAAATGTCAAACTAGTATGCCTTTTTTCTTGTTTATAAGACAGAATGTTACTTTCTTTTCACAGAGATGCCCTAAGTCTTTTATAGTTGCTTCTGATTCTTCTACATCATTGTTTTAGGCCCTGATGGAGAAGAGGATATGTTTTAAAGAAAATAATTTTATCTGTTTGAAAGATTCAGGAAATAAATATCTTAACGTGTGAATACTGACATCTAACTAATGTAAAGATTATTCTGTATGTGTGTGGAAGGGGAGCTCTATATCTGATACCTTTTTTACATCAGCACATGAATGAACCAACTTGTCCAATTTAAAACATTAAGCATATCCTCTGGGGCAAAATCAGTATAGCACAGCATATAGACATCACTCAAATACACTTTCTTTGAGAGACAAAACAGTTATGAAAGAGTTAAGGCTCTTGACATTGAATGTTCTTGTTTTTGTTTTGTTTAAAAAATGTCTCCATTTCCCTTCCTCTTAAAATGCAGTGAACTGTCATACCAAGCAGGTTACGGTAAGTAGCTTAGGTATGGAAAATGGATTTTCCCTTATTTTCAGAATATTCAGTGGTTTTGTCATTGTTGTCTTTGTTTTTGCACTTACTATGTGAGCCTTTCTCTTTTAGGGGTGCCTGGGTTGCTTAGGTGGTTAAGTGTCCAACTCTTGATTTCAGCTCAGGTCATGATCTCAAGGTATTGGGATCAAGCCCCACATTGGGCTCTGTGCTCAGCATGAGTGTGCTGTCCCTCTCCCTCTGTTCCTTCCCCCACTCCCCCCATCTCTAAAATAAATAAATAAATAAAATCTATTTTTTTAAAAGCCTATCTCTTTTAAACTCCTTGCTACAAGGACCATTGATACTTTTTGCCTAGAACAGTGGTTTGTACAGATAGATGCTCAAAATCTGTTAAATGAACAAAAGGAAGAAGACAGTTCCTTCTAACCATGCTTAAAATGACATATTCCTATTTATGGCTTTTTCCATGACATATTCCTATTTATGGCTTTTTCGATATGGAGAGAAACATCATCATTTTCTTTGTCTTCTGATTGTCTTGAACCAACTATTTCTCCTTTTTTTCCTGGGGTTTTTAACCTTTCTTATACTTCATATACATGTTCCCAAATGCTGAAGATAGAGCATATAACCTTCCCTTCCATCCACTTTCTTTTCTTAATTTCAGACAACGATGTGAAAATAATGGTGCTTATGTCTTTGTAATGACAGAACTTCCTTTGTCTTTTCTTTAGACTCATTTTAATCCTCAGTGATTCATATTTAAGAAATGAACTGTGCAGCTGTGATGGTGCTGAGCCCTTGGCAACAACTCGAGGGGCAAACAAGTAGTCTCTCACAATGGGCATTCGCTCGCAACAATGGAGCTACATCATCAAAGAGTGTCTTAGACTTTGTCAATTTGATGAGACCTTTAAGATCCATTTCCTTAATTTACAGGCCTTACTCCAAAAATCATCTCCTCTTTCCCCAGTCTAGGTCTTTAATAGATTCCTCTCTGCTATGGTAACTGTCCTGGTTTGCGTGAGACTGTCCTGGTTTTAGCCTTCAAAGTTCCATTTCATGAAGCACTGCCCAGTCCCCGACAAACCAGGATGGTCAGTTACCCTACTGCTAGTTCCCATCTTCTACCCTGTATGCAAACGATTCCCATCCTAGAAAGAACACATTTTCCTTTTACATTGTAATCTGCTCTGTCTTCCTTCCTATCTTCTTTCTTTCCCTGTGAGAAAAAAAATATGTTGCATGGTGTTCATCTAAAATACTTATTCCTTCTCCTCCCACTCACTCCTCCACTAAACCTACTTTTGAGGCAACTGCCCTCCACTGAAATTGCTCTCACCAAGTCTGATGAACACTTCTCAGTGCTCATCTTGTTCTTGTGTCATTGTTGGAAGCTGTCAGTCACTTTCTTCCTCTCCCTTCCATAGTTCTACACTTCTCATTTCCCCCAAGCTGTCCATTCCATTCTTTCTTGGCATCTCAGGGATCCAGGTCCTCTGTCTGCCCATAAATTTTGTATAATCTCCAGAATTTTCTCTTTAGCCCACTCCACTGCCTGAGCAGTCTCATCTACTTAGGTAATTGTAATCCTTGTCTCTATGCATAATCATAGGCACTCAGTGGATGTTACTGAGAAAATGGCCCCTGAATCTCCTTTTCTTCTCCTCAAACATCAGGATTTGCTATTTATTTCCTTCTGGAAGAAATGGTACCTCTTCAAACTGAGCATATCACATCCTCTTACTCTGTTATCCAAATGGATTCCCCCCTCATGTTTGTATTGGGTTTTGAATATTCATCTTCATTAATTTTATCCTGACTGTGCACATGAGGTGTTCTGGATCAGAAACAGATTTCTTTTAGTTACCTAACAGGGAATATCAATGCCAATCCCCCATCCCAGCCTTTGCCATGGAAAATGTTCCTACATGGCTTCCTGCATATTCCCAAGGCCAGAGACCAGGAAGAAAGATCTTCCTTTCTTATAAAGGGGAAGGAGGTCTTTTCTTCCAGAAAGGGTCCCCTTCTCCTCTTGAAAGGGTCTCCTTAGAAACATAAAAGGCCTGAGTCCTAACTCCAACTTCTCTAGAAGCCAAATAGCCCCACATGCCTTAGATTTTACAAACTGGGAATGTCACGAAGGTCTTGGCTTTTTTCTCCCCCCAAACTGTAAATTCCTAAAGGGATAGCCACTCCAGTCTTGCTGATAGCTTGGAGCTGAACCTGGGAACTTATTCTGGGCTCTAACCACTTGGTCCTCTTGGATGGGAGAAATTAACTAGACACATGAATGTAGATCTAGTTCCCATGGTATGGGAAGGTTCTCAAGAGCCAGAGGTTTTTATAGGCATGCTGAGAAACCTGGGAGTGTTTATTTCTTCACATGTAGGTTAATTGCTTCCAGCATCCACTCATTTCCCCAACCTAGAAACTGGAAGTCTTCCTTGCTCCTTCCTTTCTGCGTTCATTCACCGAATTCCTACACCTCTACACGCTAAACATTTCCTTACTCTATCCCTCTATCCTTTTTTTTTCTTTTTTATTTTTTTATTTATTTATTTATTTATTTTTTTTTTTTTTGTGCCTACTGCCCTGGGTCAGATCCTAATAATCTTTCACTAAATTCATACAGTTGTCTCCTAATTGGTCTAAGTGCATTTCTGCCCTTCTCAAATACTTAATCTGTATTTATATCAGGGACATCTATTTGAAACACACACATGCCCATGCCACTCCACTGCTTAAATTCTCTCAAAGGTTCCTGTTTTCCTGCAAGAGAATACCTAAACTTCTTAGCAACTCAGAGATTGAGCTTCAGTTTCTGAGTTAAAGGTCAAATATAGTTTAAGATAATGACACTGTCTTACTTCATCTCTGGATATGTCCTCTCCTTGTACTTTATGTTCTAGAAACCTGGCCTACTTGAGATAACTACACATGCCACACTATATTATGTCCTTTTGTCTTCATACCTGTATTGTCATCATTTTTCTTCCTCTTCCTCTAACCTACATTTCTAAGGCTAACTCATGTTTGTGCTTAAGAATTCTTTATGGGGCGCCTGTGTGGCTCCATTGGTTAAGCAACTGCCTTCAGCTCGGGTCATGATCCTGGAGTCCCAGGATTGAGTCCCGCATCGAGCTCCCTGCTAGGCGGGGAGTCTGCTTCTCCTGCTGACCTCTCGCTTCTCAAGCTCTCTCTCTGTCTCTCATTCTCTCTCTCTCTCTCAGATCAATAAATAAAAATCTTTTAAAAAAGAATTCTTTATGTACCTTTTAACCCTCTTCACCCCATTTCTCCCCTTCACCCCACTCCAGGTAACCATAATCTCTTCTCTGTATCCATAAACTTGGGTCCACATGTAAGTGAGGTCATATGGTACTTATGTTTCTCTGCTTGACTTATTTCTTTTTTTTTAATTTTATTTTCTATAAACATATAATATATTTTTATCCCCAGGGGTACAGGTCTGTGAATCGCCAGGTTTACACACTTCACAGCACTCACCATAGCACATACCCTCCCCAATGTCCATAACCCCACCCCCCCTCTCCCACCCCCTCTCCCCCATCAACCCTCAGTTTGTTTTGTGAGATTAAGAGTCACTTATGGTTTATCTCCCTCCCAATCCCATCTTGTTTCATTTACTCTTCTCCTACCCCCTTAACCCCCCATGTTGCTTCTCCTCTCCCTCATATCAGGGAGATCATATGATAGTTGTCTTTCTCCGATTGACTTATTTCGCTAAGCATGATACCCTCTAGTTCCATCCACGTCGTCGCAAATGGCAAGATTTCATTTCTTTTGATGGCTACATAGTATTCCATTGTGTATATATACCACATCTTCTTTATCCATTCGTCTGTTGATGGACATCTAGGTTCTTTCCATAGTTTGGCTATTGTAGACATTGCTGCTATAAACATTCGGGTGCACGTGCCCCTTCAGATCACTACGTTCGTATCTTTAGGGTAAATACCCAGCAGTGCAATTGCTGGGTCATAGGGTAGTTCTATTTTCAACATTTTGAGGAACCTCCATGCTGTTTTCCAGAGTGGTTGCACCAGCTTGCATTCCCACCAACAGTGTAGGAGGGTTCCTCTTTCTCCGCATCCTCGCCAGCATCTGTCATTTCCTGACTTGTTAATTTTAGCCATTCTGACTGGTGTGAGTAGCCATGGGGATGTAATGTATAGCACAGCAACTACAGTTAATAATACTAAACTGCATACTTGCAATATGGATCTGAAATGAAATATGGATAGCAGATCCTGAAAATCTTCATTATGAGAAAAAAAATTTTAACTATGCATGGAAATGGATGTTAACTTGACTTACATTTTAGATGTAAAATGGATCATTTGCAATATATACAAATATCAAGTTATTACATTGTACACATAAAACTAATAAAGTGTTATGTCAGTTATACCTCAACAAAAAAAAAGGCTTAAAAATAATAAAAAATTCAGATGATGTTTAAAAAAAAAAGAATTCTTTATGAATAGTATCTTCTCTAGGAAGCGTTTCCCAATTTCCTTTCCCATATTGTGTAAATCTATAACACTTTCTACACTGTGCTGAAATTAGGGGTGCCCAGGTGGCATAGTTAAGCACCCCCCTCTTGGTTTCAGCTGACGTTGTGATCTCAGGGCAGTGATCTCAGAGTTGTGAGTTCAAGCCCCACTTCAGGCGCCCTTCTCAGTGTGGACTTTGCTTGAGATTCTCTCTCCCTCTCCCTCTGCCCCTCCCTGATTGTGCTCTAGCTCTCTAAAATAAATAAATCTTTAAAGATAAACAAATTATTTATGTGTTTGACTCTTCTACTTATACAAGTTTCTAAATGGGAAGAGTTGTTTTGCATTCAACTTTTTTCTAGTTTCTGATACAACCACTGACACGTAGTAGTTTAACAAAGGGAACAGTTATTATTTTTATAATTAGCAAAGTCAGAGTCCATTTCCTCCTATGGAGAAGATAGTAATTTTCTTGAAGTTGGAAAGATTAGATGTATGAGCAAGAGTTGTGTATACATACACACATGCATGTGTGTGTATATGTGCACGCACACACACACACACACACACACACACACAGATTTCAAATGAAATATTAGAGGGAGAATCAGCCTTACATGTAAGCAGAGTAAATAGTCCACCTACTCTGTATGATAATACCTACTCTGTATTATTTCAAGGACAGAAAATTATCTCACTGTACAGATACTATATCCCCATTCACAGACTGAATCCTAATATTTCACTTATAGAATGTTATTATATCAATTCAAACATTTTACCTCTCTTTACTGAATTATAACTAAACTATGGAAGATGAATCATTTTGCAAAATATCAACCTCAGGATTTTTCTGAATGATGAGGATTATATTTGTAAATATGTCATATAATAGAGTTCTGGAGCATTCCTACAACATGACATATCTGAAGTTCAAGGGAAATACAGCTGAATTTTCCCTCAGGGCTTAAGGTCATTAGGTAACATTGCTAAAAATAGTGCAGAATTGAAAAAGGATATGAATAATTAAGTACTAGCACAGGGTAATTATTATTATTGTTGCTGTTGCTTTTACATTGATCAATTAATGTTTATGTGGGACTTAATACTTTCATTAACATCCTCACTTCTGAGATGGCAGTCTGGTCAATGAATATCTTCAATGGTTTTCAAGTATCTGTTAATTTATTCTAGCCTCACATGATGTCTCACAAGCCTTAGTGATCAATTATGTACAAAGTTTATTGTTTTCACTCTGTTTCTACTGTGTCAGGTTTCTCCCCTCTTCTCATCCAGAAGCTTCCTAAAGGCAGAAACTATGTATTTTGCTTTCCTTTTAATTCCCTGTATCAGTGAAGCTTACAGATTAGAGATTAAAACTGATAACTAACCTAGAGACCAACTCTAGGCCTGCCCTTTTATAGAAACCTAGTCCCACAATTCCTACATCCAGTATACCTCAAAACATTTCTACCACTCTTAAAGAAGTCACAGTGGGTAATGTATTGGGTATTTTTTAGAAGTACTGAGTTTTTACATAGTTTACTGTTAACATTTCATTTTATTTGTTGTCAGATATTTGACAGAATTAGCTGGTGGTTATGAATTAGATTGGTTGTATATTTCAGTACAACCTAAGTTCTTCTAAATGGCCCTTCAGGCTCCCTGTGTTCTGGATAACCATTCTTTTGGGTGCGTGAAGTATTCATTAGCCCTGCTAGTGTTTTGCAAATGTATATTTTGCAACTTTGGCTTCAGATCTCAGGTTTGGCAGTCAGGTTGTACAAATAAATCACTCTTATCCTAATGAAAAGACATTAATATATCTTAGAAGCTCCCCCCATGCTCTTCAGAATAGCTTTAGACACACAATGGCTTCCTGATTAACAGAAAGATCCCTACAGCCTTCTTTATCATTTTGTGACTATCGGTTTAGAAATAAAGGAGATAGGAATTGACCTGGGAATTTCATAACCAAGTTCTGAACACCCAGGATTAATTTTGAGGAGAATGCCACAAGCCAAATAAGCATTTCTTTTCATCTCATTTCACAGGCCTTCAAGAGGGAATTGAAAATGAAAGAACCTGTAATCATGAGTACTCTTGAGACTGTACGAATATTTCTGACAGAGCAGCCTTTAGAAGGACTAGAGAAACTCTACCAGGAGCCCAGAGGTAATTGAATGTGGAACTGTAATAACATATTGATAGAAGGGTCAGTGGTGACAGAGAGACCCATCCATTCTTGCTGCCAGGGTCTGGATAGCTCTCATATTTTCTAAGTTAAGTGGAATTGATTCAAATTAAACATAGATGTTGAAAAAGAAAAAGGAATCATAAACCACCATGCCTAAATTTGTTTGCACATTCATAAATAAACAGTAAAAGAGATTAATTAGTGATCAGTTATTGAAACATTTAAAAAATAATAAACAAAAGAGGGTATCTGTGTGAAGGAATGCTATTTTTGCAAAGAATACAAGCTAATTTTCAATTTTAGAGTCTGACTGAAGTAAGTTAGAGCTTGTGGTGTGCATTTCTTTACTCAGTAGCTTAAATCAACCTTGAATTATCTGAATGATAGAAGGTAGAACAGATAAACTCAGGAGGACAGACTTGAGATGGGCTGGACACTATCAAAATTTATGCCAAAGTGTAAAGGAACCATTAATCAGCAGGTTGGCCTCTTGTTAGACTGTACTCTCTTTCTTCCAGGATGACCTTTTCAACAATGTGTTGGTTTGTTGTTTTGTTTTTTTTTTTAACAAAAGTGATTGTGGCCTAAAACCTTGTCATATTACCAATTTAGAGCTGCCTCCTGAGGAGAGAGCCCAGAATGTCACACGGCTCCTACGTAAGCAGGCTGAGGAGGTCAACACCGAGTGGGAAAAATTGAATCTGCACTCGGCAGACTGGCAGAGAAAAATAGACGAGGCCCTCGAAAGACTTCAGGAACTTCAGGAAGCAACAGATGAGCTGGACCTCAAACTACGTCAGGCCGAGGTGATCAAGGGATCCTGGCAGCCTGTGGGTGACCTCCTCATTGACTCTCTCCAAGATCACCTCGAAAAAGTCAAGGTAACATCTATTGCTTTGCTTCAGAGCCTTTGAGACACTCAAAAGAGCTTCTAATCTGAACTTGAGTGCAGTATTTTCTTCTCACCAAGTTATAAATAGCGCCCTTAAGCTTTAGAAATCAGTCTGGCTTTCACAAATTCAAAAATCATCTTGGATGCGCTATTTAAGAGGAGATAGTGATCTAATCATCTCTGTCTTTAGTAATGTGGAATGAAATATTAAAAAGTTACAGGGTGAAACAATCAAATTTTGCTATTAGGAAATGAATTTAAGTGTTTGTACTAAGATGATCTGATTTGTGTGTGTGTGTGCGCATTCTCAGCAAAACTTAGTATCAGAGTAGGGGAAAATACAACACTTAATCAAGATCCAAGAGTCTAGGCTTTGGCCTTTGTGCTAATGAAATTATATGACGTGGGTGAGTTATGGTACTGTGAATTGAGGCTGTTACTGCGGCCCTACCCTTAGAAGGCAATGTATATAATACAATTTTGAGTCATAATAGTCCACTGCAGATATTAGGAAATATCATTATATATTTGGAATACTGTCCCCAAGAACAAAGTTAAATGCCCTTGTGGCACATAGATGATAAATATATTTATAGAGAAAGAATATACATATTTAGGAGTATCATTTTGAAAATCAGCACGTGGAAAACATGTTTGTTCACTCATCTAGCATCAGAACTAACAAAAGTCTTCCCAGGTTTAAATTCAAAAGAAGTGAATTTCTGGGGTGCCTGGGTGGCTCAGTGGGTTAAAGCCTCTGCCTTCGGCTCAGGTCATGATCCCAGGGTCCTGGGATTGAGCCCCACATCGGGCTCTCTGCTGGGAACGGAGCCTGCTTCCCCCCGCCCCCCGCCTGCCTCTCTGCCTACTTGTGATCTCTGTCTGTCAAATAAATAAATAAAATCTTAAAAAAAAAAAAAAGAAGTGAATTTCTGACCTGCACTTGGCATGTTTGCCGGCAGCCTCATTCTGGTAGGTCTCCTCTCCCTGGCCCTCCATGGCATTTTTTCATCCACATTCTTCTTCCTTTATTTTCCTTTATTTTCCTCAATTCTGAAACTCTCCCCACCCTTTAGATGTTGGCACACCCAAGTTTCTAAACTTAGCTCAAGGCCTTTTGTATTGTGTAAACCCTCCCAATGTGAAGTAGAGAGGATGGTGACAAGTCTGTTTCCGGGCAGGATCTCTTTGCCGATCTCCTCACCCAAATGTCATTAGAATCCAGATGCAGCCCTTCGGAAACCAAGGTCATTCATTCTCATGTCTGTCCGTTCCCCTGCTGCTGTCCCCTTTTACCTGCCCTTTCTTCTGTGTTTCCAATGTCAAGTTGCTCAGGCTTCACACTTGCGTTCCTTCCTTAAATCCTTCTACAGTTTTACCGATTGCACTTGGCTACTCATTTTATCTCGGAATATATCTTTTCTATTTTCTCTCCTCTTTTCAACCGGTGTCTTGTTCTAGCCCTCAGCATGTGGTATTCAGATTATTCTATCATACTTCTTTAAATCCTGCGCCAATCCCATCTTTAATCCCATGTTCTGGCATATCATAAAGACTACATTTTCTTCCTTCTTTTTTTTACGTTTGTATTTAAATTCCAGTTAGTGAACATACAGTGTCTTATTAGTTTCATGTGTACAATAGAGTGATTCAGCACTTCATACAACCCCTGGTACTCATCACAACAACTGATAAACACTGCATTTTAAACATTTGGTTAATGAATGAGTGCATGAGCAGTTTCTTTATTGGATGTCTCCATTATCCATCCTCTTCCAGCTCCAACCCAAACCCGTCATGGGAGACTGCGTGCCTGAGAACAAAGTCCCAGGAATGAAGGGGGCAGATGGCCCTTTTCTTCCTAGCCCTGGTTGAAATTCTCAGTTGTGACTCCCACCCTTCAGGCCATTCCATATACTCTGTCCCTAGCACCCCTTTACCCAAATATGCCAGCTTTTCTCCTAAATCTTTGCCTTTGCCAATGCTCTTCTCTTGGCCTGGATTACCCCCACCTTATGTGCCTGGTGATCTCCTACTCAGCCCTCAAGGCCCAGCTCAAATGGCTTCCATCTTTGTAGTTTGTCTTCCCACTGAAGAGAAAAATGGCCCCTAGTCAGTGCTTTCAGAGATCAACTCACATCCTTCAGCTGTCACACTTACATTTCCCATGTATTGTCGCTGGTCACTTAAAGCAAGTTTCCCAAAAAGTTCATGCTGTGTATATTTGAAAGCCCAGCTACTAGCACAGCTTCCACAACATACGAAGGAATCTACTTCTGCTTCTTTGTTCGTTCACTCCACTCTTGTTTATGAGCCACCGGTGATACAATGTGCTGTTACACGCAGTTGTGAATGAAGCAGACTTGGTCTTTGTTCATATGAAGCCTGTGGTCTAATGTTGAACTGATTTCATTAAATTAGTAGGTGGAGATTAAGAGACGATTACAAATTTGACTATATAGCTTGGAAAATCTCTTCCGCCCTAACATCCTGAGACCCTATGTCTTGCAATTAAAGCAATGGTTAACATTGCTGGCTACTTGGAAATTAAAATAATCTTTTGAAATATATTGCCTTGTGTTTGTCAAGCATTAAAAATGGTACTTTTATTCAAAAATATAGGAACTGCCTTTTTTTAGAATCTGCCCCCAAAATGACAAATGAAGTTTAAAAAATATCCCAAGGGATCCAAACTAGTTGATAAATTAAGTGGCCAAACCTATAGGCTTTACAGTAGACATAAGGGATCCATTCTTAGCCGTATCTGCCACACAGGCGCCTTTGTAGTATTCTGAGTATGGATGGAAAATGTACGCAGCATGATTCAGTAACAAAAAAATCACTCCAAGTAGAACAGCTCCAGTACCAGCTGACCCTTACTGAAGCCTGTTTGCATTTTTCCTTTCACTTCCCTTCTCTTACCTGGTCTTGATCCTAAGACGGAGTTTATTTCCCACACCTTCATTGGTAAGATGCTCATTCTGATCCTAATAACAACAAAACCTAGATGCACCCACTATTCCTTTCTAAAAGAGCTTATACATGCCAACGCTTCAAATAAATCCATTTTCTCTGTTGCTTCTCAACAACACTGGGTTTGAAACTCTGAAGATTTGGTGGTGGTAGTTTACAGGGAGTGAATTTTATTAACTGAAACTTACTTTGAAAAGAAGTAGAAGAGTACTTAAAACCACTGTTCCCATTTTTCTACACAGCAATTTAAGCCCTCGGAGGCTCCCTGCTGTAGGGAACTCCAAATTGATAGCTAGGCATGTAGCCAGAGAGCATTTTATTTCCCCACTTCAGTTCATTTTCACCACCCCTAGTGACTCTATTGTAATACCCACCTCCACTCTCCTCTTATTTGTTAAAGAAGTTACTATACAAGTTAACTGTGGCATGCGTTTTTCTGTGGGATTGAGCATTATGTCATTTCATTAGCAAATGTGGCTGTGTAATTTGGTGAAGGGATAAAACAGCAAAACAATGTCCTGGGACTCTTTGAAAGTGGCATTGCTGCTGGCTGATCATCTTCAGCACAGTGTACCTATCGTCAATCCATAGACACGAACGCAGTGTCAGTATTGACTATTTAGCTCACTAAGAGAATCTCAACCTTCCAGATAGATCTTCCATAGGAATAACCCCTAGAATAAAATAAAAAATGTAAACGCCTCTTTATTTTTAAAATTCAGAATTTATACTGCTTATCAAATATTTCAAGGACGCAACCGTGATTTCTCCTTTAACTGGAAATAACACCACTGCTTCTGTGACTGCACAAATATTCTTTCTTTCCTTACAGTAACAAGGAATAGGAAGAGCTCCTTGAATTACTAGGTGCCCTATTTATATCTGTAAGTGGAATATATGCAGGTTTTAAGAAAGCAGAATGACTTTGTTTTTTTTTTTTTTAAGATTTTATTTATTTTTTTCGACAGAGAGAGATCACAAGTAGGCAGAGATGCAGGCAGAAAGAGAGAGGAGGAAGCAGGCTCCCTGCCAAGGAGAGAGCCCAATGCGGGGCTTGATCCCAGGACCCTGGGATCATGACCTGATCCGAAAGCAGAGGCTTTAACCCTCTGAGCCATCCAGGGGCCCCAAAAGCAGAATGACTTTGGAACCTATGGTCTACGTATGACATTTTCGTTCTTGAGGACAACTCCCGTATGAAAAAGTTCGGGAGTTGCATTCGCTCCAAGTTTTCCTTTTTGTTCTAATCTACCCTGATTTCTTTACACAAAGTGGTACATCATTCTTGAGCCAGGAATATTTCACTGCCCTTAGTTTGCCTGTCGCCTTGAAACACAGTTTTTCACACCATCACCATAATTAAACTCCCCCAGGCTGCCATTTGGGATTATGCAAATTTGTTGCAGCTATGTAGTTATTTCCTTTCTTTTTTTTTTTTTTTTTTTGAGACTTTTACATTTCTTCCTGCGAAAGGTCAAGGACAGGGATTCTCTGAGTTTTTCCTTAAGTTCTCACGATGAGATGTTTGGATTAGCTCTTTTTGGAATTATCCTTGAGAACAATGCAGTAACATGTGTAGTAGACCAGGCACTATAATGAAGCCACCATGCCATCCCGACTTATGTGTGTTTAGCATTCACATCTAAAAATGTAAGAAGATAATTGGCAAATGCATCTCTTCAGGCTCACCATCCTGAGTCCCCATGGCTTGGTTTATTTGAGAAATTTGTCAATGAAATGCTATCTCGGACTTTGACACTGAAAAAAGCAAGTATGTTTCCTCCCAAGAGGAATGTAAAATAGTAGAAGCTTTCTGCCATGTTCACTCAACTCTCTCTTCCCTTACTGCTTTTCTTATCTTAACTCTGGTTCTAATGTTTTATTAGTTTTGCTTATATTTGTCATTTTTATAAGCCAACTTTCAACGCTTTCTTGTATGTGAGTTTTAGTGAGAAAGCTTATAACCCATTCTGATAGAGTTGGGGATGCGAGGTTAGATGGAACCATCACAAACAGGGCAGCCCTAAGAATGATTCAAAATATGAGTGGTCTCTCAACACCAACTAAAGAAATGATTTCTCCAGGATGAACAAGGGTCATTGCCCATAATTGGAAAAGTTCCCTAATATTTTATTAATGGCTATAAACTGCAAATGAATTGCTCTGTGGAGGCTTTTGTTATTTTCCTACAAATGCTATGTGTATTAAGTAGATTTTAAGAAAAAAATACAAACGAAAAAGATGTAAATGTTTATAAATCTGGGTTACATATGGAACTAGCACCTGTCATACAAAGTAACCTGGGTTTTATCCTGGGTTTTTTTTGTAATCCCATTTTTTAAAGCATGCATCTGTGATGTTGAAGAGCATATGATTTGGCCTTTAATATCTTGGAATATTTCTACAAGAAGGCATATTATGGTAAAACCTTATTTGCATACTTTAAAAGTGTTGCATTTATTTTTTAAAATAGAATGGTCATTGTGGGCTTTAATAGAGCTTAGAAACTAAAGCAGGGACTCGTCATTTTAAAAATCCTGACCAAATTATTTGTTCTGTGTACAATAAATTGTAAGTTAACGTTCCGGGAGAACTTATTCCTCAGTTCCCATGTATTCTTTCTCATTTCCTGCTTTGTTTATAAAGCTAACAGCAAATTACTGAGGACAGCAGTGTCGAATCATGTTTCTTACCCAAGGCATCTGATTTTAGCGAGGGCTGTGTGTGTTTTAAAAGCCTCTACCTCAACTTAGGCAAATAGAACCTTCCTTTACCATGCTATTCCCATCCTGCCTTTGAAACTTCTGAAAAGCCAGTGCAGAGTAATTGTTTCAGGCATCTGCTTAGCATACTTTGAAGTGCATATAAGTTCTTTTTCCTTTCATTTGAACCCCAGCTGTCTTCACCGAAGTCTATAATCAATCTGAATTAAGTTGTCCTACTTCTCCTAATAAGTCTCTTATTAAGTTCTGCATCAGCCTCTTAGGGAGACTTAAAAGCTAATTCATGTAGAATTGCCATTTTCTACTAATTCATTTGTCAGCTCTCCAAATTCCAACGAAAACAATTGCAAAGACTATTAATTTGGCTCTTCATAAACAACTTATGTAAGTGTAGTATACATTGGAACTGAGCAAACGATTTAAAACAGTGGGTGGGAGGAAATGAGTTGATGACATTCAACACGCTCTCTTTTTGACTGTTTTGAGATGCCATCTACTTTCAAAGCATAAAGGCCTTTATTTAGTAAGAGAAACATCCTTCTGCTTTTACTTTCATAAATAAGATAATTACTGAGTGAACTTTGCTTAAAGATAGGGAAAGGCTTTAGAACAGTTGGAAGAGGAACATGGTTTTTTTTTTATTATTGAACTTATTTTAATTTGGACTTCTTTGTATTCCTTTGATGGGCTGTGATAAAAGAGCTAGAATTGGTTACCATTGTTGTTGCATTAAATCAGAGCTGTACAGCTCCTCTTCTGGTCATGGGATATTTAGGAGAACATGGATAATCAAAATGTTCAGCTAATGAGTTCATCTGACATTATTCTGCTAAGGAAGTATTTAATTAGATAATAAAAATTTCTCCAAAGAATGTCATCCTTCCTACTATTTGAAAACAAGCATATCAAAACCTGATCCTTTAATATGCCAATCCTGTTTACTGAGGATTTACTACAGAAGCTTTGTTTGTGGCTGGTTATAATTATAAATACTATTCCTCAAGAGTCTTAGATCATAAAAAGACTCTTCAAAAGTTTAAGTAATAGACTGTCAGCATTAACGGATCTTGAAACTCAGTCATTCGTTCGTTCATTCATGACATGGTTAAAACCTATACCCAGAGAAGTCTGATGTCATTATGGAGTATGAATGTTTATTTCATGAATAAAATTGTATTGGGGGTCATATTAATGGCAGCTTAGTTTTTCTCGACATATTATTATACGGCAACAAGCCGAGGGAACAAGAATTTATATTAGCTTGTGCATTTATATGCATGTACCACATAACAAGAAACAGTTTGGAAATGTGTGTTTTACCTGACATTCCATAGTTCCTTTAGAAAATGGAAGCACATAGCGAGTGTATATTTTCATTCTCCTTTGGTGTCTACCAAAGTCATAACAAGTTTAAAGTTCACAACTATGTTACTCTCCTACTGTAAACACAAGAAGGCATGACTTGAGAACAAACAACCCAAGGAATAGGCTCCTGCTGTCACATTTGGCTATTACAATTTTCAGAATTACACGGGGAACATAGGCACCAATGTTATTGGCTTATACAACCTTATATTAATGAGGTTAAACAATGGCATTGAATAATTGTTCTTGGTAAACCCAGTTCTCTGGGTATTATGGGAACACATGTGCTTATGAGACTAATGTAACCCTATGCTTTGAAGACGGTTAACTTTTTCATAATAGGAAGAGTCCATTTTTTTCATAGTAAGGTTATTTTATACTAAAATAATATTTTCAGTTACATTTTACAGAGTGCTTCTCAAACTCTTCTACTTCTCTTCTCTTAATGGCCAAGGAGTTGAAGCCTACTATCTTCCCCTCCCACCTGCTTACCTCCTTTTACCAGGAGCATGAAGTTCCTTTGAAGTTTCTTGTTTTATTTTTTTACATCTCATGTCGGTTTTGTGATCTTCTCCATAAGGTATTAGTTCTGTTTGAATATGGAAGTGGTTTTCTCCAAAATCTTAAGTGAATGAATCCCCCAGGACATTTACCCATGGGTATGAAAACATAATTTGAGAAACGTGATATGAAAAAATGCCCAATTTGTGCAGGCAGCCTTCATCTTTTTCCATCAGCTTCTTTCTTTTATACACATCCACAAAGAGTAGATCCTTGCCATTTCAAATTTATCTTTTGCAGTTTTTATCTGATCACTATGACCCACAAGGTCCATGACTTAAAGAAGCTTTTTGTAATTTTGAGCACGTATTCTTTGAGGCTTCTGTGCAGCAGTCAATTAACTAATGACTTTACTTCTGTTATAGGTCACGTTCCCTGGAAACAGACCCTGAGAACAGGGGTCTGGGTGCACATTGATTTATAAAGAGTGTGCGTTCAGGAGAAGCCTGTATGGGAGTTAGGGAAACATAATAAGGGAGAAGAAGAGCCAAGCAAGTATGCCACCTCCAGCCAAATCTGGCTGTGTCCTGATCCACATAGAGAGAGTGCTGGCATACACACCGCACAACAGGGATGTCCTTTCACACCCCAGGTAATCCCTGGGGGAGTGGCCGGCAGTATGCTGGTAAATATGGATCAGTTAGCTCTGAGGTGGAGTGAATGCTCATTTGTAGCATTTTCCAACGGTGGGGTCCCTAATCCCACTGTGGCAGATTCAGGCTACCAACGTAATCTCACTGAATGCAGAATTGGGAAGAGAAACACACAGTGGACTGTTGAACTCTGCTCCATCACACTGTTGACTGGGGCCCACTACTGGAGACAGAAGTTACCTCCTGAGCCAGGAATATGTGTTGCTTCTTGGGCTCAGGGGCTCCCATCAGCAGAGGTCACCTTTCTGAAGAAGAGAGGCAGCCATGAGATGCTGGTGGCCATTAGTCATTGCAGGGAGGACAGATGCCCAGACCAGGGAAAGTGTCTCCTACAACCGTCCAGGGACCCTTGTAAGTCATTCAGCCTCTGCATCTCGATGTGGCCTTCTTAATGCTGTTTAGCTCTTGCCCATGCAATAATTATCTAGAATCAATGAAGATTTTGTTTCTTCATGAAAAATCTAGCTTCCCTCTGCCCCACCTCCTAGGTACTTACTGGAATTGATAATGAAAGAGAAGAGTTAGGGGCGCCTGGGTGGCTCAGTGGGTTAAGCCGCTGCCTTCGGCTCAGGTCATGATCTCAGAGTCCTGGGATCGAGCCCCGCATCGGGCTCTCTGCTCTCTAGGGGAGCCTGCTTCCTCCTCTCTCTCTGCCTGCCTCTCTGCCTGCTTGTGATCTCTCTGTCAAATAAATAAATAAAATCTTTAAAAAGAAAGAGAAAAAAAACAAAACAAAAAAAAAAAAAGAAAGAGAAGAGTTAATGAAAAGGTCTAAAAAAGGGATGATTGTTAGTAAGAAAATGACTTCATAAGTGACTTGGGCTTCATAGATATGTAATCTATAAGTGTCTGAATTGATCAGATATTTATGCATTTGAAGACTTGAGTTACTGAGACATAGTCATTGAGAATGTCAAGAATTTTCTATGGCTGTGGTTGTCACCTTAGTGAGCATCAGAATCACCTGGAGGGCTTATGGAAACCCAGAGCTTCCAATTCAGGGGTTCTGGAACACAGCTGCATTTCTAACTAGTTTCCTGGTGATGGTGATGCTCTTATTCCAGGGACACTTTAAGAGCCACCATTCCAGGGGCACCTGGGTGGCTCAGTGGTTTAAGGCCTCTGCCTTCGGCTCAGGTCATGATCCCAGGGTCCTGGGATCGAGCCCCGCATTGAGCCCCACATCGGTCTCTCCACTCAGTGGGGAGCCTACTTCCTCCTCTCTCTCTGCCTGCCTCTCTGCCTACTTGTGATCTCTGTCTGTCAAATAAATAAATAAATCTTAAAAACAAAAAAAAGAACCACCATTCCATTGTGAAGCTGTTATATTTATACATATATATATACACACACACATACATATATATGTATGTATATATATACACATATACATACATACATATATGTAAAATAATATATATAATTTATATATAAATATATAATTATATACAAATTATATATAAAATAATATATAATATATACATATATACAATAAATATATACATATAAATATTATACATATAAATATATACAATAAATATTTTGTTTATTGTTAATAATCAGTTCATCAATAATTCTTCCATAAATATATCACTTATTCTTTTGTATTTATCAACATCCAGAACATTTAATTCAAAAATGAATGCAGGCACATGGCCTTCTGTGATAGTGACTGATAGCTTAGGTAGAGAGCATAGTTTCACTCAGAAACCTTGAAATGAATAATGACCTACCCTTTCTGAGTCTCTCTTGTGGAAGACATTTGCGATTATTTATTCCAATTTTCCTATTAGTATTTTACTGGCACTCAGACAATTTGGGGGCTGCTTCAGATGATTTAGAGGTTAAATTGCCTTACCACTGTTGATACTTCAAAATTAAGATATTTAGTCACATAATTTTTAACTCTGTCTACATGTTATCACATTCACCAATGACAACAATTAAACTTAAACATTCTTCTCAGATCATCTTCCTCTCCCTCTGCCCCTCTAGCTCATGCTCTCTGTTTGTCTCCCTGTCTCTCTAAAGTAAATGAAATAAATCTTCAAAAAAATTCTCAGAATTTCCTGCTGAACATACAGAGTATAAGTAAATATAGAGTTTCTGAAATTGAAGACCTTCAGAATAGTTGGGACTATTCAACTTTTGAAAATGAAAACCTGCTTGTTAGATATGAATACCGGGTAGATTATACAGGACTCCTACATTTCATAACTTGTCACCCCATTTGAGGCTCTGTGTTCAGGGGAGGAGGATATATGTGTGGGGAGATGGAGACAGATATGAGGTGGTACTGGGAGAGCAATGGGGAGAAAGCAGGAAGTAGAATGAACTGCAGTGACTGGGGAAGGGGGATTTTTTTTTCCCCCAAAGGTGGTGCAAAATCAGTTCATTAAATGCCTGTGAAAAAAAATTCATTGTTATGGTGTGGAATGAGTGGTATATGTACAAAGAATCATGGGATAAATATAATAGAAACAATTGTCTTCAAATATGCTTTGATATTAAAAAAGAAACATTCCAAACAAACTTTCCCCTTTATTCTGTGTTCCTGGCAGGAGTAGGGGCGGGGGTTACATTAAAAGTAATTTGATTAATGTTCAATGTGAAATTGAAATAACTATGTATAAACCCACTCAAATCAAGTATACATTAAATAATTGAGTTAACTGAATTAGGCAGAGTAAGGGCACATTGATTTTCAATGTTTTTAAAAATTGGTCCACATATCATTGTTATGTTTTTGTTTGTAAACTTCAATATTTATTAAGTTTCCACGGTGTATTCAGTCCTGAAATGTCAAACTCTCTTAACCAGAATGAGGCTGGAGAATCTAACACTAATATAGATTTCTATTTCCTTTTAAAGAATCGATTTTTATGGTGAATTTTTTTCTTCAGGCAGCAAAGAGCCTGCTGGTTCTGTTTCAAAGCACATGTTTTTAGAAGTCTTATTCCCTGGGATTCCACATTATTATGGACTCAGTGGGCTAATTGAGAACTTTTTCCTACCAGATATTCAGATCCTATCATCATGATCTTAACATGGCATTAAACAAGTTGGCAAAGAGAATAAAGTCAGTTTTTCAACCATATATGCCAAAGTATAGTAATTAAGTAGAAAAACTCAAGTGAATGTAGGAAGTAAGCAGTATATATTGGTTTGTTTTTCAGAACCAGTGACAAAGCAGCACTGAGTTTCATCTTACCGACTGATCTTCCCACTTTAAAACATTTTAACCCAGTTTGGCATCTATATATTGCTGTGAACTTAAATCCTATTAGGTCTTAATTAAATAATTACCATTTAATCACCCCGTGGTTTAAGGCTTTTGTGCATCCCAAGGACAAGTAGGCCACATACAACAACATTTCACCCACTTCCCCCTCCTCTTGTCAGTTTGCTGTCAACGTCAACATATTTCTAGCGGGGACAAGGCTAAAGCCAGAGAATGGTTCATTGTTATCAGCCTACACAAACCCGGTTACTAGAATCACCACAAGGGTTTCCCAGTAGAATGGTAACTTTTGTGCATCCAGGAAAGCATAAAATTAAAAGAAACATAAGCTAAACAAATGAGCATAAGTTCCATTGATCCTTTGGCTCACACAGGGAATAAAATATTACCTTTGGAAGCACCCTGACATTTTGTTATAAAGGTTGAAAGAAGACATTTCCAAGGTTGTCTCAGTGTTGAAATTGCCTGGGGGTTGGGGTTGAGTGTCAGATGCAAGATGGGTCTTAATGAAATCTGACCCACTTTGACTTTCAAAAAAAATCTTGAATTCTTAGTGAAAAGGTTTTTTTCAGATTTTAAAGCCTTTTTTCCAACTGAAACAGTATTCTCCTTTAAATAATCGATACAGCATCACTCACTCAGATTTTTGAGGATGCTGTCATACTCCTCTTTTGAAAAAGGCAAAAATCTATTACTATTAAAGTGTGATGTCTTTGTTACTTGAATACTAATCACCTTTTTCTTAAAGCTAGGTTTGGCCAATGACTTTGAGGTTTTGTTTTGTTTTGTTTTGTTTTGTTTGAAATAATATTTAAGTACGTTGATTAGCTTGACACTTAGACACATTTGTGTAAGTAGTAATTTATTCATCATTCACACATACTTAAGTGGACATTATCATGATAGCAGTTGTCAGAACAGAACACAACAAGCTATGAATTTAGCTCTTATTTTAAGATGTTATCAGAAAAATCAGGGGAATATCTTGAAAAATGAAAGTTCTCAATAATGTGAAAAACAGGGAGAACTGAGTCAATTCTTGGTTCCACTTAAGAGGCTAGATCTTTTGCACACACATGTATATATTGAGATAAAAATAATAGCCACTCAGGTGCCTGGGTGGCTCAGTCAGTTAAGCATCTGACTCTTGGTTTCAGCTTAGGTAATGATCTCAGGGTCATGAGATCGAGCCTCACATCAGGCTCCACATTCAGTGCAGAGTCTGCTTATCCCTCTCTCACTCTTTGTGTCCCTCCTCTCTCTCTCTCTTCTGCCCCTCTCCCCCTCCTTAAAATAAAATAAAGTCTTTAATAATGATAATAATAATAGCCACTAATGTTTCTGGCGGGACAACATAGCTTGCAAGCAAATACGTAAGACTTTCTTTTTAGCCAAGGGATATAATGAAATGAAGATGAACCATTGTAAAAAATTTACCAGTCTGATTCTTAGACATACTGTCGCATTGATTTTGAGGAAGAGAATCTATTTTATGTTCATTTCATATCTTAGTCTTTTGTTGTTCTCTTTGTAGGAAAGAAAGGTATTTTGGAAAGACTAAAACCATTTATTAAACTCAGGAGCTACAATAATCTGAAAAGAAAAGTAGATACTGAAGTGCATTTTACAATCCTTCTCGGCCCTCTTCCATTTAATTATTTTTATCTCAGCTCTTTGAAAATTTATATACATCTCTGGCTCAGTTCTGTTTTCATATTTCTAAGTTGATAACAATATATTGAATGGAAAATCAATTCAGCAAAAATTCATTTTGTTTCAATAGTGATTACCTTCCCCATGGAACTAAAATTAAATAATTGTGCCCAGTATAAAGCAAACTAGGTGTAGCATATCACACAGGTAACCCCACAACCCTACATTTGTCTATTAATTATTATTCATACACGCCAAGGTAGTTTAATTTGTCTTAACAGAAAAAAAGTGTCTCTTGGGAACCACTACATACAAGACAATACCATACTCTGTCCTGCATTTACTTGGTCAAAAATGTGGCATTTAGTAGCTATGGGTAAGTTTTGGCTTGGGATTTGTTTCTTTATAAGCCTTGTATAATAACAATCATCATTTAAATAAAATCATAACCCTTAGAGTTAGGCTGCACGGTTATAGGAACGTGGTCTCTTTTGTGCATTGCCATTTCCCTGGTGCTTGAATATTCCCTGGCATAAATAGGTGCTCAATAGTATTTCTTGGCATGAGTGAATAAATAAACTTGCACAAAAGTGAGGGACAGAATAGTCTCTTTCAGATACATAAGAACTGTACATATTATTTTACAGATGATTTGCTCCCATTGGTCACCATTCTAATTTGAGCCATTGTTACTTCTTGCCCAAATCTACAGACACTCATTTTCATTCTTTTCTCCTTTCTGAAATGACCACAGGCTTACACTGGTCTACTTGGGATTTTCTAGATGAACATACCACACCCTGAGAACATGACTTTTCTTTTATTGCCCTCCTTATCTACTCAGGGAATTGCTCCCACCCTGCCTCAGTCTCCTGTGCACTTTGCAAACCCCAGTGACACAACTTCTCATAGCATGATTACATTGTTCTTTCCATAACCCACATAGTTTTGTATCTCTGGCAGGAGTCCCATTTTCCATTGCATAGTATATGCACAGTACGTATATGGGTCGTACATAGTAGATATAAAATAAGAGTTTTCGGCTGAGTAGTAATGAAATCTAATTAAAACAGTTGCTGAGAATATGATAGTTCCCTTTTTTTAAAGATTTTATTTATTTATTTGACAGACAAAGATCACAAGTAGGCAGAGAGGCAGGCAGAGAGAGAGGGAGGGAAGCAGGCTCCCTGCCGAGCAGAGAGCCCGATACGGGACTTGATCCCAGGACCCTGGGACTTGATCCCAGGACCCTGGGATCATGACCTGAGCTGAAGGCAGAGGCTTTAACCCACTGAGCCACCCAGGCGCCCCTGATAGTTCTCTTTTGCAGAAACCTCCCTTATCTGCCCTGCAAAGGCTACTCATTCATACCCACTACAACCTTGCTCCCAGAAAACTCCCATGAGGGACGCCTTGGTGGCTCAGTTACTTGAGTGTCACACTTTTGATTTTGACTCAGGTCACAATCTTGGGGTGGTAGGATAGATCCCCAGCCAGTCTCCGCATTGAGCTGAGTGTGGCGTCTGCTTGAGATTCTCTGTCCCTTCACTCCTTCCCCCACTTGCGCTCTCTTAGGCAAACAAACAAATAAATAAAATATTTATTAAAAGAAAAGAAAATGCCCATGATTAGTCTTCTACAACTGCCCTGTACTTCATGTTTCACCTTATTAAAGACTATTTGTCCTTCCCCAAACACATTAAGCTTTCCTACTTCTTACCCTTTGTTCAAGCTCTGAACAAGTATCTTTCTTCCTCTTACCATATCAGTTTTTGTTTATCAGTTCTATGTCTAGTTCAAGGAAACCTTATAAAGCTACATGATGGAGGAGGGAGGAAAGACAGGATTCCACTCCTTCACCACAGGGGAATATTTGAAGTTGACTCCAATGTGACAGCTACCTGAGAAAGGATCTAAGTCTGTGGCTCTCAGGGACGAGCTTACTACCCTCTGCTTTGCAAAGTCTCCCTGAAGCAGACCAAATAAGACCTTGGGAGACTTTGTGTTCCCCAAATTGCCTGAGGTACTGCTTAACTGGTTGTAGGTGGAGTACAGGAGAAATAGACCCGAACTTCTCATTCATCTTCGCAACAGTCCTGATGTGCCCGTGTCCCTATTCCCCTTCTACACAAGATGAAATGCATGCAAATAGTTGTAAATGAATTTTTTTCTCTAGTAGAAAACCCCAAACATGAGAGAGAAGAGGAGGGAGACAAAGAGAGTGAGCGAAAGACACAAGTCATCCCTGATCTCAACGCCAACATTTATGAAGTAGTTTTTGGGCAAAGTAGAGTAAGGTATCTGTGTCTTTGAAGAGATAGCCTCCTGTGCCAAGGCTCACCAATTTAGCAGTGGAGCTCAGATTGTATTTCAGCCCCATTGGCCCTTTTGGGCTAACATTCTACAATTGTACAACAATTGTACATGGAAACCCTGGGATGGAGCTTGTTATCTTTTCCTATATAAATATTCTTTTTTTTTTTTTGCATGCCTTATCTAATACTTTTTTAATTGAATTTTATTTTTTTTCAGTGTTCCAAAATTCATTGTTTATGCACCACACCCAATGCTCCATGCAATACGTGTTCTTAACGTTTTCATTCAGCCTTGACACAGTGCCCTCTGGAAGACTACACCAAGGTGTATCACCATCAGCAGAACATATTTTCCTTAAATAGATTACTTCTCAATTTTTCCCACTTGCTCCATTTCTCTGAAAACTCTCTGGTCAGCACCCAAAACTAGAATGTTGTGTTCTTGCTCAGAGGCTTAGAGACATGTCAGAAATGAACACAGGCTCCAACGTAACATAAATCAAGTAACAGATCTAAAGAATTCAGTTATGGAAGCTGAAGGAAATAAGCTGGCTTTTTTTTAAAGTTTTTTTATTTATTTGACAGAGAGAGAGAGAGTGCACAAGCAGAGGGAGTGGCAGAGGGAGAGGGAGAAGCAGGCTCCCTGCTGAGCAGAGAGCCCGATGCAGGACCCAGTCCCAGGACCCTGGGATCATGACCTGAGCTGAAGGCAGATGCCTAACTGACTAAGCCACCCAAGTGCCCCTAAGCTGACTTATTTTATTTAGGAGTTCGCTGTCAGATTTTTATTGGAAACTGTGGTGATGAAGCAATTTGAGAATACCCATTGGTGTGAAGTATTAGTAATTAATGCAAAAAAGCTCAATTCTCTTAACTGTTTATTCTTTAGTAAAAATGTATTGAGGGATTATCATGTGCTGCATCCAGGCATACCCTGGTGAAAAAATTATATAGAATTGCCTTAATGAAGATTAGGATCTTGGGGTGGGACAGATGATGAATTAATAAATAGACAAATGTATATACACTTTGAAATTGCCATCTGGGCCAAGAAGAAAGGGGGCTAAGAGGGAGAAAAATAGGAAGAGCCCTCTTTAAATAGGGAAACCAGGGATGGGCTCATTTTCACAGTTGCATTAAGTGAGCTCTGAGGTTCATGAATGAAAGCCAGCCATGCAGAGAGTACAGATATAAAACTCCAGGCTGAGGGAACAGCATACACAAAGGGTCTAAGCCAAGAATAAATTTGGTGAGTTCTAGGAACACAGCACCTTGCAAGTTCTTGTCAAAAATGCCAGCTTCTCAAGTCCACCCTGGACCTGTGGAATCAAAAACACTGGAGACAAGGGGTGCCCACAGATGGTTCAGTCAGTGGAGCGTCCTACTCTCGGTTTTGGCTCAGGTCATGATCTTAGGGTCATGAAATCGAGCCCTGCGTTGGGCTCCAAACTCAGTGCAGAGTCCACTTCAGATTCTCTCTACCTCTCTCTCTCTTTCTTCCCACCCCTCACCCCGCGTGCTCTCATTCTCTCTTTCTCTCTTGCTCTCTCAAATAAATAAATAAATAAAAGAAACACACAAACAAATAGAACACTGGGGACAGGAGCCTGCAGGCTCTGTGTTAACAAATGCTCCGCAGTAACGATGAGACATGCTCTTAAGTGAGGACCACTGCCTTCCAGGGAGGTGTGAGCCATGTCGGGAAAGGTGAGAACAAGACACGGGCAGTGGCAGTAGTAATTGTGGACACAGACCATGAACATTTTAGATTGTCAGAAACGTTTGCAAATCCAAAAAACCTGTTAACTATAAAACCTAAGCTGTCTAAAATAACTCCTGAATTTGAATATCAATGTCCTTGTGGTTGATATTTTTAATGGCTTATGGATTATTACTTATTTTTAAATAAGTAAACAGATTTCATTAACTGACATTTCGCCTGATGTTTTGTCACATATAATTAAAATTTCTCAGATACAAAATATTGGCATTTCTTCTGCTTCCTTAGCAGCCTAAAAACATGGCTTGCTTAAATGATTTATTTATACTCATTAGGGACCTTTTTATTTTAATTGTGCATGTTTTGCACTGAGCCTCTGCAGAACAAGGGTGAACTACCTTCTTAGGTCTTTTAACTATGTCATGCAAAGGCTATGGAAAGCTGGAAATGGGTTGTTTGTTTGTTTGTTTGTTGTGGGTTTTTTTTGTTTGTTTGCTTTTTTTTTCTGTGAAGAGAAAATAATTAGCAGTCACAGTTAAGATTACAGAAACAAGTTTCCAAGGAAATTAAAGTCACTTGTTCTTATAAGTAAAAACCTGTCCTTCATGATCAATTCTGTCTTGTTCCTCATTCCTAATTTATATCTGTGAAGGCAAAATGAACAACATGCATAAAAAAGGAGGTAGACATTATTAGTGTAGTAGAGCTGTAATTCAGCTCTTACTTTCAGAACCTTGAGGTTATGAGCTTCATAATGAAGCCATGTCCAAAAAGATGAAGAATTACGATGGATGCAAATGAGAAGATGTTAAAAAAGAATTTATGCTTTTGTGTTTGGGTGTGCGTTCTTTTTTGAGAAAAAAACTAGAGATACTTTTTTCATAAAAATGCGGGGATTCTTCCTGGGAAAAACACAGCAGTTAATTGCTATTCTCTGCATGCCACAAATTTTGAAAGTGTGGTGACTCTGAGGGAAACCCGTAGCTAAAATATAATTACTGATAATTGTTTGGGAAATAAAGGCCCCAGATTTCTTCATGCCTACAAACTTCATATTGTTTTCCTAAGATCTGG
Source organism: Enhydra lutris kenyoni (assembly GCF_002288905.1). Lineage (NCBI taxonomy): Eukaryota > Metazoa > Chordata > Mammalia > Carnivora > Mustelidae > Enhydra > Enhydra lutris. The sequence goes on along the minus strand of NW_019154107.1, from coordinate 13,190,431 downwards.
ATGCTTTTTTTTTTTTTTTTACTTGAACTTAACTTCCCTCCAAGTCATCCTGATTATGCTACATCTAGGTCATTAGTTCTGAGTCTGTTTCATTATTTATGTCCTTATTCTGTTTGCTGGTCAAAAGTGGTCATGCCCAACTATGAAAACATGCAAAAATGGCCCCAAAAGCTGAACGCAGGGAAGACAATGAAAAGAAACAGCATATTATTTTGCCTTCAGGCTACCACAATGAATACTGATGCTGGAAAGGAATGTGGTCGCATCTCTGTTAAAAAAGAATACATGTTTCAATGGCATAATTTATTGTCAAGAAAGTCTACCAGAGGCAAAAGTGATATGAAAGGCAGAGGGATGTCTCAGCTCCATACACTCCCTCAACATTTGACAGAGATCAAGGAGTTAATCTTATGGAAAGGATGGCTATTCTCCATTTTGTTGGAGATCTATGGGCTAGCCTCATAATGTTAGTAATGAGAATTCACCTAAGAAGCCTCTTGAAGAAAAACAAACAAACAAAAAAAGGTGTCTGACCTCTGAAGTTCAAGGGTAAAGGAGATTGAGGAACTGGATGAAGTTCATCTATGTAGTATATGTTGTAGGCACCCCAGCCAGATGCCTTCACTAAACTGGTGCACTCATCCCCAGCAACTGAGAGTTGGCTGCTAAAAGACTCATCGTTGCACCCTTTTCCAGAAAACCTCCCTGAGGCAAAAAGAAGCCACCTTGCCTGGGAAATTACACCACCTTTTTCCTGCTCAGACTGCCAGAAGGCAGCTAGTGGCCAATAACCAATTGAGATTGCGGTAGAAAAGGACAACCCCTTTGTCTCAGCATAGAACAGACTGTGGTATATATTTGTGCTCCAGAGCTCCCCATGGGATCAAGCTGATGTTGGGCTCCAGCTGAGACAACATCCTTACTTAGCTTGTCCCCTCTACCTGCTCCTCTCACTTAAGATCATTCAGACTCTGCTTCTCCAAATCCCCAGCCTAAGTCAGTAGATGGCTGAGACAAATGCTGAACCTCCACCCTGGGCACCACACCAGGCAGTAACCCAACCAGAGTAAAGAGCCAAGAATTACAGTTAACAATGGACATCTCCAAGCCAGATGCATTTCATGAAAGGCTTTCCTACATCTTATCTTGTGTTTCTTTGTTATTCATCCAATGACATTTGAGTAGCTTATGTCCCCCAGGTATTTTTGAAACTCCAGTAGGCCTCTGATCCTCTAGGCAAAGCAGCATATGGTCCTTGACTCTCTTGGCCCCATTGGCGGGCACTCATTCCCATCAGGATAATGTAGCCATCCAGAAATGCAGAAGCTACAAAACACAGCTGGGCTGTACCTGCCCCCAGTTCATGGGTAACTGGGTCCCATGAGGACTTCCCTGCACCTCATGTAGGAGTTCTAATAGTGCTACTCAAGTCCTTTATTTGCAGGACATGACTTCCATTTCCTCCCCATTGCCTTCTCACTACTAACCCAGCGTGAAAAATCCTGGGATTTTCCTAACATCTCCTCTTTGTAGACTGTTTTCCAGGGGATTGGTTCTCAAACATTTGTTCAGTAAAGTTTCATTGTAGAGAGAAAGGCTACTAGTCACCACTTCATCTTTTAAGTAGTATCTGTGACATAAAAATTCTCCCGCCAGTGTATATAGCCTTAGAATGGCCTTTCATCATCAGACTCGACTAATTTTTAATTTCTGGTACATGACATGGGACTTCAATGAATGAGTAGGTTAAGATTTCAGGAAGAATGTTTAATGTCCCTAAGAAGGGAAGTTTTTCAGATTATCAGTGGCCCCATTAATACATAAATAAAACACTTTATATGTGTGTGCGTGTGATATGTATCATGTCACACAGTTTATAAATAAACTCCTAGGTGGCGTTGCTAATTCACGCATCCCAGAGCCTCTTCCCTTCTATGCCTGCTTGTGCAGCTGCTCCTACTGTGGCCTTCCTCAGAGTGTCCTGGACCTCCACCACTACTTACTCCCCCACTTGCTGTCCATCTACAAGCCTCCTCTTGCTTCACTTCCCTCCTAACCAGTTTAGATTCCATCGTATGTTTTTCAGTGACATTCCAGCTAAAATTTAAACTCCCTTGTCCCTGATAAAGAGACACCTGACATGACCCCAAACCTGGATCCACTGCTTTCTGCATGCTTGCAAGGAACACTGTTGGCGAAGGAGAAAATAGGGTGGATGGGTTCAAGATTTCAAAAACAAAATGTCAGTCCTCGGCCTCCAATGGGCCCTCAACACCATCTGGCAACCTCGCTAGTTTCTGAGGTCAATTTCTGTCATGGTCTCTTGTCACACCTAATTCAAATGTTCCCACTTCTCCTGAATTCATGTTTTCATTCAACGAATACTTGTTGAACACCGATTTTATGCCAGTTCTATTGCTTCATACTTCATAGAGGAATCAGAGGCCCTCAAAGTACAAATCCCTTGACTTATTTTTTTCTAATCATTTAAATTGACCTTCTGTACCCAGTAGAACAGTCCCTTAACTATGAAGCCAAAGCTTCTCCCTCCAAAATGATGTTCTCTTGTTAATAGATAATTCCTTTCTTTAGTTGCAATGTCGTTGATGACTAAAATCTTAAATCTATATTGGAACAAATCTTTACGTAGGATAAGCAACAACCTGACAGCCAATTTAATTTCATAAAAAGAAGAAAAACTTGACATATCAGACTTATATATCCTTCTAAATCAGTACTTTTATATCTATAATCAGACAACATTTAATGAAGTGAAAATGCTGCTGGCATGAAACTAGTCATAATAAAATTAGACTTGGTTTGCTCTTTCATGGAGAATATATTCCAGATGTTTAAGTGATTCAAAGAAAACCCACAGTATAATGGCTCCCTTCCATGTTTTCTCACTCACTGCTTCCAAACTAGAATAAAATCTAATGAAATTCTGGTCATATTTAAATAACAAGGGAGGGGCGCCTGGGTGGCTCAGTGGGTTAAAAGCCTCTGCCTTTGGCTCGGGTCGTGATCCCAGGGTCCTGGGATCAAGCCCCGCATCGGGCTCTCTGCTCAGCGGGGAGCCTGCTTCCTCCTCTCTCTCTCTGCCTGCCTCTCCCCCCCCCACTTGTGATCTCTGCCTGTCAAATAAATAAATAAAATCTTTAAAAAAAATAATAAATAAATAAATAAATAAATAACAAGGGATATTGTTCAGAGGTAATGGTGCTTTTTTGATATTTCATGTTCAGAGTTCAATAATGTAAACATATATTTATATGAGTAATATTAAGAGCTCTAATATCAAAAAGATAATCAAACACAATGGGACATCCACTTAAATGACACAAGACCTGTATTGACCTGGGTCCTATTGTGATATCCCTCCAGGGTGAAACTTCCCACCAAATGATCACTTTACCAACTGACCTTCTCCCTGCCCACATCAAAGCTTCCTTTGATCCTAACAGAAATGTAATCCACATTAAACTAAACTTGTGCTTTTTGCCCCCCTTCGTTAATGATAATACTAGTAGTAATAGTGGTGGTTGTCAGGAAGTGGTAGTAAAATTTATCATAGATTTCCTCTGTTCCAGCTCAGAACCTAGAGTTCAATAGTTAATTGAAAAAGCCAGTTCAATCAGGGAATCGTAAAAAAGTATGTCTTAAACATTTTATTCGATCTTAAAATAGTCAACCAGGATTTTAATGTTGTGTGAAGGTTTCTTCTTTAAGTGTAGATTCACTGATTAGACTTCTCCATAAATCACATGATGATGAAGACTTTGTGATTTCCAGTTCCAGTTTCTTTCATGTAGACAGAGCACATCAGGAAACATGAAAGGCATTCTGAATACAGAACCCTTCTAAATTTTTCAGATTATTTTCCTAATCTTTTACAGTTGCCTTGTCTACACCCAGCTGAACAATATTTACTTCTCTTGTTCTTCTTAAAGCACCTTTCTAAAGGGTTTAAGCTGGTTTTCATAGAAATAATAGCTTATTTTCTCTTAGACTTAAATTTCTTTGGTTTGTGAAATCTTTAATTAAATTATGTAATTGTAGTACTAACTAGCAAAATCAGGTTCGAGACCATACACACAACTGAGAACTCAACTAATGAGAGCTGAAGGCCGTGCACCCTAGCAGATAGCTCTAACATTATATTTAGAGGCTGTAGGAAGCCCCAGTCACTGTGTTTCACAGAAGCATGAAGACTGGCTAATCTGCCGAGTCTTAAGTAGAGACCAGTTAAGAGAACATCTATAGTAATTGCTAGATGGGGACAAAAAAAAAAAAAAAAACACCAGAAGCCACCCGATCCCATGATTACAAGGGCAGGGTGGGTAGGAGAGTGAGTGTTCTGATTAATGATATGTACTGGACCCTAATTTTTAATCACCTGCACCCTCAAAAACACCAATGGAGGATTAAAATCTCTGTCTGGGACTCAGAGTGGGGGGTGGGGGAGGAAGTGAAAATCCAAATATTCTAATAAAAGGCATTTGAACATGTGCATGATATAGTCCAAAGGGAGTTGAAATCTGCATGTGACTGAGCCAGATACTCAGTGGCTGAGAGGCACACTGGTGAAGACAGATGATTAGCAGACAGAGTTAACCTGCACCTTTGTTGGACTCAGACTAGCTGCATGCCATCTCTGTAATGCTTTCCCATTTCCAGTTCCCACTCATATGATCTTTATCTATGGTTCCCAGAAACAGATGTTATCATCCAGAAGAGAATGCCTCCATTTGTAATTATTGCCCTTGTCCGGGTTTCTCCATTGACATTTAAGAAATCTGTTTTCTAGGGGCATCTGGGTGGCTCAGTCCGTTAAGTCAACAACTCTTGAATTCGGCTCAGGTCATGATCTCGGGGGTCGTGGGATGAAGCCCCACATAGGACTCCATGCTCAGCAGGGAGTCAGCTTCAGGATCCCTACCTCCCACCGCATACATGTACATGTGCGCACACACACACACATGCTCTCTTTCTCTCAAACAAATGAATCTTTAAAATAAATCTGTTCTCGGGCACATGAGTGGCTCAGTCAGTTAAGCATCTGCCTTTGGCTCAGGTCATGGTCCGAGGGTCCTGGGATCGAGCCCTGCGTCGAGCTCCCTGCACACAGGAAGCCTGCTTCTCCCTCTCCCACTCCCCCAGCTTGTGTTCCCGCCCTCGCTGTCTCTCTGTCAAATAAATAAAATCTTTAAAAAAATGAAATAAAATAAATCTGTTTTCTAACCTTTTATTACACAAAACAAAGTGATTATGGGTCATTTCCTTTTAGAGATACAAATTTACATTGATGGATTTTACCTCCATCCATGGGATTCTTTTAATCTCTATATTTATTCATAAGGCAATGGAATAATAATATTTACTATCCCTATAAAAACTTTCTCAGACTGATTCCTATAGCATTCCATTGACATGAAGTTGAATAAAGATGAATACATCAGATAGGATTTTTTTTCATGTCTATGGTCAGACAGAAAGATTTCTTCTGTTTTCCTTTATTTTTATTTTTTATTGATACATAATTCACAAACAATAAAATTCACCCTTCAGGGACATCCAGTTGGCTCTGTTGGTGGAGCCTGTGACGCTTGACTTCAGGGCCATGAGATTGAGCCCCACATTGGGTGTCCAGTTTACTTAATAAAAAAAAAAATTGGGGGGCACCTGGGTGGCTCAGTGGGTTAGGCCTCTGCCTTCGGCTCAGGTCATGATCTCAGGGTCTTGGGATCGAGCCCTGCATTGGGCTCTCTGCTCAGTGGGGAGCCTGCTTCCTCCTCTCTCTCTGCCTGTCTCTCTGCCTACTTGTGATCTCTGTCAATCAAATAAATAAATAAAATCTTTCAAATAAATAAATAAATAAAATTTAAACTCACTCTTTTTTGAAGTGTGCAATTCAGTGATGTTTTGTATATTCACGAGGTTGTGCTACCATCACCACTGTCTCATTCCAGAACACTTCCATCACTCCCAAAAGACATCCGTGATTCTTTAATATAATATTCTTAATGCCCATTTTTAAAAAACATTAAGTTCTGTAGAGTGATTATCACAATGTCTTATATTGTCTAAGTACTATATAAGAATCTTATATTCCATACAATACCACATTTTAGTGGTGAGATATTGAGGTTGATTTGACAGGACAATGCCATTCTTATTTAGAATGTACATACTGGCTCCTTCTCTTTAGAGTGGGAGGGAATTGGAGGGTTATAGATGAAGTCAGTGTAAACAGTGGTTTTATCAACATAGTGAACCAGAGAAATAACACCTACCCAGATCAAGCAAGTCAAAGCAGCATATATACCCGAGTAAGTGATGTTGTCCTTGTACATAGACATTACATTACACAAACTGTTCTCCTAAGTGAGGGAATTTGTCCCTTAAGAAATTGTTCATTGGAACATTTGGATATCATGCATCATGTTAAAGATCCATAAATGTCATCTTAATAGGGTAGATATGATGCATGGTAATATCCTCCCCATATCTGCACAGGGTTCTTCTACTCACTGGATTGTCATGATGCATTGCATCAGAGAATCCCATTCTAGTGCTTCAGAGACAGTAGAGAAGCCCCTTGGGAGCTCTCCTAAGCCATTGCTACAAGGACTAAAATACCAGGAGACCAGTCATTCCTAGGGCTTGACAAAATACCCTAATCTCTAAATGAATCTATTTATTATGCAGTTGGTACAAAGTGTGAATATAGTATCTCATGATTGAGTATATATTTTTATTATTTTAAAAAAGGGTCCATTTCTGGTTGCATGATGCATAGAATTTAGAATCCAGCAGTGTATTTTTTTGTTACTTTGCCAATTCAGAATTACTTTGGAAAGTTATAGTATAATAGCTAAGAATATGTACTCTGGAGGCAGGCAACCCTGGTTATGTATCACAGGTTCCTCCATTTTGACCCATTAAAACTTTGGCAAGATAAAACCTCTGCAAGTTGTTTTCTCACATGTAAAATGAGAATTCTCCAACTATACCCCATAGGATTACTTTGTAGGAAAAAAATTATCATTAAGTGGACAGAGCTTATCACAGGATTAGGCACCTAAGAAATGCTCTATAAATATTAGTTATTATTATTATTCACCCATTCACAAGTGTTCATAGTTGCAATGGCATTGTAATAGAGCAAATGTCACTAACTGCACCCTAAACAGAACAAGATATCTTGTAGTTCCCATGTGTCTGTTTCTTTGCTTTAAATGTTCTCATTTTCCAACTTGCCCTTGACTATTTCACGTAGGCACTTCGAGGAGAAATTACACCTCTGAAAGAGAATGTCAGCTACGTCAATGACCTTGCTCGTCAACTCACTACACTGGGCATTCAGCTGTCACCATATAACCTCAACATCCTGGAAGACCTGAACACCAGATGGAAGCTTCTGCAGGTAGGCACATTATGAGCATTGCAGTTCCTTGATACAACAAGAGGATATATGGCTAAATCTTGTTTGTAAGGTACAAGAAAAGTAGTTTCTTTGTGTGATGTTCTGGATAATATTTTGTGAATGTAGGGTATTTTATACTATTTAGTAACTTCCTACAGAAATGTTTTCAGACCTACTAGTAATAATTTTTTTTAAACAGCTTAAAATTAGTCTTTCCTATATCTTGCAATAAATATGGGAAATAGTGTGGAATCATGACAGAAGGACTTATTTACTATCATACAATTACTTTGTACTATTATTGCTTGGATTCTTTAAACATCTTTATCTTTGGATTCCTAATTCAAACAACAGTCAATGATAAGACATATTCTAAAATCTTTTTTAAAAGGACATGTGAACCATGAGAGACTATGGACTCTGAAAAACAATCTGAGGGTTTTGAAGGGGCGGGGGGTGGGAGGTTGGGGGAGCCAGGTAGTGGGTATTAAGGAGGGCATGTATTGCATGGAGCACTGGGTGTGGTACAGAAACAATGAATACTGTTATGCTGAAAAGAAATTTTTTTAAAAAGTAAAAAAATAAATGATTCTGAGACAATAAAAATAAATAAATAAATAAACAAACAAACAATTTTTAAAAGAATAAGAAAAAAAAAAGAACATTGTGGGGGCATCTGGGTGGCTCAGTGGGTTAGGCCTCTACCTTCTGCTCAGGTAATAATCTCAGGGTCCTGGAATCAAGTCCTGCATCGGGCTCTCTGCTCAGCAGGGAGCCTGCTTCCCCCTCTCTCTCTGACTGCCTCTCTGCCTACTTGTGATCTCTCTCTCTCTCTGTCAAATAAATAAATAAAATCTTAAAAAAGAAAAAAAGAACATTGTGGGCGCCTGGGTGGCTTAGTTGGTTAAGCGTCTGCCTTTGGCTCAGGTCATCATCCCAGGGTCCTGGGATCAAGCCCAGAGTTGGGCTCCCTGCTCCGTGGACCATCTCCTGCTTCCTCTGCCACTCCCCCCACTTGTACTCACTCTCTCTCTCTCTCTCTCTCTCTCTCTCTCAAAAATAAATAATCTTTTTTTAAAAAAATATAAAAAGAACATCCTATCCCAAACCTATATATTAAGGTTTTTCATAGGTTTGCTTAATAAATATAGGACCAGAAGCATGCTCAAGGTCACACTTACTAGCTGTGGGACCTTGGGCAAGTTATTTAAGCTTTCTGTTCTTCGGTCTCTCATCTGAAGAAAATGTGGATATTAAATGTTTCTAAAATACCAGTCTATTATTAGGACAAGTAAGTCAAAAGATGTGGGAAGTGCTTAGAACAGTATAGTTACATAGTAAATGCTGTATAAATTCTAGCTCTTGGTGTTATTGCAGTTATAATGATTATTATTATTATTGCATACAAGTTTTGGAATCAAATTTACTGAGTGACCTTGAAGCCACTTGTCCTCTCTGATTGTCAGTTCTCTCGTCTCTAACATATTTGCTGTAATAGTAAACAAATTAGTTCACATAGAGTTGTTAGTACAGTACCTGGCTCATAATAAGAACTCAGAAAATGTAGTGTGTGTCTCTGTGTTCCCCACGTGAGGGACACTGTGTAAAATACCCCAAAACCCTCAAACTGATTTTACTATGGAATTAGAAAATTGTTTTGTCTCCCTCTCCAGTTTCATAGGGTGCAGACAGTATGCTTCTGAGAACAGAGAGGAAACTGAATTTAAAAATATTTGTTTTCAGTGTTTTAGTAGGAAAAAAATGATAAAGCAGATAACTTTTCATATTGACAGTCCATTTAGCGGTGTGATTGAAAGTCCTGTTGAAGAATTGCTAGATCTTTCATAAAAACAAGTTCCAAATTCAAGACCTCTTGAGATCTCCTATAATGTAATTCTTGTTGTGATGGATAGTTTTGAAATATTTGTATGATAGACTGTTATAAGGGACATTGACTAAAGCAAGCAATATAGCTAAGCAATTACATGCCTTTCTATGTCTCTTAGTTTCATAGTGGCTAAGTACTATTAAAACCTTATCAACCTCGGTGGTGGGTATTAGAGAGGGCACGGATTGCATGGAGCCCTGGATGTGGTGCAAAAACAATAAAAAATTTTTTAAAAAAACCTTATCAACTTCATCCTTAGTATGTTTTTTTTAATTTCTTTTCAGCGAAACAGAATTCATTGTTTATGCACCACACCCAGTGCTCCATGCAATACGTGCCCTCCTTAATATCCACCACCTGGCTCCCCCAACCTCCCCCCCCCCACCCCTTCAAAACCCTCAGATTGTTTTTCAGAGTCCATAGTCTCTCATGGTTCACCTCCCCTTCCAATTTCCCTCAACTCCCTTCTCCTCTCCATCTCCCTATGTCCTCCATGTTATTTGTTATGCTCTACAAATAAGTGGACGGGACTGGAAGAGTATGTTTTTCACTTTAAGCATAAATAAGGAAAGTAATAAATGTCTTGGGAAAAACAGTGGCCACATTTGTTCTTTTCAAGCACTCTTGAACTGTATCTTAAAATTTCTTTTGAAGAACCAAATGCTGAGTGCCTGGGTAACTCAGTCGGTTAAGCATCTGCCTTTGGCTCAAGTCATGATCCCAAGGTCCTGACATTGAGCCCTGCATCAGGCTCCCTGCTCAGATGAGAGTCTGCTTCTCTCTCTGCCTCTTCTGCTCCCCCTGCTTATGCTCTCTCTCTCCCTCTCTGTCAAATAAATAAAATCTTTAAAAAAAAAAAAAAGCCAAATGCTACATTTGCCTTCAGAATGTAGTATGAGATTTATGATCATGGCACCTAAAGTTAGAGATGAGATCAAAAGATTATGACTGATAAGGAAATTTTTTTTAGGATTTTATTTATTTATTTGAGAGAGAGAGAAAGAGAGTATGGGGGTGGGAGGATCAGAGGGAGAAGCAGACTCCCTGCTGAGCAGGGAGCCTGATGCAGAACTTGATCCCAGGACCCCATGATCATGACCTGAGCCAAAGGCAGTCGCTTGACCGACGGAACCACCCAGGTGTCCTGATAAGGGAAGTTTTTAAAGATCAGTACTAAGTGAGCCATTATAGTAGCACTCTTTATTTAGATGTAAAGTATGAGAAAATATTAATAGCCTAAGTTTTGCTCATTCCTTAAAATGAATAAGGACTTGGTTATAAATATAGGGAAGAACATTAAAGGAGTTGATGTAAAAAAAGGACTGGAGTGAATAGTTTTAGCCCTGACTTCAAACTGAAGCTCATTCTTTGACCATGTTATCTTGAAAAAGCCTTTATCCTCCCTCAGCTTTAATTCCCTCATTTATAAAATGAGGCAATCCATTTGGACTCAGGTCATATCCAGCTCAATCCTATGATTCTATTTCTGGATATCTGGGGAGGAGATATGCATATGACAAAATTTAGTTTAGAATCAATACAGTGGCTTCCTCTATTCATGTTATAGACGTGGCTCATGGGGAATTGTGTTTTTCCTTCTTTCATTTTAACTTTTAAACCCCTCATCCCAAGCCCACATATACACAGCTTTCTCATACTAAACAGCTCGCTGAGTTCATGGTACATGCTCTTGTTGTGGCAAATTTCACATGTTGCTATTTTTGGACATGACCTTAAGGATATGCTTGAAAAGTGTTTTCAGCAGAAAGCTGATAAATCCAAGGTTTGGGGTTGCACATAATTGAGTCAAGTGGATTCCATTTTCTTTCTTTGACCATAACTGTAACCAACCTGCTATATTATAAATGGGAGTCCTTGTTCAGAAAGTGAACAAAGCCAAGAAATGAGGTTCACATCAAATAACTTCATCCCCATTACTGGCAGAGCAAGTCATATGCCCTGTTAACAACATTTTACAGTTAGAAGAATGTAACTGACCAAAGAATCACCTACCATCTGTGGAGGGAAGCTGGAGCCCATCATCATTATGACATTCTATTTCTAGAAAAAATAAAAAATTTAGTTGTTTACAATGCTATGTCAGTTATGACATCTTGATTAGAAAAATTAGTACAAATTCATCTCTGCTTCTTTGTCTACAAATTAAAGACAGAGAAAAATTAAGAAATAGAGAGTTGGAGTAGTGGGAAGGCACATATAAACCTAAGAAAACCTCTTAAATTTGGGCAAAATAGTGTAATAGAAGAAAGAGAGTTACACAGTACCAGGCTCTATCTACTTGATACCAGAATATCCTGGGTTTAATTAGACAACCCATTAATTTTTATTTTAAAAGAAAGCCATACTGTTTTTTTTAGCTGTGTGTAATATCAGTCAAAATGATAGAAACAGATAAACCATGTATATATGAGGTCAACAGCAGAGTAAGACACAGTTGTGATTTATCTGTATATCAAAATATAGAGAGCTCTGAATTTATTTGGAATGCACAAATAGAAGTTTAGAGACATTGGTTTCCCTGTTTGAAACTCTGTCAGAATAAAATCCTATTTTCTGCCTCAGAGTGGACTCACTGGTTAAAATGTTTGCCCTAGACCACGTGACAATGTGTTTTGGGCATAGGAAACCATCATTCCTTGTAGTGAGGAGGAGTTTTCATGTACATTCCCTCATTTAATCCTCATAACATAATGATGATGCCTTACAATTACATATTATCACTATTCCCTTTTACATGTAAGGAGTCTGAGACTTAGACACAGAAACTGACACAGTCCCAGTCACAAGCTTGTGTCAGTCAACATGTGAATCCTCTCTTCGGAACTGTGACCACCCACCCCCCACCCCTTGTTTCCTCTTATCAAAGTCCTGTTTAGTTTGGACTTCACAGAGTCATACTTGAAAGCTAGTTAGGGCATCATGGGCATGAAATACTTCACTCTTTCCCTGCTTCTCCCCTTTTTTGAATAATTCTCAGGGATATTAACTTTGAAATCTCCCTTTTACGAACCAATGGATTAATGAGCCCAGCTCAGTGTACCCCTTAAAATCCCACCAGTAGTTTCAAATATAAGACATTAAAGCATTACATTCTTCATTGTCTTTAGAACTCAGCTACCATCTTAAAATCAACCAAAAGTTACTTTAATGAATTAGTTCTGAAAGCAGAACCAATGCTAATATTTGACCCAATGGAAATGAGTATCAAAACCAAATGGGAAGAAAATTAAACTGATGATAAACTTTTCTAATGTTGAAGCAATGGGTATATGTATAGCGACATAATCATGCTCTTTACTCACCAAGCAGCAGTACTATAGGGGATATTCTACTCCAGGGAAGTACCGCTAGGGGATGTTCTAACCGTTTCTCTGCATTACGAGTAAACCCATGAAGAGCAACAGAAACTGCAAATACACTTTAATATAAAGAGTACATGCTTTATTGACTGTGGGATGTCTGGAATGTAATCACTTGAAAAATATTGAACACGAAGATATTTCTAGGCATGATATTCTTTAAATATGTTTAAGGACAGTATCATGAATTATGTATGCTTTTAAAGGTTTCCTAAGATTCTTCCGAAGTCATGCAGATAATTATATACTCCATCTTCACATCTGTGTTAACTTTCTCTCTCAAGGATCTAGACCCTCATCTTCTGTACATCCCTGTGTACCCAGCAGACACTGTAATCGTCCTATCTGGTCCAAGGACATCCTAACCAAAATCCCCTTTCCTGCTTATGCCATCCTAGGAAGAATTTTATAGATGGGTTTTCTCCTAATACTTCCATAATGCCTCACTCTTTCTCCATGTTATAAAAAAATATGCTATTATGACACTAATACTATAAAAGTGGTACCTTTCAGAACTCTGACTTATAAATTCTTCAGTATTGTCTGACCAAGAATTTGGTCTACATAATCAACAAAGACGAGTAAGACTGTGGAAGGACATGGGATCATATGTAGCTGGCCAACAGAAATATTTGCATGGCTATGTTTTCTAAAAATTTAACCGGAGTTTTAATTGAAAAATTAAAAATTCCAGCAGAGCAGCTTATGATCTTTACTTTGGTGAGATAGGTTTTCAAAGCAGGCTGCTGTCTATATATATGTGTTTGTCCTTCTCATCATTGAGCACAGGATTTGATCCTTTCAATGTGTTGACAGATTTTGAGCGTTTTCTTCAGACTCTTTTCTTTATTTTTAAGGCTACTGTACTAAGCATTTGGCATTACGGGGTCCCTTCTAGGCAGGGAGCCTAAGTGAGCTCTGCCATCTGCTCTTACAAATAATGTGGACCTATTACTAACTGAGGGTAAGGAGAGGGTATCTGACTTCAGTCCCTTTGGTTGGGCAAAGGTTGTTTCTACCAATGTCTTCTTAGCATGTCCTTTTTTGGTTGTTTCTTTAACAATACCCAAAATGATTCTGCCTGTGGTTAGACCTTAGAACCCAGGAGAAAATGATGAGACTGAGGCCATTCTCAAAGGAAATGTGTTTTCCTCCATCAGTGGTTCTCAAATGTTCATAAGCATCAGAATCACCTAAAGACTTATTAAATCACTGGGATCCACTTCCAGAGTTTCTTATTCAGTAGGTCTAGCCCTGGAGTTGGACATTCTGCCTTTCCAGCCAGCTCCCAGGTAAGGCTGATTCTGCTGATCCAGGGACTACACTCTGAGAACCATCGTCCTACATTAAGTTGGCCAGATATGGCCAACCTTAAAAGATTTTAAAAAGTGTCTTCTGTAACATACTTTGAAAAGTTTATGGTCACACTGTGGAAAATAAGCCTAATGCCATGCAGAAAATTCTGTTTTAGAGGAGTGTTACAGTGCTACAGCAACCTGGAAACCCAAGCCCTTAACTTGTCTTCCAAGCAGAAAGAGGAGGGTGAAGGGAAACTTCTCATAGATTCCTTTTAGTAGGATTGAGATATGGTTTTTTTTTTGTTTTTTTTTTAAGATTTTATTGATTTATTTTGACAGACAGAGATCACAAATAGGCAGAGAAGCAGAGAGAGAGAGAGAGAGAGAGAGAGAGAGAGAGGAGGAAGCAGGCTCTCTGCCGAGCAGAGAGCCCGATGCGGGGCTCGATCCCAGGATCCTGGAATCATGACCTGAGCCGAAGGCAGAGGCTTTAACCCACTGAGCCACCCAGGCGCCCCGGATTGAGATATGTTTTAAGTGTCATATACATATCAGGTTTCAAAGACTCGGCACCAAAAATATAATATTTTTATACTGGTTACATGCTGAGGTGATAATATTTTTATGTATTTGGCTAAGTAAAATATATCATTAGAATTGATTTCACCCATTTTTGTTTTTATGATTATTCATATTTGGGTATTATTCATGAAGATGAACAAAGTGAGCCTGTTGCTTCAAGTAAAACAACGGACACTGTTTCTTTTTACTTTTTTTAATGTGTCTACTAAAAAATTTAAAATGGCACATGCCTCTCTCATTATGTTTCTTTTGGATAGTACTGGTCTAGAACAAAAAGCTAGCATAGATGAGATTCAGCTGCAGAGCTCATTAAAATACCCTCACCACCACCCCTCCCCCGCCCCAAGATGTAGGAGGCATTAGGTGAACCCTGCAATTCCGTCTTTCTATCGAGGTCCTGGGAGAATCTGTTGAGATGTAAGTAGTACTTCCATCCTGTAGGGATCCTCTAGTTCTTGGAATATTAATAAGGGATCCACGCGCTTGCAAATATTGGAATCCACTATCCAAAAATATTGCACTGCTGTAGGAAAAACGACCCTAACGCATTCTAAATGTAAGTAAATATATTTCAACTACAATGGTAAGTTTGATGCGTCCCCTGACTGGAGTTTTTAAAAAGCTGAAAGGGAAGGAAATGAGGAGAACAAAAAGGAGAGAATGTGTTTGTTTTAGAGAAGGCTAGCTCACAGAAGGGTTTGTTGACATTAGGAATAGAATGACCCATTTAAAAAGGGATAATTAAGTTCTAAGAAAACATCTTTTCAGTGAGGAGAGAGCAACCATTTATGTTTAGCCTCATCTCTGTTAAAAAAATAAATAAATAAAAAGGAAGTGCACAAATTCCTTTAAAGGTTTGAAGGAATGAGGAATGCGTGCCTCTCAAAAGCCCAGGAGAGCTCTGGCCCTTAGAACACACTGAGGTCAATGTGTACTGTCAACCTTACGGACATTTACCTCAGCCAGCGTGGCTTCCAGTGTTTTTACAGCCAATTGTACTTTATTTAAGAAGAATGACACTGCGATTGCCTAGGTAACCTTGAAAGTAGCATTGACCCAGCTGCTCCAGAGTCCAGCCTCCACACTCCAAAGACCAGTCTAGTTTTCAAGGGCATTCTCTGCTGTAGGGAAAAAAAAAAAAGAGGTCATTGCGATGTGTCGGACTAGAGGGAGAAAAGTGAATGATGTAGGGGGTGTTACCAAAAAAAAAATTATATGGGATACAAAATGAAGCCAGTGGAAGTCAAAGAAATATTTACTGGTTGAAGAGAATGAAAGGCATATTAATTTTCTGCGAGCTTTTATAAAGTGAATCCAGACCTTCATGAAGTTAGGTTATCTGATTGCATGATCTCTCTGTACTCCTTAATTCCTGATGTGTTTTCATCGGGAACTGTTTTTGCTAGCTGTGAAGTTAGCCACTGTGGTAATCCATATAGCTATTGTATTGTTTTAAAACATGTCACGTGCCCCTGTTAAATGTTTAAACAGCAGCTTTATGGATGTCCATATTTCTTTTCCTTTCTTAGTACCGCTCATTCCTTTTCAGCAACACGCATATCATCAAGAGTATTTAAAACTTTCATTATGCTCATGCTTTCTTTTCCCTTCTTTCTTCTCCTGCAACCCCACGTTTGCCCTTCCCCCAATTTTTCCCTACTTTATTCTTTATTCTTTTAAGGGTCCTTCGTTCTGCAGCCAGACCTCCCTCCTCCGCTGCAGCCTGCCTCCGCCCCGCCCTTGTTTGGGGCACTTGTTTGCCCTGGCTCTTTGGCTCTTTGCTTTTCCCACTGTCCTGCTGCGTGTGAAGCACTCGGCCAGCAGCTTCTCCCATTTCCCATGCTACGTCACGCACAGCACTCAAAGGGCTGCTGTTCCCACATCTCCACCCCAAAGACTCCCCCTCTCCTCCTGCCCTGCACATTCCTCTAGAAATAACCCCCTTTCAGACCATACGAAAGGCTGAATGTTAAAGCCTACTCCACAAGTAACTCTGTAAGAAACTGGCTTATGAAACTCAGAATTGCTGTGTTTAAAGGTCAGTGCCACAGAGTGAATTCTAAGTTACTATAGTCTATCTTAGAGTTTCTTTTTATTTTTATCAATGCTTTGAGGTCCTTAAAATAATTGTCATCTGGATATAAATTCTCTCAATTAACATATTCATTAGTTTCAAAGGTAGATATGTAGGTGAAAAATATAATAAATTAGAAAATGGTGTTTCTGTTAGAAATACTCTTTTTACACACGGCCATGCTTTATTTGGCCAATGAGTTTGCATGATAGAGATTTGAGAAGAGTTTAATTTAATGAGAATTATGCATTACTGAAATTAATAATGAGCACTTATGTGGCAATACTGCATGCTATTCACTTTTCCCAGCCCTTTTACCGGTACTAACATTTGTAAGCCTCACAATTACCCTAGGAAGTAGATTCTATTTTTATCTTCATTTTACAGATGAGGAAAATGAGGAACCAAGAGGTTAGGTGGCTTGTCTGAGTTCAGTAGCTGGTGAGAGAGCCAGGATTTGAACCAAGGCAATCTGGATGGAGAATCTGTGAGAACTACCAGCTATACAATGCCTCCTCTCTGACAGAAAGCGAGACTGACATGACAGTATTTCCTCTTCATTTACAATTCAGCTCTTTCAACAAAAAACACGACATACCCCTCACATTTATTAATTTGTCAGAAATCACCTACATCAAGAGTTTAGGAAATGCGGGTTTAAAGTAGGATGATTATATGAATCTCAGACCAGTCTCAGGAATAGATCGTTTAACCCAGAACCTGAATCATTCACAGATTAAAAATGAGAATCTCTCAGGGCACCTGGGGGCTCAGCTGGTAAATTGTCCAACTCTTGATTTCAGCTCAGGCCATGATCTCAGGGTTGTGAGATCGAGGCCCGCGTGGGGTTCCTCACCCTCGGAATTTTCTCTCTCTCCCTCTCCCTCTGCCCGCACCTCTCACTCTCTTTCTCTCTCCCTTTCTCTCTCTCCCTCTCTCTAAAAAAAGAAAGAGAGAGAGGGAAAGAATCTCTCATCTATAGTACCAGGAAAACTTCATCACCAAACTCCTTCTGAAATGAGCAGAAACACTCCTTCATTAAATAAATATTTTCCATGCAATAAATATTTTTCTGCCATCTACCCACTGCCAGACTCTGTGTTGGATAATAGGCATGCACTTGTGGAAAAACCAGATACTGTCTCCGCCCTCATGGCGATTATAGTTTCTTGGGAAGATACTCATTAATAAAGAAAAATCTCTCATATAATGATTACAAATCGTGGTAGGTATAATGAGAGAAAAATGCAGGGCATATAGTGAGGACCTGTAGTGTGTGTGTGTGTGTGTGTGTGTGTGTGTGTGTGTGTGTTGCTGTGACCAGTGGGAGTTAGGGAAGGCTGATCAGGAATACTTCCCAGAGAAAGTAGCCATTTAACCAGAGCCTACAGGATGAACACACAAGGGCTTTTCCATTCATCTGTAGCTTTTATTTTAAATGGCCTGGAGCTTGTGACTAACCATAAACAGAGTAGTAAAATTCTACTGTGCAAATTTAATAACTAGGAATCATTTGAAGTAATGGACTGCAGAGTTAACATATAATTAAGTCACATTGGAAGATTTCTTATCACACTGTATCACAGAGAGCATCCTGTTTGAATTCTTCACAGCACTTATGAAAATCTGTAGCAACGTGTGTTTGTTGATTGATTTATTGCAAGTCTATCTCCGGTCCCCAAGGGGCAGCTCAGTGTGGAACCCTAAGCATTTTATCTACTGACACGTGGCAGTGTCTACGTAGTAGGCATTCAGTAAGTATTTCTCGAATTGCTGAATGCATGAAATGAAGCAAAAAATGTTATTAAAAACTATAAAATAAATGGAAAGTTGTACCACAGGGGAAAAATTAGGAAATGAAACTATCATTTCTGAATAAACAGTATTCATGCCTAGATCTGTAGATTCATAAAGTTAACCAATGCTTAAAGAATTTTCCAAAGATTCCAAAAAAAGAAGTAATTGACCAAAAATTAAATATTTATCTTTTCCTTTATGGTGAACCAGATTCACTCATATCCTAGACTTTTATCAGCAGTTAATGATCAGTGTGCTCTGAACAACATGGAACATACTTAATGTTACCTTTGGAGGAAATTAGATAAAAATAGATTCCCTTTCTTCACCTCTTTTTTTAATGGAGGTCTAATTAACATATAACATTATATTCAAGTATACAGCATAATGATTTGGTACTTATATATATTGTGAAATAATCACCACAGTAAGTCTAGTTCACATCCATCACCATACCTAGTTACAATTGTTTGTTCTCATGAGAATTTTTAAGATCTACTCTTTCAGCAAGTTTCAAAAATGTAATACACTATTGTTAACTATTGTCACCACACCGTGCATCACATCCCCGTGACTTACTTACTTCATAACTGGTAGTTTGGACCTTTTGACCCCCTTCCCCTTCACCCATTTCACATCCACCCTCCATCCCCCACCTCTGGTAGCTACCAGTCTGTTTTCTGTATCTGTAAGTTTGTTTTCTTTTTAGATTGCACATATGAGATCATATGGTATTCGTCTTTCTCTGTCTGACTTATTTCACTTAGCATAATGCCCTCAAGGTTCATCCATGTTGTCACAGGTGACAAGATTTCATTCTTTTTTATGGCTGAATAATATCCCATTGTGTATATACAATCTCTCTATCCATTCATCTGTCAGTGGACACTTAGGTTGTTTCCATGTCTTGGCCATTGTAGATAATGCTGCAGTGAACGTGGGGGTATGTATATCTTCCTGAATTAGTGTTTTCGTACCTTCCCTTTCTGATAATAGCTTTCTTGAGGTATAATTAACACATCCACATTTAAAATGTACAAAATGGTAAGTTTGATAAATGTATATATCTGAGGGACACCTGGGTGGCTAAATTAGTTAAACAGCTGCCTTCGGCTCAGGTCATGATCCCAGGGTCCTGGGTTCAAGTCCCGCATGGGGCTCCTTGGTCAGTGGGGAGCCCACTTTTCTCTCTGCCTCTCCCTGCCACTCTGCCTCCTTGAGCTCTCTCTCTCTCTTTCTCTGACAAATAAATAATAAAATCTTTTTTAAAATGTATATATCTGAGAAACCATCACCACATTCAAAATAGTGAATATAACCATACCCCCAAAAGCTTCTTTATGCCCCTTGGTAATCTCTCCCTCCCAGCCCTCCACTGCCTCCAAGCAACCACTGATCTACTTTCTATTAATACAGTTGAATTTGCATTTCCTAGTTTTATATAAATGGGATATACAGTCTTTTTGGTCTCATTTCTTTCAGTCACTAGAATTAATCTTGAGATTCGTCCATGTGGTTACATGTATCAGTAGTTAATCCCTTTGTTGCTGAGCAGTATTCCATCTTATGGAAACACTCCAATTTGTTTATTCATTCACACTTTAATGGCCTCTTGGGTTGTTTCCAGTGTGGGGCTGTATAGAAAAAGCTGCTATGAACATCCATGTATAAGTCTTTGAAAGGACTTTGTTTTCATTTCTCTTGAGGAACAGCTAGATTTTGTGGTAGGCATGTGCTTCACTCATTAAGAAAATGCCAGACTCTTTTCCAAAGTTGTTGGACCATTTTACATTCCCACAAACAGTGTATGAGAGTTCCAGTTCCTTTATATCCTCTCTAAAATTTGACTGTGGTCAATTTTTAAAATTTTAGCCATTTAAATAGCTACATGGTGGTATCTCATTGTGGTTTTAATTTGCATTTCCCTAATGGCTAATGCTGTCTTCTGATTACTGTTGGCATGGTAGAACTTTTCTCATCCTTTTATTTTTAGCCTATTTGTGTCTTTGTATTGAATGTGCATTTCTTGTAGGCAGCATATAATTGGATTTTGATTTTATTCAAATCCAATCTGATTTCCTTTAATTGGGGGATATTTGGACTATTTATATTTAATGTGATTATTGATGTGGTTAGGTATAAACCTATCATCAAGCTATTTGTTTTTGCTTCATCCCATCTGTTCTTTGTTTGCTTGTTCCTCTTTTTCTGTCTTCCTTTAAATTAATGGGAATTAATGAATTCATTTATCTTCTATGTTGGCATATTACCTATATGCCATACAAAACTCTTTGTTTTGTTATTTCAGTGGTTGCATTATGGTTTATGGTATACATACATCTTTAACTTATCATAGTGTACCTTCAAGTGGTTTGAGACCACGTCACATATGGTATAAGAACCTCTCAATAGTGGATTTCCAGTTCTCCCTTTCCAAACTGTGTACAATTGTTCAATCCTTTGGAGTCTTTCAAGATTAGGTGGGATTAGACTGATGGTATAGGGCTATTATCCCCCACTAGTGAGGCAAGACCCTTCCGTGTGCTCTACCCAAGGCCCTGTGAGACATGAAGTTTCCAGGATGACTTGTAAGGAACAGGCACTCCTTCCTGCCATATGAATGCTGGACCCTATTGTCTCTGATACCTCCTGGTGATTCTTCACCACATACATGCTAAGTACTACTCTGCTGAATACCTGAGGGAGTCCCGTTTCATTCCCACCAGCAGTGTATGGGAGTTCCAGTTCCTTTGTATCTCCAGGGTTCTCTGCCTCTGAGAAACTCTGCTCTCTGGGCTCCTTTCCTGTGAACTCTAGCTAACTTAGTCTTCTGTGACTCTCAGTTCCACATTCTCAACCCTCAGAATCTGCCAGGATCCTTCTGGGTTCTTCTTCTGCCACACTGTGAACCGGAAACTCTCTCAAGGTAGCAAGCTAGGATGGTCCTGGGGCTCACCTCATATGTTTTCTATCTCTCAGAGGTCACTATCATTCCTTGCCTGGTGTCCATTGTCTTACACTCCATTGTTGCATACATTCATCCATGTTGGAGTTATTTCAAGACAGAGGGTAAATTTGGTCCTTATTACCCCATCTTGTTTAGTAGCAGAGGTATGAAAGTATCTTTTGAAGCACAGTTTTGTTTTTTCTTGATTTGGAGATCATGTGCAAAGAATGTTAGAAGAAAATAGGTAATTAGCTGATAATGTGCAATCCTTCAGACATAGAGATGCTATTACTCACTTACCAACATTGCACATACTCTGGTTTTCCTTTTGCAATACCAGTGATTGCCTTATACTCTAGCCATCATACTTTTTGCCTAGTTGTATTCGGGGCCTTGCCTTTTCAATCAAGTTGGCTAAGCCTCAGGTCTTAGTCTGTATCTAAAAAGTCTGATCAGAGCCTGAAGCCAAGGCTAGGTAGCAAGGTGCCCCCAGCATCAATCAGCCAGCAGTATAGCTGCTGAATCTTTTAAAACCGCTGAATATGTCAACGTGCTTTATTGCATGGAATTACTGAATATTTTAATATTCCTAACCATACACTTCAACAGTCATTCTTTAACAGGTTCTACTTAATTGTTCTTAATACTATATCATTTAATAACCAGTGTGCTACCATGCATAAGGTTTCTTTTTAGGAAAGATGGCCAGATAAAGTTGTTACCGCCCATCACTTCAGAGGATTTTAGTTCGCAATGTCCAGAAGTCCAACCCTTGATTTTACAAAGACATCACCTGATATATCATAGTTCACAAAGCTAGTTAATAATGGAACTGAAGCCAAAAACTTGCTCTATATTCTCCTCACACACCCTTGAGTTTTCGTCTTAAGAAGGCATTCTTCAGTCTAAATATTCTGCATTCTAAAACATGTTTTAAAAGGGATTCCTTATCCAAACCCTGCCAGCCTTGCAGGGTCCATGTGAAACAATGAGAGCAAGTCTGTAAAAGGGCTTCAGAAACTAGTAAATGCTGTACAAATGGAAGTTCTATTATTAGAACCATAGTTCATGTCTATGAAAGCTTGCTCAACTTTTTTCACTTTTCTGAACTTGAATATGCAGTATCTTTTCTAATACATTTATTCATCCTTTATGAGAATTTAATCCTTTCTGCCCTGCTGGGTTGCAAAAAGAGGGCCTCTCTTCTTTTCTGGAATCTCTTCATATTTTATAGTATTCTACATCTCATGGGTTCCCACTAAACACAGGTCAAACAAAACTGGACCAAAATCTCTCTACATGTGTTGGGGAGAAAAATATTCCAGTCCTTAAAAGAAAAGGTATTTCCAAAGATTAGATGTGGTAACTCTTGCTCTTCTATATTTGCAACGAAATTGTTTTAGTCTGTCTTGTAGTCATTTGATGCATTGTACTCGCATCCCTTGGTTAAAATGGAACCAATTTCTACAAATATAATAATTTGTAACAATAGCTGCCTATACTAGCAAGGGGAAAAAGTGATATAAAAGCATAGTCATGAACTTCAGATTCATCCCCTGCTTTTGGCATTCCTTTCCTCTGAATTATAGCGTACGTTTCTTTATTATCTCAGTTTGACTGAGTCTTTCCAAATATTCACTTCTGCTCCCATCAATAAATATTTGCTGAACTGCTTCTTAATATCCTTGTCTTCTTGTAATGCAGAAAACTCACATGTGGGTGGATTACTGTATGTGGCACTTAGGAAATATAAAAAGAATTTGAATTCCTGCAGACGAGGCAGGCACCCCAGTTCTCGGGCGTGGCTTTTCCATCAGACTCTTAGATGTCAGGGGCTATAAAGCCACCTCAGGGCCATAGTCATGGTGCTGCACTCAGGAATTCTAACATTAGCCTCTTGAAGGAAGTCCATCATTCATCGTGTATCTTTGGACATTTCTGTGCCGTACATAGAATTTTGGTTGCAGAGTGACCTTTCTGCTTCCTGAGTGCTACCTGCTGCCCATCTGCTGAGTATACTCTGTTAAGCTCTTTCCTTCTCCATGGATAGTGGCCCCTTTCCTGCTGGGCAAATTAGATGCTAATCCTAATCACTCCCTCTTCCTTTCCAGCCTTTTCTGCTCCGACGCCAAGCATGAGAAATCTTAGCTGGTAGTCAGGATCTATCTCTGGGAAAGTGGGATAACTTGTCCTCTCTTTGGCCCCAGAGGAATATTGTTTAATCTCCTGGGTACAACAGAGACTCTTATATATCCCTTTCTGCGAATCTACTGCCTCTGTTGTGGACATACACACCCTTCTCCCTTGCCAGCAGAGACCTGGCTT
This sequence comes from Enhydra lutris kenyoni, assembly GCF_002288905.1. NCBI lineage: Eukaryota > Metazoa > Chordata > Mammalia > Carnivora > Mustelidae > Enhydra > Enhydra lutris. The sequence continues at coordinate 13,166,714 of NW_019154107.1, read as the reverse complement.
GTTCAGGAATTACCCGGCCCCTGGTGACCCTGTGCCTCAAGGGATGCCTCGGCCCTAGGGAGTGCACTCTGATTGTACTGACCCAGTTCATGGTGAGCTGGTGGTCCCAGCCTCCTTGGCAAGGATCGACCTGGGCATTTTATACAGTTTCAGGCAGTAAGATAAAAAGGGAAGTCGGCCAAGGGAGCATCAGAGAAAGGCTAGCCTTCCCCCAGGGAGCTTAAACCAATATTCTTTTCCTTTTGGACACTGTGCTTACTTTCCTATACATGGAATGCTCTTCCCCACCCCACCCCCGACCCCCAGATATCTGTGTGAATAACTGTCACTCTTCAAGTCTGGCTCAAATCTCAACTTTTTAAAGAAACCTCCTTGAAAACTGACCACCCTATTTGAACAGCAACCAGCTCTACCTCGCCCTTTTGAGCCCCCTCACCCTGTTAGGGTGCTTCCAGAAAGAGGCCCCCACCCCCACAACCACCACGAATCATGCCCACAGTGCACCTTGTCTTGTCCCTCACTGGATCGGGGCTGGCCCTGTAGAATGAATTGCAGGCAGCAGAAATGACAGTGCGGGACACAAGGCCAGATCAGAAGAAGTCTTGCGGTTTCTATCTCAGTCCCTTGGAACATCCACTCAGGGGGGAAGTGAGTGGCTATGAAAGGAGCCTGACTGCTGTAAGGCCACTCTGCTGGGAGAAACTCAGCTAGCCACATGGAGCAGCTACATGAAGAGAAGGAAATGCTTGGCCAGCTCCCAGCTGAATGATGTTTGGGTTTTGCTACATGGTGGGAATGCCAGCTTGAGTGGCACCAGTCCCAGCTTATGTCGGAGAAATTCAGGTAAGATTGGCAAATTAGTGGGATGAGCAGTGTACCTCACAGGGATAGAGAGAAAGCTCAGACTGTAGCCACTTTTGGAGTTATGTATCCCAACGTGGTTTGTAAGGTCAGGTGGTTAAGTGAGGCACCAGGTGTATGAGCAAAAAGAAACCCATCTGGGACGTCCATCCCAGTCAGACTTTCAGATCCTGCCACCTCCAACTGCCATCTCACTGTGAACACATGAAAGCCCCCAAACAAAAAACACACAGCTGAGCAGAGTCAACTCAAAGAACCAGGAACAAGAGTGACAGATTTTTGTTTTGAGCTGCTAAGTTCTAGAGCAATATGTTATACAGCCTTAGGAACATCCAAGCCATTTTTACGTTTTTACTCCTTTCCATAACTATAGAATTAGCATATTCGGTGTGTGTCTTTTGGCTAATTGCCTCCCACCATGAGAAAGTGCACTTTGTGAAGGCAAGGATCTTGTCTTTTATTTGCTAGTATATCCAAAGCATCTAAGAACTAGTCCTAACATGGTAAATATTTGTTGAATGAATCAATAAAGGAACCAGAACTTGAGAAGCCATGTGGTTGCCTGTGTGGTGAGTTCACTTAAGGAGGGCAGAGTCGAAAGATGGGAAGAACCTGAGTGTTGATGAGACCATCGTGCTTCCCAATGACCCAGTTGTGGAGCAGCCTTGCTTGTGTGCTCCTTGACAGGTCAAGCCATTTTGTGCTGGGTTTTCTCTTCTCTGCTGCAGAAAGCATCCCTTCCAGGACATGGTCTTTCAGACTATTCTGATTTGCAGTCATAGGACTGAAATATGACTGAACAACAGGACAAAGGCAAATGGCAGACACCATGCCATTCTCAGAACTACTCTCCTTCTCGCTGACAGAGGCTCTCCTACTGAGTGCAGCAACTAGTTTGTGATACCTTCCTTCTTAGGCTTGCAGTGGAAGTCTGAAGAGCCCCCAGTCTCTTAAAGATGACTGTAATGTGTGCCTGGATGTGTAACTCCAGAGGCGGTTACAGCATGAGCTTTCAGTCCTAATGAGATACGCTGCCCAGCCCATTCACATGCCACACTTATCCGAGTTTCTCAGACTGAAGCTAGGACCAGTGCCACTCAAGCTGGTGCCCCCACAGCAGAGAGCAAGCAAGTAAATTAAGTCACTCTTTGGTTGACGCTTATGTCTGAAAATCACTATGGCCTGAAAATCAGCTCAGTAATTTTAAGTGACTGCATTACCGTAGACCTTCTTTTTGGCAGTAGGGACAGAGATATCCATGATACAAATTCTTTTCCAGTATGATTGATGCATGAACTACAAACGATACCACGAAGACCCCTCTAGTGATGTGAGGGAGAAAGAAGTGATTTTAGTGTGCAGAAGAGTCAACAATTAGTTTTGCTGCAAAGATGACATTTGAGCGCAGACTCAAGCAATGAGTAAGGTTTCAAAAGGTAGAGGGGGTAAAATGGAAGGGTTTTCTAGAAAGAAGAGACAGCATAAACAAATGCTTAGAGGTTCAGGGAACTCTGACTCAACCAAAGGTGATTAGAGGTCCAAAACCAATGAGGTATCGGGTATACTGCGGGGAAGGGAGCGGAGACAAAATAAATAATATCTAAGCAAATGAAGTAGATGTAAATGGGGGACAGGAAACGATGAAATATTTTTCTCAAATTTCCTTTTGACTTTTTACATTTGTCACTTATAAATTATATTATACTACAATGGTTTTTACCTTTTTAGCTTCTTTGGCCCAAGAAAATGGGGGACAGAAAGTTTTTAATGTGGGGCGCCTGGGTGGTCAGTCTGTGAAGCATCCAACTCTTGATTCAGGCTCTGGTCATGATCTCAGGGTTGTGAGGTTGAGCCCCATGTCAGACTCCAAGCTCAGTGTGGAGTTTGCTTAAGACTCTCCCCCTACCGCTCTCTCTCCCTCCCTCTCTCTTTCTCTCTCTCTCTCAAACAAATAAATCTAAAAACAATTTTTAACGTAAAATTTTCATTCTGTATGCAAACGATGAATCGTGGAACACTACATCAAAAACTAATGATGTACTGTATGGTGACTAACATAACATAACACAATAAAAAAATTTTTTTCATTCAGCCTGAAAGAACATTGATGATTTCAGACCATTTAATGTTAAATATTTTAGAGTTCTAGATTATTTCTCTTTGAATGAGCAGAATTTCGTTTTTAGACTTTGAAATACGTGTTTGGTTTATAACCAACTAATTGCTGCTTTCATGGCAGTCTCATGGGCATGAGCAGGTTCAAGTTCAGCAGGAAGGCATCTGGCCTCTGAGAATGTAGCCTAGAGTTGAAGAATGCATGATCACCTCTGTAATTACTTGAGAGGGGTTCTTGAAATCCTGTTGGAGGTGTTGCAGCCGCCAGATAGTAGGAGTCAAGAATGTCTAAGAGGTTAGGAATTCAGACTGGAGCTGTGGCAAGGAGGTAGGGGAAACACATTCTGAATATAAAAGATCAGGAATTCACGTTGACCACTAAGAAACCCACATCTTAGAAATGTAAACCTCACTTTCACCCAAATGTTCTCCAAACTGGGACTCTGTAATAAACTCGCCAAGGCAAGAGCTAGTGTTTCACCTATGTAGTTCTGGACCCTAGAGGATTGTAGATACCATGTTGGTTAGAAGGCTTTCAGCAGCCAATGACATAATGCCTAATTTAAAGGGCCTTGTATTTGTTTTTCCTACACTTTTCTGGTCATAAGAATCACCAGGGGTGGGTTGCCTGGGTGGCTCAGTGGGTTAAGCCTCTGCCTTCAGCCCAGGTCATGATCTCAGGGTCCTGGGATCGAGTCCCACATCAGGCTTTCTGCTAGGCAGGGAGGCTGCTTCCTCCTCTCTCTCTCTCTCTCTGTCTACTTGTGATCTCTCTCTGTCAAATAAATAAAATGTTTAAAAAAAAAAAAAAAGAATCACCAGGGGCGCTTGATTAAATGGCTAATTCCCAAGCCTATGCACTGGCAAGCCTGAATCATTAGGTTTGGCAATCTGCTTTTAACATGAACCCCATTGGGATCAGGCAAGTTCTTAAAAAATGCCACCTTAAATAATAGAGGCTGCTGATAATCTAACACAGTGGTTGCCAATCTGTGGTATGCATCAGAATCTCCTGGAGGGCTTGTTAAAGTACAGGCTGATGGGCTCCACCCAGGGTTTCTGATTCTGTAGGTCTGGCTAAGTAAGGTCTGAGATTCTGCATTTCTGGTAAGTTCTCAGGGGATGCTGATACTGCTGTGGTCAGGAACCACACTTTGAGAACCACTGGTCTAACACAACCAGAAGCCCAAGGGTCATCAGATCTAGGGCTGATTAATTGAGCAGCTGACCTATATAAAGACTCCCATTCCGTTTCCTTGGTATCTCGTGGCTTTCCTATCAGGATCCCAAGGCGGCCTCACACCAAGCACCAAATGCTGGCACCAAGCAACATATCCTCAGACAACAGTATCCATGGCAGGAAGGAAATAAGGTAGAAGGATAGCCGTGTGCGGGATGTGTATGTGTGTCTGTCAAAGAAGAAGGAATTTCCCAGAAGTTGCCCAGCATATTTCCCCTTGCGTATCAGCCAGCACTGGGTCTCACTGTATTCTTTGAAACCAGTCATTGGCTGTTAAAAATAGTATTATCATGATTGGTTTGGGCCAAATTTCAATTCTTCCTCTAGCGCAGGGTCCATGATGCCCAAAATCTGATCATAATTGAGATAAGGAAAAAGAAGTGAATAGCTATTAGATAGGCGAATAGCTGGGAATGTTCCAGATGCGTTCTGATACTAGTGTGCTCTTAAATAGGTTCAGGGTTGACAATAGGAATACACCTGCTAGTAAATAATATGTTATTAGCTTTGTCATCACCATTTGCAACAGACTAATAGACTCATGAGGAATTGGGCCCTACATATTGGGGAAAAAGTGCCCTTTCAAAGCTCACGGGATACATGTAGTCATCTTGCTTTTATTATACCTGTATATGGAATTGCAAGCTGTCCCTTCAGGTAATGAAATTTAGACAAGTTGGAACCTGTATAACAGCAAATCAATACTGAAATTATAGGCAGAGCCTGTACTTAAAGAGACTAACTCATAGAATAGAAAGACTTCGTGACCAAAATTTAACAAATTCCACATTTATTGGTATCCAACATAGAAAACAATGTATAGCGGTGTATCTTTTTAGTATGTTTGCATTTTTCTCCTCATTCATTCATGCAAGTGTGTGTGTGGTTTTTTTTTTTTTCCTTTAGCAAACACTCAGCTATGCCCCATAGGCCCACAGCCAATGTAAAATGGAAAATTGAGTTGTTTGTTTGGGCCTCACGTCATCTAAACCCTTCATTAAAGACTGCATGAAAGATCTCGCCTGGATGCTAAGGAACATTTCCTAAGTTTTCTGTCTTCTTTTGATAGTGGAAGAGAGTGGCTACTGGCTGATGATCTCCTGTTTCATGTTTGCTTCCTTGCAAGAGATCGCTTTTATAAAGAAAGCTGACCTCTTCGAAAGACGAGCTAAGGGCCAAATAGATTTTCTGTTGTTTAGCACCAAAACTGTTGATTTTTTTTTTAAACATGCAACCTCCAGTGGGCAATTTACATTCCACATGATGAACCTGGTGTTTGCCACGTTTGTAAGGGCCACGCAGCCAGGCAGGGATGTTGATTGTGGGGCCACAGGCTTGCGCCCAGAGACTAGGAAGCTGAACTTCAAGGAGGGTCCATTCATTTGGCCGAGCGCACTCTTTGGTATCATTCAGTGATGGTTAGGACATAGTCTGCAGCCCTTTCCCCTGGCCTCGTTCAAGAGAAGCCTGGGCAGTGACCATGGCAGCCCATTGAAGTCCACAGCTATAGGGACACCTCCCTTCCCTGGGACAGATGGGAATTGGACGAGGGGCAAAATTGTGTGTGGTAAGCAAGAAAGGGAAGCTTCCAAAGTGCTGCGGAATCACTGATAATTTTAGTACACTTCAGCATCCAGCAAGTTTAATGACAGCATTTTCCCACTGCTTGCTTTGGTTGTGAACATTTGGGTGTTTTTTTCTTCTGGGTTGATTGCTCGGAAAACAGCCTAAGACGTTTCAGAGCCCCCCTGCCGGCAGAGGGTGATGCACTTAGCGTTCGTGCCAAAGGTGTCCCGGCCGCTGTCCCTGGGCTGTGTTCTCTACCCGTTTCTCCCTTTCATGCAGCTTTGTGGCTGCTCCCAAATACTTGACTTTCTTCTCCGTTTGAAGCAGGCACTGGTTTGCCAGCAACTTTGAGTTGTTGTTGTTTTTGAAGACCATGCAACGAACAGATGTTTGTTGTTGGCTCCATATCTACATTCTTTGAAAGCTGGAGAATCAAATTGCTGACATTCAGACAACACTAATTCCCATATCCAGGGAGCCTAATTTGCCGTCCCCAAGATCCTGATTCCTGGTGTTCACGGGTTTAAAAACCATTTCAGTGACACAATGTAAGAATGGGCTTGGGAGATGCAGTGCTGTCTCCACTAAAGATAATCACATTTTATAAACATCTGCGTCATTACTGGTATGATTCATTTCTAAGCTGTATACAGCTGTGTTTCCAGTTTCAATTAACAATCCCTTAATTGCATAGCCATCTCATGTTACTAATTTAGTTAATTTATTCATAATTAAGAGTATTCTGTTTTCTACCAAGGTTTGTCGAGCTCAGAACATTATAAAGAGAAATATTTTAAGGCAGCATCTCTGAGGGATTTTGTTTCTTATAATCACATCACAGTAAAATGTCATTCATGCACCCAAAGGAAGATGAATTGCTAGGGTTGTTTTTTTTTTCCGGTAAAATAAGAAGTCATGGGAAGCTGCAATGTGTTGTATTTTTAAACCAAGTTAAATGCTACGTATTTTGTTCTTTCTTTTCACCTTTCCTGACATCCTCTCAAAAAAAAAAAAAAAAAAAGTCGTCATTTGATTTGGATTATTATTTAAGTATCCCAGCAGATCCAGTCACCAGTGCAGATAAAACTGTCATTAGTCTGTCCAGTAAATGTGTCTCTTAGAATCTAAGCTATAAAATCTGCACATTTCAGAGGACGTTAAGATCACAAATTTTTTAATTGCTGAAGTCTAAGCAAGAGGCGTACATCCCTGTGGGAAATGCAAGGGCCGTCTTAACATGCTACGAGGCAGTTCCTTCATTGTAGTCGAAACTTTCCTAGAAAAATGCGTAGAACCTTGCAACAAGGGTCTTGCCCATGTTTATGTATGTGTCTGTGTGTCATTAAAAGCATCAGTGACAGAAAATAAAACAGTTACCCAATTTGTTTAGCGTCCAGGAACTGCCAGTTTCAGGCTTGGCCTATCTTGAAGCTTAGAAAAGAAGAAAGTCTTCAATGGGCCCATAGCCTGCAGATTCTGCACAATATAAATAAGCCATCTTTTGCCTTGTTTGAATTCTATTAAAATTAAAACTCCACTGTCTCTAGCTAGCCCCTCTTCCCACTCTGGCACTTTCCTTGACCTTCAAGAAATCATGCATATTATTTACAGATTCTTCCACAAATTCAATCATTCATTACCTATTTCATCGATCTCCTACTCCATATCTAACTGACCTATCTATCCCCAAACTTAATCATTCATTACCTATTCTGTTGAACCTCTACTACGTGTGCAGCAGGGTTCTAGATACTGGTGGTAATGTGATGATGGGACAGTCCTAATTTCTACCCTCATGGAGATTTCAGTTTGAAGGAGGAACCACACATAACTCAAATAATGCCAGGAGTAAATGTACAATGTACAATGATGCTGTTGAGAGAAGCCAAGAATGAACATAATGAACAGTGCTAACTCCATTTACAAACACCTACCAAGAGATCTAGATGATTTTCAGTGAATGATGATTTAGGTCTCAGAGTCCTGTTTCAGTTTTCCCTTCACTAGTTTCAATCTGGGACCAAGTTTAAATTGTTGATGTTAACTATGAGGAAAATGGTCTGAGTGTCAGAAACAGGGGATATTGTTGACCCCTAACACACTTTTCAAAGTAATTAATGACAGGGAGTATGTGGTAGTGTATGTATTTTACCCCATCCCTCTTGATTCTGAGCTGTTCTATTTCTGTTAAATTTTAACTGATACCTTAAAAAACAAAACACAAATACAAGTTTTCTAAACTGATGGTCACAATAAACATTTATTTTACTGTTTAGCCACTGGCTATGAACATTAACTTAAAATTTAGGCATGGGGCAAGGTACAATCACAGACATTTCCGGCAATCCGGCCTTCTCCCCATTTCCACAACACTTTTTTGTGTGTGTTGCAGGTTTATTTTGTGTGTTTGTTCATTTAACACCTTAAATGAATTAAGCAGAGTAGGAAGTTAAAACCGTTAGGTGTGTGTTTCCCAAGGTTGTTGACAATTTTAAGCAATAATCCAACCTATTATACTGGTCTGTAGTCTTTCATATAAATATTTTTTCAGCACCTATGGAGAATAAAAGGTTTTTGAAACCAGAAAAAACTAGAGATCATCCAGGGCAAAACCATTATTTACCAGTGGTGAAATAGATTTTGGATGACTTAGCCATGCTGTTCTCCTTTGTTGAAGGCAAGATCAGAACTCAGACCCACTCCAACAGTCTTTCACTACACCATGTTCTCTTCTTACAGAAAAGAAAGATGTATCCTATTCAAAAACTTATGCTATTTATCTGAAAGTCAGACATCCCTACTCACATTATATGTAGCCATTTTGCAATCCTAATTCATTGCGGGAGCCACTTTCTGATGGGACCTTTATGTTTAGTTTTATTTGAATCTGTTTATCTGGACACACTGAAATCTGCATGTAATTGCTAAAACCAGGGGTAAGAAGTACAGATGATCATTTTCATTGTTCCATGATTTCTTACATTAATAACACTTACCCAGAAAAGATAACCAAGTTTAAAGAAAGTTCTCTCATTTTTCCAGAAGTCATGGGCCAGAAATGTGATATTTAGCCTTTATATCTCTTATTTGCTTATTTCATTCCAAAGCTCATTTTTCCCTCTATTATTTTGTGGTTGCATTAAAAAAAAATCTCTGTGAATTCCCCCAAAGAGCCTCTTTGAAAGGAAAGTAACTAGCATGTCTGAAATCTAGCTGGGCATTTTTCTTTGCTCTCTGCAAGGGGAGAGGAGAACTTAAAGGCAACCTCAAATGGGAACTCCACTGTCTGCTCCTTAATGGGAATGAAGTTTTTCCATTGCACAGTCAGAATGGTGATACTTGCCACCCACTCACCTATTTCACAACCTTAACTGAGCCCCAGGATTCGTGCTTTCATAATTCATGACAGTCCATTGTTGAAAACATGAGGAATAGCAGAGGAGGTGAAACTTGGCTTGAATCCTTGGATTGCAGGTGGTACTGGATGGGAGCAGGGCACAGATTTCAAGTCGAGATAACAAAGAAGTCAACTGATGGCTGTAGCCAAACAGGACTCTTGGTATAGCTAGAGAGCATGCCTCAGATGGATAGGCATGTCTTCAGGGGAAGGTCACTGCCATAAATCGCTAATGGCAACAGTTGGAGGGAACAAGGGAGTTGTGTATCAGCAACGTCCATCTTGACTTTGCTCTATTTCATAATATGTTATAGGAGGACACTAATAAATAGAAATGGGGATCATAGGCACCACAGTGGCCCAGGCCTTTGTTACCACGTGGCCTGAAAATACCTTGCTTTGCTGGAACATGATGAGCAAAATTGCACACCCTCTGCATTTATTTGCCAGTTCTTTTCTAAAGCTAAGTTCCTGCGTGGTGATCCCAAAAAGGACTTCTCTTTGATGTCAGGTAGGAATTCAGGTTTAGATGAACTTCCTATTTAAGGGAATAATGACATAAACCTTGCCTGCAAATTGTCTGAAGATTTTTACTCTTGTAGAGGCAACGAACAAAAACACCTTGGAATCTGGTTCTGGATTACCCATTAATTGATTCTGAACCTATACAGGCAGTTTGATCTATCTAAGAAAAATGACCAACCCCTTGCATGTAATTATGATTCTACAAGTCTGTAGAAAGAGCTTTCTCTCAATGGTGAATCCAAAAGAAGTTCCTAAGTTGACTATTTTCTCTGAGCTTCTTTTCCAAAACCAGTGTATTCTCATTTTTTTCCACAGAGAAATGCAGCATAAGGAAATTAAGCCACAAAACAGTAGTACATTCTTAACCTTCTAGAAAACACCAGGTTTTTTTTTCAAAGTTTTGATTTTTTTTTTTTTTGGCAGACGATAAGGTAGTTAGAAAGGAAATGAGGAAGTAGGTTAATTTGGTAATTCCAGAGTAAAGGAAGAAATGAAAAGAAGAAAGAGGAGAAATACCAACCAGAAAGATGTTCAAACTCTGAGAAAATAAAAAGGAGAAGAAGTAGGCCTAGTAAAAACATAAGCCTCTTGAATATTGTACTTCTGCTCCCACATATGCATCCTCTTGGCCCTGGTCTCATGTTGGTGCTGCTGTTCTACAAGCCATGCTGGTGAACACATTTGATTACTTCCTTGGGCTTCACCTTGAGATTTTGAAAGGAGTGGAAAACCCAGGGATCTGTTCCATACTGAAGCTTTGATCCATTTAACAAAGTCAGAAGCGTTTATTAAGCAGATCTTGTGTATACAACATTGCTACAGATCAGCTTTCTCTAGATTGTTGTTCTGTAAGACAAAATTCTCTGCCCCCACAGAGCCTTAGAATCCAGTTCTAGAGATGGCTTCAACATCTTCATTACATAATTATTTGAATCCACTTGTAATGTGCACTGGAAAGGAGAAATGCAGTGCTAAGAGAGAGTATAATGGAAGAACATGATTTGGTCTGGTAGGTTGGAAAGGTGTCCTGGGGAAATGGTATTTTACACACACAAACACACATACACACAAATATATACAGACACAATGTACTCTTAGTGGTTATGATAAATATATTTCTTTTTTTAAAAAAAGGGTTTTTTTTAAATGTAATCTTTACCACCACTACCCCCACCAACAATGCCCGAAATCATGACCTCAAGATCAAGAGTCACATGCTCTACTGACTGAGCCAACCCAGTGCCTCAAATGCATTCCTTACTATAGAGCATGGTTAAAGTTTGAAAACCAGTGTTCTCACAATTTCAGGGAGAGTAAGGATCATGTGACCTGTTGAATACATGCCTTGCCCAACAGTGTCTAGGGAAGAAGTCACTACTGAGCAATTACCTGGTAACTAAGACCACGTCAGTCATCACTGAATGCAGAAAGGAGCTTTTGCATTCACTGGAGGAGAGCTAAGGGTCCCAAGACATTTGCATGAAAGTGTACACAGGGCCTACACCTGATATTCAAAGTATGTTACAACAGTTCTCTTTGGGTAAAGGGAGGGGTACGTCTCAGTGGAATCGAGTTCTCATGCTTTTGTAAATAGAACAGGCAATAGCAAATGGAAATGGGGACATGTAAGTATAGGCACCTTTTGTTCCAGCATCTCCTAGCTCCTCCTACTGACCATTTTAAAAGCCTGTGCTATAATATGGACTCCTGTTCCCTCTCACTGTGTCTTTGGATAAGTTGAGAGTAGCCAAAAGAGTACTAGTTGAAAGTTTTATAGACAAAACTTTATTTCAGTCTTTTTTTTTTTCTGGGGACCTTCTTATAAATGGGAAGATTAGGAAATCACTTACAGGTATTTAATGGTTGTACAGACGATTCCCTGACCCCAAATCTTTATCCATTTACCATTTTGCTAGCACAGTGCCTTCAATCCTACCTGCTATGAACCAACCTAAATCAATTTGGCCACACAAAGCTCTTAGGTTGTTTTTAGCAAAACGTGGAGAGCCACAGAAATGTTTGAGGTGCTTGAGTGGCCACCTCATCACAACGTCACAGCAAACTATTGCATAAGGGAAGGAAAACAATTTTCCCTCTACCCTTCTAGGTTCTTGGCTGAGACTCCCCTACGATAAAATACAGATGAATGGCAGAAAAACAGAAGTTTAATAACAGGTACACCTCCTGTATACATGAGAAGTACCCAGCAAAACCAAGTAACTCCCAAAATGGCCTGAGCCATCACCTTAAATCCCATGTCCAGCTAAAGACAAAAGAAAGATATTGGGGCCATGAGGCCAGCTATTAGGAGTCTACCAGGAAAGGTACAACAAACAAGAGTAAGGATGTTACTCATATTTGTCTTTGCCTTATCATTCATAGATTTCTAGGGATTTACCCACCCTTCTCTTCCTGTTAGAGGGAGACTCCCTTACAAATAGCGATTTTCCTTGTAAATGTATAGGTTTCTTAAAAAAGAGTAACTTCTACTTGTTTTTCAGAGCTTCTCCTCTGTCCACTGTTTCCTGAAATTAAGCACCTCATGACAATCCTTATACCAAAGAGGCAAATTCTCTCCTCTTCAGAACTCCTAGGGAACTTATATTTTTCTACAGTGCACACACACTTGGGACATTCATCGTGTGCCATTACCAAAAACTCTGAGGTTCATAGAGCAAAATAGTACAGTAGTAGCAGTCTTTTGGCTTTGCCCTTTTTTTCTAAAATGAGGGCTGCACTCTCCTGGACTGTGATTCTTGACTACGATAACTATTTGCCTCTAGAGTTGAAGCTTACACTGGTGGTATGTACAACCTATCGTATTATGTATGACCTATTATATTATCTGTCTTGCAGTATTTAATATTAATTACAACATGGTAACACCGCCATTTAATTTATATTCTAATAGAGTCTTTTTGAGCATGTAGAAGTCTCTTTGAGAGAGGTAACAACTGTGTTCAGTCAATAAATGTTTAGTATCAAGTTGCTTTACCACCAAGACAGGCCTAAGGCACACGTTGCTTATCAGCATCTCTTGGGGAGCTTAGAAAGCAGCCAGACCACATCACGGAGCAGGGTGCAAGGGTGAGCTCCAAGCACTAATATTTGTGAAAGTTCCCCAAATGATAGAAAGTGCAGTCACATTTGAGAACCACTGTGGCAAAGGAATTGAAGGGAGGTATGGCTGATTGCAAGGCAAAACCAAAAATAGGGAGGCTTTTGGTAAACATAATGTATCTGTCCAAGGGAATTTTCCCGAATCTCAATTCTGAGACCCAGATTTGGGTTACAATGACTTAAGAAAATATCCTCCCAACTTGCCAGTCTCTAGATTAGAACTATAAGGAATTTGGGGGAAGAGATCCGTCTCTTTTAAAAGACTCCAGGCTGCACCCCCCTCACTCTTGACTGCAAAGGAATCTTTGGTTCTTAAATAAACCTCCGCATAATGAACCTTCAAGGGTGTGGGGGACGGGTTCGAGTACATAGAGAACATGTACATTCCAGATGGCTGAATACTATCCTCTCCAGAGCAATGAAAATGACAGCTGTCAGAGTCAAATAAGATTCTGAGAGGACGGAAGTAGAAGTCGGATATTGGCAGATCAGGGTGTTTTGGGGGTTTTTCCCTTTTTTTTGAATATTCTATTTATTTATTTGAGAGAGAGAGAGAGAGAAACAGACTCTGCGTGGAGCACAGAGCCTGACACAAGGGTCCAATCCTAGAACCCTGAGATCACGACCTGAGCCAAAACGAAAAGTCTGACACTTTAGTGACTGAGCCACCAACATGCCCCAGGCAGACCAGTTTTGATCAGTGTGTGTTCATCTTGCATGTGCATAGTAAGTTTGGAAGCTGGGATCGACCTGGCGAAGAACTGGCATGGAGAACCCAGCAAGGATTGCCTGAGTTGGCTATTTTCCACCTGGGAATTTGGCCCCAATACCAGAAAGCCCGAATTCTGATCTCTTTAAGAGTGCCTTTCAGAGAGACCATTAGGGAATTTTTATTGTCTAGGAAACCATAGCATGGAACTGTTAGAACTAGAGTACACCTTGTTCCTGAAATTAATTACCTGGAGTCTTAAAAATGTCTTATCTTTTGCTGTAGAAAACCCTTGAAACTATATTTGTCTGTGGTATTCACTGCAGTGCCTTAGATATAAAGAGAGAAATCTATTTTCAGAGGAATTTGGAGGCAAGTTTTCTGTGTGTGTTTGTGTGTGTGTGTATGTGGGTACACATACCTCACATCTATTGGTTTTCCCCAAGGATTGTAGAAATCCCATTAAATTACCTGTTTCTTAAATCGTTACTGAAACTCCAGTTTTTTATATTTTCTTTTATAATATTTGGATGCATTTAGGTGAACTTGCAGCATTTTAATTATATCTGTATCAGATGAGCAGAAGAAATGTAAAAGGGTTTGGGGAGAGATTTAATTTTAGATAGTGGCATAATTAACGGCATTTGGAAAAACTAGTGGAACTTTAATTAAATGTCTCTACATTAATTTAGTCATTTAATTGAAAATGTACTGGGATAGTCCTTACAATTTATCACTCTTACTCTTTGAGGGAAAAGAATTTTAAATAACAAAGCATCAGTGTAACTACTTTTTTATTATTTAGCTAGATATCCACCACTTGGCACTTTGTTGAATTTCTTCCCCTATGGTTGCAAGTTTTTTAAACCATTAATTTGGCTTGTCACTTTTATTCAAAGAGCTATAAATCTAGGAGAAACCATATTGTGAAACTTTGAGCAAATATTTCTTTTTCTTTATTTTAGAGCTTAGTAGTCACTAGAATCATGTTGTAAAGTTTTTATCTCAATATTGTGGGTTTTTTTGGCCAAACTTCTTCTTCTTTTTTTTTTTTTTGCAGTGTTATGCTGCAGCAGCATATGTGAATTTTAGCAATGCATTTGACCTGGATCCTCACAGTATCTTCTTAAATTACCTGAAGAATTATACACTGAGAGAAGTAGAGTTAGGCAGATTTGGAGGCATTCCAATAACTATGCCTAAGGAGGAGTGTTGTCTTAAACTGTCAATGTCAGAGGTTTTTAAATGGTGATAACCACACACTGGATTCAGTTCTACTGCATTGTACAACCCCCATCCTATCTACATAATTGGTACCTCCTTAAAGTTGTGCAGTGCGCTACCTGCACAATCATGTGTAGCTTCCCCTCCTGTACTTCAGTCAAGATTTTTATCCATAATCTAGGTAAGAACATAGACTGCAGTTACTCACTTTTCAAGTGACACATGAGAATGGTAGTTAACACACTGAAAGATCAAAAGAAAAATTTGGGGTAAGATTACAACAGATGAGGATGCTATACCCACGTTTTAGAAAATAAAATTTACCAAGAACAAGTAAATTGTCCCACTGGTAAGATTTTTTTCATTTTAATTGTCTTTATAAATGTAGACTAAGGGACATGTGACATTGTGGCAGTTCATATTGTTAAAAAACAAAATTTAACTGAGTCCATTTTAAAGGTCTTATTGGCTTTATTCAGCAATTCATGAATTCAGCAGCATCCCATCTAGAGCTAGAAAGGAGCTCTGATGAGCTGTACAAAATGAGAGACTTCTGTAGGCAGAAGGGACCATGAACAAGGAAGTTACACTGAGCAAAATGCAAATTGGTGACTGTAAGATTCTGTAAGGGAGGAAAGCTGTCACCTTCTTCCCTTGTAGGTTCTTTAGTTGGCTTGAAAATTGACATAGATAAACAGAAAAAAAAAAAACAAATTTAATTTCGTGTGTATGGGAGCCTATAAAAACACGAGACTCAAAGAAGTGATTAAAATAGGGAACTTTTATACCTTTTAGAAAAAGAAACAGTAAATTTGTGAAGAATCGACAAGATAACTTGCTTTGGGCTTCGGGTAGCAAATTAGCCAAGAAGTAGCAAGGTTTGTTCATACAGCCATCTCAGCCCCAAATTTCCTGTCTTTGGTGAGAAGGATGCCGTCTACCCTCCTGTTACAGGGAGAGTACATTTCACATGAGAGATTTGCTGTTATCAGGGGGGACAAAGAAGGGTCAAAGTGTCCTTGTGCCAGCTATTTCTTAAGTAACTTTAATTCAAAGTTATATGTCAAAGTGGTATATTTTGGAGTGGCATATTCTGCTCCCCTTTAATTACTTTCCTTCAGGGGATGGCAGGGGTCTATCGGGCAGATTACCTAACTAGTGCCAATCAGGCAATTCTTGATTGACTGGTTAAAGATGATATTTCTGGGAGAACTGAAACTGTGATTATCAGTGTGGTGGCATAGGGCTTAGCATAAGCAACTCAAATCAGGGCCTGTTGTGTTATTTTTAACAAATGGAAAAGCACATTGGGATTTTAGGTAACCACAAAGTCAGTGTTAATCTCTTTTTTGATACGGTGTGGCTTGTTATAGAAGGCAGTGCAACATTAGATCATGCTAATGGAATTAACAAAGGCTTTAGTGTACTCCTGACTGGTTCAATCACATCTGTGGTATCATGTTGATTTATGAGCACCACATCTAACAGGGACACTGACAAATGAGGATACATCCACAGCAGGGCAACCAAGACTGTGAAGGGTGTAGAAATGGTTGTCTGAGGAATATTTGGAAGCGTATAGAATGTTCAGGAAGAAGACAACCCAAAAGTGGAGCATAGCTTCTTGAATTTGGGGAGCATGGGTAGAGGAGCTTGTATCCTTAAGGAAGATGATGGAAGGGAATCAGGAGCATCTATTAAAGGCAGGAAGGAAGACCTAAACAGCAGGGTTACTGTTTGGTAGCATGGACTGCTTCCCACATTTCCATCATTTCTTAGTCTGGCTGATCAGCTAATAGGAATTATACATGGCTCACCTGCAATTGATAGGGATGCACTCTAACAAAAGCTTAAACAGTGGAGAAATGCATTTCTCACGTGAAAATCCAGAAACAGGTAGGTCAGGGCTCATTAGGCCGTTCTGCTTCACAAAGTCCTCGGTGCCTCTTCATCGTGTTGTTCTGCCATGCTGACCTCAATTCTCGCTGTCAGTACATGGCCCCATATGTGTGCTCCAACTCCAGCTGCCGCATCTAAGATCTAGCCCCCAGCAAGATGGAGGAAGGCAGAAGGCACGGGGGACATGTGCCATCAGGGTTTTAAGAAAAATTCTCAGGAATTGCCATAAAGTATCCGCTCCGGTTCCTTAGCCAGAACTGTGTCGTATGATTCTATCTGCATGTAAGGCTAAGAAATACATTCTTGACTTCAGGCAAGCATGTATCAAACTAAAAACCATGAGTTATATTGCTGTGGGAGAAGGGAAGGAAACCTATCAGAGGCAGTCAGCAGTCTTTGCCATAAGGATGTTTTAGAGAGAATTACGCTAGATAAACCAGATAAAGTTTAAGATCCTATAGACTCTTAAGAGTCTATGATCTTGCAATTTATAGACAATAAAGAATCTCTTCTATCAAACAGCCGGAATTGGTTTTCAAGGGCTATTTGGAAGTTCATTTCCTTGTAACTCCAAAATGATACAAGTGACCAATGTATACAATACACATCTTTCTACCAAAAAAAAAAAAAAATCATTTCTCTTCTGTTGCCATAGTAATTGTATGTCTCTTCTTAAAGCAGCATTCTCAGTATTTTGTACTTTTCAACATAGTGGTGTTAATAATAATGTTTATAAAACATTACAAAAATATGCATGCAAAGCACACCAGACTAAGAAAACATAATGGTAGCCTAGACTGAAAGTACAAATGTCCTCTGTTGGTGGCATTCTTCATTGCCATGCTTCTGCTGTGCCTGGGAGCTTTATTGCTATCTATGGGAGGTTGTAAGTAGAGAAGTTTCTTGACTACAGGGAGGTGAATAAGCATTGTAAGTTAGGAAAAATGAAGTCATATAAGTTAATGGACCATTTTTTTTCTTCCCTAGTAATTCTGTATTTCTTATTCTGCATTTAAAGCACCCATACCCTTACTTAGAGAATTTTATAGAAATATTGATTGGTGAATATTGTTTGTTATATGGCCCCTATTAGTCTAAGCTTTTGAAATGTAATGTAGATCAGAATCAGAGGAAGGCCATACTCACCACTCCTTCCTCCATTCCATTCCAACTGAGAGAAGGGAACGTGGCAAAGTAAAGATAGCAGGAGGCCAAGGTGCAGGATATGGAATTTGCAGGAACCCTTACCC
Organism: Enhydra lutris kenyoni; assembly: GCF_002288905.1. Lineage (NCBI taxonomy): Eukaryota > Metazoa > Chordata > Mammalia > Carnivora > Mustelidae > Enhydra > Enhydra lutris. Next base: position 13,148,808 of record NW_019154107.1, on the reverse strand, counting down.
AACACGTGTGAAAACACAATCATAGAAGGAAAATCATACTGTAAGAATCAGACTTCTGCATTGTGAAATGGAGAAAATTCTTACATCTAGCTATATTGCTTCTCCCTGTGGAGCCCTTCTAAGCACAAAGTTACAATTACATAATGTAAAACTCGTTAAATACTGTGCAACTCTGTATCTCACTAGAAGCACAATGTAGTGAAACCTGCTTCTCAGTAACCTTTTATATTATGCCTACTGGTGTTGAGCTCTATAGTAAAAGTGTGGTGTGTGTGCATTTTGGGGTCACAAAGTGCAAGGTTGAAATTCACAATTATAGAGTCATATGAATCAGTTCATAACATGTATACTTTTCTATAATCCTATTCTTAAAGGTTAAAGATTAAAGGTTAAAGATTCATACCACTTGAAAAACGACTTAAGAACTAGAAACCACCCAGTGCCAAGAATGACTTAGACTGAGTTTTTTGTTTTTTTTTTTTTTTTAAATCAGGAAATTTCACCAGTGTTCTCAGGGACCTGGGACTCACCATAAGTTTTGTTTACTTCATTGAGAGAGCTTGTTTTATTTGTTGCTATGTAGAAGATTGCATTGTATTAATATTGTTTGAGGAGTCGGGGAAGTATGAAATATTCCAGTACTTATTGAAGTAGTCCTCCTTCTTTTTGGATTGCACTTGAGAGTTCACTGAGCACCTTCAAACGATCATCTTACCAAATTGCTCCAATAGTCCTGAGAGACTCAGAAGTTGTAAGAAGAACCTCCATCCCCCTCGCCAGAGAGTAAGGGGAATCCGCAGCGTAGTAAAGGATGGTGTGTTGGGTTGCTTGTGTTGAGGAGGAAGCATTGAAGCTGCTGGATATGACTTGGGGAAATGAGCCAGTTCACCTGAGCAAAAATGCTGTGATCCTGCGTACCATGGGAGCCCTTTCTAGAATGGAGACTCCTAGCTTCTACAAGCAGCCATGAGATCACCTGGAGGAAGTTGATTCAACGAACACTGGGCTCGATGTTTTTGTCTGGAAGGATAACCTTAAGGGGCCAAAGTCAAAAGTACAAAGAAAGAGAATTTATTTCTCCAAGCTTGCAGTAGAGAGGGAAGCCTAACAGAGAAAACAGGCCTCAGATGATTTGTGGTGTTTCAAACTGCCCACTTGGTTCCTAAGTGGATAACATGACCTTGATGCTATTGTAGTATCCTTGTGCAACATGTTGTTTGACTCTTATCCATACCTACTAACTCTGGCCATACTTCTTATAAACGACTGTCCCTGCTAATGGGGCTGCTGGGTGATAGAGCAGGACAGCTCTAGTTCTCGTACTGGAGAAGCCATTCCAAAGCTGATCCTGTAGGGACGCCTTCTCTCATGTAAGCAAGATGGCAAGTGATGCTATTACTGTGACAGAGAAAGATGTTGGACCACTTTAGGTTTTCTTTTTTTGCATTTGTTTCACTATATCTAGTTTTATGCTGCTTTGAAATTAAATAACTTTTTATAGGGTCTATCTTCTGCTTAAATGTTCTGTGCATAAGAAAGTCAAGAGAAAAAAAACAGGGGTCATGAAACTAATGGCAAATGCATCCTTAAGGTCAATAAAATGTTAGTTAAAGACCTGTGCTGTGCATGGAGCGATCATTTATAAGTAAAATCAAGTATCACAAGGAAGATGTAGGTGGAACTTGAAAACCTTTCTATAATGTCTGTAGTATTCAAAGGATAACTTTTAATTTCATCAGTGGAGTTTCAAAATTTCCAAGTATTGTATTTATTGATGATAGCATGTATGGAATTTTCTGAAGAGCATGCTATCTTCTCTTAATGGTTATGCTATAATGAAAGATTGTGTAAAGCTTCTAGAGATGAACATGATTTAGATGAAGGTGCCTTCCTAAATGCAGTACAGAGGCCCCGAGCCCCACTTCTGTCCACTCTTGTCCTTTATGTGCCACACACCTCTGCTCTCTCTGTTTTTGAAGAGACAGTATAGGAACTGAGGCTCTTTGATCCCATGGATTGACTTCTAATCCCATTCCACTCCTTTGATAGATCTATGACCTTAACTCCTTGTGCCTCAGTTTCCTTATTTGTAGAATGGAATTAATAAAAATCGCCTTCATGAGGCTTTTGGCTGATAAAATTGCATAACTCATAAAAGATTCTTGGGGGTCAGAAGCAGTACGTGTCATCTGTTATCATTACTATTGATATTAGTCTTATTTACTCCACATGGAACATTAATTCCATAAACTGTGCATGCCAAGACTCCAAAAAAAAAAGGTGGGCGGCCTGGGTGGCTTAGTGGGTTAAGCCTCTGCCTTTGGCTCAGGTCGTGATCCCAGGGTCCAGGGATCAAGCCCCCACATCGGGCTCTCTCCTCAGCAGAGAACCTGCTTCCTCCTCTCTCTCTGCCTGCCTCTTTGCCTACTTGTGATCTCTCTCTGTCAAATAAATAAATAAAATCTTTAAAAAAAAAAAAGAAGGAAGGAAGTAACTCTGTGAGGTGATACGTCAATTAGCTTGATTGTGAACATTACACAGTATGTAAATTATGAAATCCTTTAAACACATTAAATAAATATAATTTGTGTCAATTATACCTCAATATGACTAAAATAAAGCTCCCCACTCCATTGAAGAACTTTCCCTGATTCTTCCAGACAAAAATAACCAATTCTCATCTTCACACTAACTACTTTGCTGTTTGTATTTCATCCCCAAGTATACTCCTGTGTTAACATTAAGATCTGTGGTGGGAAAACATGGGTAATTTCCATGGCATTGCATTTAGTAGATGTGTAGTAAATGTGCATTCAATGACTGTGGATAATCGATATTAGTCTCTCATTTAGTATTAATATGTTTGAGGTCTCAGGAGCTCCTGTTGATTATGATTTCATGATATTTCACATATTTTGGAAGTCTGAAAGCTGCAACTGACATACTTTTTTTAATGTAGTAATTGATGACCACTTCTAGCTGTTAAATCTTCACTACGTATAGAACCTCTGTATCTTTCATCATTCTCCTCTTTTGTTTTTGCTTTAATACTCCTTGAAGCATGACATCTATTGGAATTTTCAGTTCTGAGCAGTACTTTCAAGAACTTGAATATAATGATTGCAGAGTCCTTAGGAAATTGTCCTGTAATGCTTTTAACATACAGTTTATTGTTGTGATCTCTTAACTTTAAAAAAAAACGTGTTTCAGAAGGGTACTTAAATCCATGAGTGGAAACCTGTTTATATCCACTATTGCTGATAATTTTCTATTCTGAATTTTGATTAAGCAAATGATCTGGGGACAAGTTTTATAATATTAGAGTTTTTCTGCTTTCTGAATTTAATAGCTTTTGGTAATTTAAGTCAATGTAGTCTCTGATGTCTTGTGAATTACAGATGGATGTCAATGAAAGGTATTGATGGTGGGCAAGTGTCCCATGAAAGTGATTCTTTGAAAGTTGAGTTTTTTAAGAGGTGCCTAGGTGGCTCAGTCAGTTAAGTGCCTCACTCTTGATTTCAGCTCAGGAAGTGATCTCACCATCTTGAGATCAAGCCCAGTGTCCTTGGAAGCTCTGCGCTGTCCTTGGAATCTGCTTAAGATTCTCTCTCTCCCTCTGTCCCCCTCAAAAAAAGTTGAGTTTCTTTTTTTAACTATTTCACCTTTTTATTTTTCTGGAAATTAAAATTCTAATACAAGAGCAATGGGGTACTCACAAATATGCACTGAAAATTTTCTTACAAGTATATTGATCATTGCCCTCAGGCACTGATAGTCAATCAGATAAATAGCATACTGCTGCCTTTTCATTTTAATCCTTCTTACTCGGTTTTGATCACTCATTACTTATGTCTGATTTTTCTGCGTCCATCCCATACTAATGGTGATACACACCATTTTGACTATCACTCTGTATGTACATATTATTTTTCTTGTCATGTGATACAATTGTAATTACTGCCTGTTTCTTAAATATGACCAAGGTGTTAATTTAAATCAGTGTCTTGATTCTGTGGTCACTGTTTCCCAGAACTCTCAGGGTTTCTAAGCTTCCAGGAATAGGGCTCAGAGTCTCTGGGAGCAGGCATTTCTCTCCACTTGACATTATTTCACCCCCTCCGTTTTCCTTACTATTGGAAAGTATATTTCATTGGTGTTTTGCCAAGAATCCTGCTCTGTTTCATAATAATTTTCTGTTCTCACTCTCTGCACTGAGAAATACCTATTCCATGCATCACTTGCATAAATGGCAATTTGAAAGCATTTTACCACAGCTGGATATTTTTCATTGATTCTTCTCATCTGAAGATCATTCATTAGAATTCTCTCTTCTCATTTTTTCTTACATCCATGTCTCTTTTTCTCCTATATAAATGATGCTTTTTTGCATTTTTCTATATTTAAATGTAAATTGCTGACTGAAGTTATTCTCTGACTTCATCCCATGGTCTTAATGAAATCACAAATTAAAATTTTACTACTTTTTTTAAACCTGTTTTCTGACTTGTAATCCCAATGCAGTTTACAATTCTTAGACTCAGCCTCTTGGTGACTGATTTCTACCAATCTCTTTGAGACATCTGTGCAGTGTTACGGATTATATCATTGAATTTTGTCCACATTTGAATTTGCAAAATGTAGCCTACAGAATATATATTGACTAATAAAGAAATGCATCCACATGGTGGATGGTTGTAGAGGGAGGAAATATATATTGGTATGCGGCATGCACCCACATAAATGTAATATAGAAAAGAGCAGTTAGCCATGTCAGAGTTGAAAATGAAGGTTGTAGCTAGAAAACATAGAAAGTCTAGAATGTATAAATGGTCTTTCTCCCAAATTCATTGACATTTAAGGCCTAAAAAATGTAATGCCATATATACAAGCCTTAATTATTATATTGCATTGGTGTGTCTCTGTGTTCAGCTGTACAACAAGATTTCCATACCCCAGAATTTTTTTACATAACCACCTGAGCATTTCTTCCCTTAAAGTTAACTTTGAAAGGGAAAGGGAGAGAGAGGAAGGGCAGCAGGAGGGAGAGAGAGAGACAACACTCTGCCTATGTATGTTACGAAAAAAATGAAGGAATAAAGGAAGAAGGGAAACAAAGTGAGAGATCCAGTGACCCATCATTCATCATCCTAAACTGGCACATAAAATAGTATGCTGAAATCTACCTAAAATTTTCGTGGTATGATATTTGAAAGAACTATGCCCCCTCCCACCACTAGACTGTTGGGAGTAAATATTTATCCATGTCTCATCAGTTCTATGCCAACTTTCTTTATACATTTTTCATAAGATCCTTGAAGAATCACAAAGAAAGCTATTTAAGAAGGGAGGCAATGATTCCAAAATACAAATTTTAGGAATACAAAGATAGATGGAATCACAAAAGATGATCTCCCAGGATTTTATACCCTACAAATAGATTTCTTTTTAATCAACATCCTTTTAATAGCTTCCCATTTTCTTAGAGATATGTTTGATTCCAATTTTTTAACATAGTTGCCTTTTTGTGTCCAGTATTAAGAAACCTAGGATGTCTATACACTGAATAAATGTAATTGAAAAGAAGCACCTTAATATCCACCTTGAAGTCTCTGTTTCTTAAATATCCAAAGAGGTAGTTTTTATTTGTGTGCATAAAACTAGACTCTATTTTTATGCTATTGGTATTCTTTCAGAATAGATATACCATCATAGATGAGCCAGGTATATCTTTTTCTTAGATATCTTTAAAATAAGTATGTAATCTGGGAACCTGTTCTGAGACTCCATTCTTCCATCAGAAATCTTCTTCTTGGGCGCCTAGGTGTCTCAGTGGGTTAAGCCACTGCCTTCGGCTCAGGTCATGATCTCAGGGTCCTGGGATCGAGTCCCGCATCGGGCTCTCTGCTCAGCAGGGAGCCTGCTTCCCTTCCTCTCTCTCTGCCTGCCTCTCTGCCTACTTGTGATCTCTGTCTGTCAAATAAATAAATAAAATCTTTAAAAAAAAAAAGAAATCTTCTTCTCTTCTTGTCAAGATCAGTGTTGGCATCCTATAAACAAGCCATATTCAAATAACAGAGTTGTTGTTCTGTGACACTTCTTAGATAAGGTGAAGATTATAAAATGCTTGTGTTTCTCATTATGATTGTAGTTATGTTCATTGGCTCCCATTCATTTCTGTGCTGAATGTAAAAGCTTTCCGGAACTTACCTTCTTACAATCCTGAAACTAGTTCTTCTGTCTTTTACCAGAGGTATTAATGTTAATTTTCCTTTTAAACTTCACTAGGTGGTCTCCTTTCATAGACTACCCACATATTCATAGTGACCTGTTTATTCATATCCTCTTCGATTTTGGCTCTTGTACTTCTGCATCTTTCTTCATTGGCCATTTTTTTCTTCTTCTTTGGAACCAGAAACTATTCTTCACATTAGTCACTCTTTATACTGTTTTTCCCCCTGTGCATTTTCTGATCTTTCTGAGCCACTAAAATGTCCTTCAGCCCTTTGATAATGGGCATTAAGTCACTTGGACCTTGAAAACACATCCTCTTTGATCCTCATGTGTATAGAGCACTGTGTACACTTGAGAGCATCCTCTATACAACTCTTCTGTGCACTCTTTCTCCCAAGAAACCTATCCTGGGTTCTTTCTTTTGGCATTTCTTAGAACTTTCCTTCACTCCTCCCTGACTCAAAATGTTACTACTAGAAGACAACTTGAGGACCATCTCATTCAACCACCTCACTTTCTACTTTAAGAAACTGAAGTCATGATACATTAAATTTCTTGCCTGTGGTAACACAACTATTTGTACATCCAAAGCTCTTAAGAATCTTGCCCCTACTCCACGCTTTACCAGCCTGTTTATCCTCTCAAACCAGCCCTATACCTGACTTCCTTACTTCTGTTCTCTAAGTCCTCCAAGCTCAGTCTTTAGAGTCCTTCTGACACGAATGCATCCATCCTAAAAGCCCAATGAGCTGGAAAACTCATTTGGTGATAAAGGTACAGTGTCTTTCCCACCACAACCTAAGTGCCCAGGCTATGGCTAAACACTACATGCTTGTGTCTCACTCTGGTCTTGCACTAGTCCCAGGTCACACCTTGTCACTGTGGAACATGCTACAGAACCTCTCTGCACCTATTTTTTTAGTTATAAAATGAGCTCAGAGGCTGTTTATGAGGCCCATATGAGATGATACATGAGCTTTGTGTAGCACAGTGGCTGGCCCATAGTAGGTTCTCAGGAAATCTTAGTTTGGGGGAAGCAGTGGGGTACTGTAGCAAGACAGAGGTGACAGGGTCTGCAAACTACGCATCTCAGGTCAAATCCAACATGGAGGCTGGGTGGTATATAGCAGAGGAGCCAAAATAGCTTTTACTTTCCTAAAAAGGTTGTTAAAAAAAATTAAGAACACGCCATGGGGACCTTTGTGCTCCTCAAAACCTGAAAGAATTCCTTTCTGGCCTTTTACAGAAAAAGTTTGTCAATCTCTGTTCAGATTCAGACTGCCAGGTATTCCTCCCACTTATACACTGTATGACCTTGGGCAAATGACAACCGCTCCAAGTGTTGGTTTCCCCAACTATGACTAGTACCTCTGTTTACAGAGTTGTTAGAAGAATTGAATGAGATCATTTACATGAAGTGCTTAGCACAGTTGCTGGAATTGTGTTTAATAAATATTAGCTAGCATTATGTTGACTCATTGTTGCCAGGTAAGTAGTCTAGAAGTACACCTTTTACAGTGACTTTTTTTTTTTAAAGATTTTATTTATTTGACACACAGAGAGAGATCACAAGCAGGCAGAGAGGCAGGCAGAGAGAGAGAGGGGAGGAAACAGGCTCCCTGCTCAGCAGAGAGCCCGATGTGGGGCTCGATCCCAGGACCCTGAGATCATGACCTGAGCCGAAGGCAGCGGCTTTAACCCACTGAGCCACCCAGGCGCCCCTACAGTGACTTTTTCTGAAAATTTTTTTTGAGCAAGGCTTTCCTATTGTTCTATGAAATAAACATCCCATACTCTGGCATTCAGAATTTCCAATGATAACAAACAACTCTTTCAAAAATCACTGAGACTTTTAAAGTAACAGGAAACCTTAGAAATAACTAATACAAAGTCATACTACAGATAGGGAAACTAAGGGCTGGGAAAATGGCACCTTCTAGCATGCGTAATCAGACTGTCTCTTTGCGGGTAATATGATGTGCATCATGCTTCTGCCATGCAGTCTTTGATTTAAAGGGATTTAGGAATCGTTCATCTTCCTTCTAAGGCAGTACTCCCTTCATAAAAACCCTGTCATCGAAATCCAGTTTGAGCACAGTTAGTGATGATAAAATCACCTTTTTCCCACAGAGCAGCTCTGGTTGTTCCAAAGTCTTCATATTAACTGGAAATTGACTTCCTAAAATTTCGATGTATTGATCCATTTCTGCCCACTGGAGCCAAAGAGAATGGTCACTTTTCTAGGTCTCAAATATTTTTGTTACATCGTCTTCTCCAAGTGTCCTCTTTTCATGCTAATGTGAACCAGTTGGGCTTTATTTTTCTTTTTTCTTCTTTTGAAAGTATAGTTTACACACAATGGTAGAAAGCTTTAAGTGGACAACAAATCCATATGTTCTGCTCTGTTCACAAGTATAGTCACTGTGTGTCACTATACAAGTCATCGATGCTGTTCCCTGCGCTATGCCCTCCATCCCTGCGACTTAGTCATTCCGTAACTGGAAGCCATTTTGCCCAACCCCCACCCTCATTCTGGCAATCTTGTTTGCACTCTGTATTTATGGTCTGTTTCTGCTTTTGTTTGTTGGCTTTGTTTTTTAAATTCCACTATAAGTGAAGTCAGACAGTATTTGTCTTTCTCTGTATGACTTTTGTCACTTAACCTAAAATCTGCTAGGTCCATCTCTGTTGTCACAAATGGCAAGATCTCAGTCTTTTTTATGGCTGAGTAATATTCCTCAGTGTGTGTGTGTGTGTGTGTGTGTGTGTGTGTATCATACACACATCACATCTCCTTTATCCATTCCTCTGTTGATGGACATTTAGGTTGTTTCTATATCTTGGCTACTATAAATAATGTTGCAATAAACATAGGGGTAACTATATCTTTTCAAGGTAGTGTTTTTGTTTTCTTTGGGTAAATACCCAGAAGTGGGTTTACTAGATTGTATATTTCTATTTTTAATTTTTTGAGGAACCTCCATAAGTTTTTCCACAGTGGTAGCACTAGTTTGTGCTCCCACTAACAGTGCATAAGGGATCCTTTTTCTCCACATCCTCACCAACACTTGTTAGTCCTTATCTTTTTGATAATGGCTGTTCTGACAGGTGTGAAGTGATATCTCATTGTGGTTATGATTTGCATTTCCCCTATGTTTAGTGATATTAAGCATCTTTCCATGTGTCTTTTGGCCATCTGTATGTCTTTAGAAAACTGTCTCTCCTGGTTATTTAATCAAGATTGTTTTGTTTTTTTTGGCATTGAGTGAGTTAGAGGAGTTCTTAATATATTTTGGATATTAACCCCTTATCAGATACATTATTTGCAAATATCTTCTCCCACTCAGTAGGGTTGCCCATTCGTTCTGTTGATGGTTTCCTTTGCTGTGCAAAAGCTTTTTATTTTGGTGTAGTCCCCATCTGGGTTCTTGTTCTTGTTCTTGTTGTTTATTGTCCTGCTAAGGTAAAAAGCTAAGAAAAGCTTGGTTCTCCCATCATTGGTTGTATACCCCACTATCAGGACTTGAGTTCAGAGTATGCACTCTAAATAAATACTTTGGTAATTAATTCAGTGGAGTTGAATTTTTCCTATCCTTTCGTTATTCCTTATAATACCTGCTATCCAAATGGTTCCCTTCCTTTTGGTCTAATAGGAGCTCTCCAGAACAGATAACATTCCAGTTATGGCCTGACCAGTGGAAATGATAGTGTTTCCTATCTACCATATCTCAGTCAAACATGTTTTGCATCCCACATTTACATTCTTTACTGACGATATCACTGCTCATTAGAAAATTTGGCCTCACATTGGGTTCTTCTATATCACCTCCAGCTATTTATTTGGTCACCAAATCCTGTTGATAGGCTCTCATTAAAGAAATCACTCAAGCCCAACCCTTGCCAACCACTCTGCCCTGCTCAGCCCTATCAGTGGTTGTTATCAGGCCTTTTCGTGCTTAGCCTCTCTTTCCCCAGAGTCCTATCCATCCATATCACTAGTACTAGTTCACAGTGCTAAACCACAGATCTCTCCTGTTTTTAAAAACAAAAACAAAAACCTCCCGTAGCTATCTCTTTCCTCCCCCGCCCGCAGGTTGATGACCCCAGCTTATCAAGATGTGGCTCCAAAGCCAACTGGTCTAGCTTCCTGCTGTGCTCCTTTCACAGCTCCCCCGCCCCTTGTCTGCTCTTTGGCCTCTGGCTCTCTCATCATTTCTTTCTGCTGTCCCATGCATTTCTTATACCTGGAGGGTCCTTCTAAACCTGAAAATCCCTATTCTTCATTCAGAAATCTGGGGCACTTTCAGGGGCTCACCTTGCAGGGTCTGAGTTCAAATTCTAGTTTTGTTATTTATCGGCTTTGGAACTTGAATCAGATTATGTTCTGTGTCTCCCTTACCTCATCAGTAAAAAGTGGATAATGCAACAGCGCCCTTGTCCTAGGGTTGTGGTAAGGATTAAAAGAGGTAAAACCTAGAACCCACATGTACATACCACAATATATATTGTATTCATTGTACATAAATGCTCGGTATTAGCTATATTTTTTTGTGACTCTTAGTATATAACTCAAATTATGTTTCCTTTTCCCTAGGCAGAGGACTCTTCAAATGCTTCTTTTTATGTGTTTACCCATTATTTTGTTGACACGTTTGTTATAACAACTACCATCATGAGGGGAGCTGCTGTCTTCATTCATAAAATAAATCCCGCATTCCCTGAGCCTGAAATGAGAAAAGGAAACATTACGTGAGGTGGGATGGAGAGCTGGACCTGGCTGTCCCCATGCTGGTCCCCACATCTCTCATTTGCCTTGTCAAGCTCTCACTAACTATTCGTGTCAGACCCCCATGTCAGCTTCATGATTTTGTATCCTATATCTTTTGTTCCTAAAAGAGCCACCCTGTTTTCTTTCTCTCCATCCCCAACTGTTGCAGATAGCTATTCCCTCTTCCTAAGGCAGAACCACATCTGCATTTTGCTTAAACCACATTTCTCAGTTGCACAGCATTTATGAAGGAGACAATGGAACCCAAGAAAGACGCAACAGTTAAAGAGATTAACTGGCCAATTTTTAAGAGCACCATCCATAAAGTCCACAAGTGAGCGAGGCTTCCTGGTCAGAAAGCAATTCAATCACCATAAAGGATCATTCAAGCCTGATCTCATTCTCCCCTGGGACTGAGAGTTGAAAGCCTGTCCCTCTGACAATTGTGTTATCAGCGGATATGCCTGCTGTGCTAAGGACTGGTCATGGGGCCAAGACAGACATAGCCTGTCTGAAATTTTGAGTCGTCCCTCAGACATCATTTGCAACTCTCATTTAATGAGACTAAATTAAAATATGAGTGATTGAGCCTCCCCCTCCCCCAGCTCATCTCTCTGGCATCAGCAAGGAAATCAAATGCTAATAGCCAGTGACCTCCTAATTCTACTCAACTGCCCTTACTATGTGAAAACAGTCATTAACTTTGTCTAAATGCTGCAAATAAAGTAGCCCCATCAGGGCTGAAGTCCCGAAATTATGCAAGTGAGTTAACCAGGGGGAAATAACAATTTTCATAGGATAAGCCCTAAATCTAGTTTATTCTCTGAGGAAGATTTTCTCCCATTAAGACAGTCACATAAACATGCATTACCTGCCTGTCCCAGGGACTGTACCCCTTGGCTGTACTGTCACTGGCCCCAAAACCCTCCAACTGCCTAACACAGACTCTTTGTTGTATAGGTTATGTTAGACTTTAAGTCTTCTAACTCTTCAGCACCCTGGAGGTCACCGCAGGAAATCATGTGGTCCTTGAATGATTTTCTTTAGAAATGCATGTGTAACTATACACATGCCCATGAGTTATTTAACCAGAGGAAGAAGACAACATTTCTATTATTGACCTTTTTCAGTCTCTGAGGAGAATTTGTAAGTCTTGCCTGCAGCCCAGGATTGGAAGGAAAAAAAAAAAAGACACAGACATAATAGCATTTTATTTTACTACTACATTATGGACAGACAAAACAACAACAACAACCCTAGAATTTCCTTTGTCTCAGTAGAAGTGACTTCTGGGTAAGATCAATCTTTAGCGTTCTCAGTACAAGTGAACACATATTTATGTATGCAAATAGAATTCCCCTCTTCAGAAGCCAAGAGCCCTGTGTCGGAGTGTTACCTATATCCAGAAGGCAGTGTCCTTCATTGCTGATTTACTAGCAGCTCCACGGTTGGCTGTGGTCCATGACTAGTGAACAAAAAGAGGAAAAGAGTAGAGGTCGGGTACTCAGTTCATCAGGCTGTGTCTTCAGTTCCTCCCAAACCATATCCCCTTAAAATTCCTCAATGTTCAGAAGGACTTGTATTTTTCATCTGTTCTCTGCATCCCCCTTTTATTGGCAGAGGTTTGTATCAGTTAGGATCACAGGCACTTGAAAGAACAAAAAGTTTATACCTATAGTGGCTGAAATAGAGCTTTATTTGTCTCCAATATTAAGGGATCTGAAGGTAAGGTGTTACAGGCTCAACAGTATCAGGACTGGTGTCTTGAGAGTTTCATGGGTTTTTCCTCATGATTGTCACCTCATGGTCATGAGATGGCTGCTGTACCACCACCTACCATTTCCACAGGATGAGAAAGGGTAAAAAGGGCGGATCAGTTTTGGATCATGAAGCCCAAGATTTCCCAGAAAGCCTTCCTGGCAGACTTGACTTTGTACATCACTGGAGAGAACTGCATCACATGTGAGAGTTCCCAATAGGAAGATGGCAGGAGAGAAGTGGTTGGAGATGGGGATCCAGGTAGCTAACTAGCGGTAGTCAATAGTCTTCAGCTGCAAACATCAGTAATTAACTGGCTAGCTCACGTCAGAGAAGACAGAGGGGAATGGGAGGTGGGGGCTATTTATTAAAAAGATGTTCATAGAAATGAAGGAAGTGAATTAGAAATGAGCTCTTGGGATAGGATATGAACTGGCAGCATTCTGAGATCTCGGAAGTGGGAACACCTGCATCATCTTTTTGAGTCTTATCTTTTGAATGCTTAGCTCCAAACTGCTTCTGACCTTGTATCATTTCCTCCTCTGTCAGCTTCCTTGAGGTAGCCTAGTTTGGGGTCCTGGCACTGACCCTTGGTGGAATTCAGGAAGACAGAGGGGCACTGTGATTGGCAGCTCTACTAGGACCACAAGGAATATAGTAGGGAGGGGCTTTGGGGGGCAGAGAGTAGTTCCCCAAAGGAAAAAAAAAATCCTAGGCACTTAGCAGAAGCATGGGATACTGGCTGGGCAAAGACTGCCTGTGTTCCCTTCACCCAAACTAGGTCTCTGCTTGTGCTTACTCTCTGTCTCTGTCACTGTGTTTCTCTCATTTGTTGGAAAGATTGAAACTAAGACACTAAATCATAGACGTTCACTTTGATCTTTATGAGGCCATCAAAAATCAATAAAGTGAAAGATAAATGGAGTACCAATTTAATTTTAGAGGAAAATACACTATTTTTAAAAATGTGTCCTATTGATCCCCAGGTATCAAAATGATTATTATTTTTTTAAAGATTTTATTTATTTATTTGACAGAGAGAGAGAGAGAGATCACAAGTAGGCAGAGAGGCAGGCAGAGAGAGAGGGAAGCAGACTCCCCACTCAGCAGAGAGCCCAATGCAGGGCTCAACCCCAGGACCCTGAGATCATGACCTGAGCTGAAGGCAGAGGCTTAACCCACTGAGACACCCAGGTGCCCCCAAAATGATTATTAAGGTAGTATTTTAAGAACCTGAATTGATTGGGATGCCTGGGTGGCTCAGTCAGTTAAGCAGCTGACTTCAGCTCAGGTCATGATCCCAGGGTTCTGGGATTGAGTCCCACACGGGGCTCCGTCCTCAGCGGGGAGCCTGCTTCCCCCTCTGCCTACTGCTCCCCCTGCTTGTGCTGTCGCTCTTTCTCTGACAAATAAATAAATAAAATCTTAAAGAAAATGAACCTGAATTGATTATTTGATAAACTAATTTTAAATGCTATTATCAGAGGTGCAAGAATGAATGTTAGATATCCGGGATCCTATTTTTCTAAGTTCTTTCTCCAAAATGATCCCAGACCCGAAGGACATAGATTCTAGGATGCAGAAACCTTTTCATCAGTGCTCTGGTCACATATTAATCCTTAAGCCACCACCTTCATGTCTCAAGCTTTTTTCAAATAGATTTCTCCCTTTTTAAGTTGCATACAAATGCAATAATCTTACGTTTTAAAATGAATATCGTGTGGTTCCTGGGTGGCTCATTCAGTGAAGTGTCCAACTCTTGATTTCAGCTCCCGTCCTGATCTCAGTGTCATGGGATCGAGCTCTGCATCACTGGGCTCAGTGCAATCTGCTTAAAATTCTCTCCCCCTCTCTTCCTCCCTCTGCTTGCTTCCTCTCACTCTCTCTTTCTCTCTCTCTCTATCAAAATAAATAAAATCTAAAAAGTAAGTAAAATAAAATGAATAGCGTATGTCATGAGAAGACCATTGTAATATTACCAAGAACAAGAAATAACACATATTGGTACAACTTTAGAATTAAAAAAAAAAAAAAAAAAAAAAAAGAGTGAGCAACAAGGTCCTGGCTCTCCCCTGTCCAGCTGGATGTATCTTAAGACCTCAATTTCTTAATATGTAAAATAGTGACAGTATCTACTGGAAAGGCTTTTTGGAAAGAATCATTTAGATAACAACAACACTGCTTAACACACATAAACTGAAGACCCCCTTTTGACCAGGTAAGAGCCCCGATTTCTTCCTTTACTTGTTTCTATGTTTTTAAGCTTCCTCAGTAATTTTGCATTGAGCTTGAGGATCGTTATCTGGGGCTTGAATCCTAACTTCACCACTTTCTGACAAGTTACTTTACTCTGTTCTTTCATTTCATCATCAGTTCAATGATGATAATAACAGGACTCACTCAGAGCTGTCTGAGCATTAGAGGAGGTAATATATGTAGATCACCTGGTAGAGTACCCAGTATATACTCCTTCAGTAAAGTGTAGCTTTTGATCATAATACTATTAATATGATTATGATGATGTAGTCTCTTGGTAAGTGCTTTGCTCACCAGACCATGCTATGGAATATTTGATTTTTTTTTAAGTGAGGCTAGGATTTTGAATAAATATTTTAAGTAGAATCATTTAGGTATATTGATTTTTAAATGCCTTCCAGGTTTGTTTGGTTTTGTTTGTTTGTTTGTTTGTTTGTTTTTGGAGGGAATTAAGGAAGGAAGTGCTTTCTGAAGCACTTGTTTTTCCACATTAAAATTTCAGAACAGTGGTAATGGGGGATGACCACAGGATATGGCTAAAGGAGGTATCACCCTATTCTCATCCAGCTTTTGTTCACAGACCTCTTCCTTTCCCAACATTTTTATAATTTCTTAACATTTTCCTCACACCCTTTATTCCTTCCATTAATGAGTAGCTCGCCATACATTTTCATTTGCTTCTTTTGAGTTTCCAACTCTTGGCATAACACTCATTCTCCTCTGTTTGTATGAAGGCTTTTGTAATGCCTCTGAGGAATCTAAGTATGAATCTTTGAAATAACAAAAATACCACTAAACCATAAGACCTAGATTACAGAAGCCTAATAGTAGATTACTGCTTTATTACGTACAGCCATCTTATACTTTAGTCTTCAAGTTTTAATTGTGGACTGATTTTTTTTATCCTTTTTCTCCAGCACACATAAATGCACACATTTCACACTTCAGTCCAATAAATAGGGAGCTGTAAAGATTTCTAGAGTACCCGGATGTGGGACTAGGACACCCAGTCTTGATCCCAGCGCCAAGGGTAGCTGTAGTTTCAGGAGACAGCTAGCTATATTATTGTAACAGCAGGAACAGTATTTGTCAGTTTGGAAATTTTCAAGTAATGGAATATATAATAAAAACTTAAACAGTGGATATTAATTTTTGTCATATAATCAGAGCTTGAAAGAAAGGTGTTCCCAGAGTTGGTTCAGCAACTCAACATTATCATTAAGGACTCAGTTTCTTACTATCTTTTCATTCTGCTGCTTTAGCCTTTGCCTTTACTATTTGAGCTTGCCACTTCCATGGTTGTAAAATTGCTGCCACATTCCAGGAAATGCATCATGGTAGGACAGAAAGAGTGGCAGTTCTCTTCATGCAATGAATAAAAATCATGGCTGGGACTAAGACAGAGGCAGTTGAAAATAGAATTGAATAGACGGGAGAAGAATTTTGGAAGTAAAATCTATGTGGCTTGGAAATGGATTCTATGTCAGACATGAGGGATTCATGATGGCTCCCAGGTTTTTTGTTGGAAGAGTCTGTTTTAGTATTTTAGTGCAGTGATAAAGGTTGTGGAGGAAACAAGTTTGGGGAAGAGCACTAGTTCAGTCTGAGACATGCTCAATTTAAGATGCTTATGAAACATCAACTGGAGAAGTCATATACAGTTGTAGCTCAGACAAGAGATAAGTGATGGGAGGTGTAAGTAAGGAAAATGCTGATACATATGGACTTGAAAAGGTTGATGATGGAGATCATGTAGCGTGTGAGAATAGAAGAGGACCTAGGACCGAACTCTGATAAATGCCCAGAAAAAGAAGTCAGATAGAAGAAGAATCAAAAAAATCAAAAGAATAGGACATCTCAGAAGCAATAAGCATGAATAAATGTGTGAGCAGTGGGTGGCTTTGAGTCTGGGGTTTATTCCCATTTTAAATCACAACTTACTGCAGTCCAGCCAAGGATCCCACAGCCTCCCCACTTATCTGGAGGTATTCGGGGATGCTTCATTAGAAAGCAGTCATTTTTATTTTTTAAAAATTTTTTATTTAAATTCATTTTAGTTAACAATGAGTGTACTATTAGTTTTGGGGTTAGAATTTAGTGATTCATCCATTGCATATAACACCCAGTGCTCGGTCCATCACATACCTTCCTTAATGCCCATCACCCAGTTACACCATCCCCCCACCCACCTCCCCTCCAGCAACCCTCAGTTTGTTCCCTAGAGTTAAAAGTCTCTTATGGTTTGCTTCCCTCTCTGTTTTCTTCTTATTTTATTTTCCCTTCCCTTCCCCTATTTTCATCTGTTTTGTTTCTTAAATTCCGCATATGAGTGAATTCATATTGTATTTGTCTTTCTCTGACAGAAAGCAGTCATTTTTACAGGCATGTACTTCTATTTGTACACTATCTGAGTGTCATGGGGGCTTGCTCTGGAAGGACACTGGAGCACACATTTGCAGTGAATTCAACCATTTGTTCCATTGGCTGAATGAGGGGTCCCTCACACTCTAACCTCCATTTTGTTGGTCAGGGGTGTAAGACTTAAGCATTTGAAGATGGATAGATGGTAGGAAAATAGAATTAAGTGGGTTGGAGAAAAGCCTTTCTATGGTTGATCTTGTTGCATATCCCAATAAGGTTGTCTTTCATTTGCGTAATTTATCCATGTTAGAAAGTACCTTTACTTGGGCTACTTACCTAACCCTCGTCATAACCATGTGAGGTAGGCATGCACTAGGATTCCCATTTTACACATCAGGAAACGAAGATGCAGAAATGATTTTTAAAAACTGTGAAATCACAAAGCTAAAAAGAAAATGGAAAAACTGGGATTATAACATGTTTTTTTTTAAGATTTTTATTTATTTGACAGATCACAAGCAGGCAGAGAGGCAGGCAGAGAGAGAGAGAGAGGAGGAGGCAGGCTCCCTGCTGAGCAGAGAGCCCGACGTGAGGCTCGATCCCAGGACCCTGGGACCATGACCTGAGCTGAAGGCAGAGGCTTTAACCACTGAGCCACCCAGGCGCCCTATAACCTGGTTTTTAAATTTTTTAAGCCTATTGCACGCTATCTGGAATGGTCACTGTTGTTCATCTCACATGTAAATTCTTGTCAACTGGCTTCAGCTTCTTGGAATGCTCTATTGTGAAAGAATAGGAGGCAGATGGAGAAAGGCTGGAATGTGAGGTCAGAGAGTGATAATTAATATCTACCATAGGTATTAAACTAAAAAGAAATGAATGGTGTAAGTACAGTATACTTGTCTGCCATTCCCGAACTGGGGCACGTCTTGTTATTTGTAAGGAAGCCCATTCTCACAAGTTTAAAAGTCTCTTGTGAAATCATTTAGTGTAGTAGGATCAAATGGTTTAAAATAAGAATATGCCTGTAACTTGAATCAGCTGCACTTCCCCAGTGACGATGAGCAAGTCATTTGGGTCATCTTAAGTTTCAGAATGGAGAGTCTTAAAATGAAATTGTCATAAAACCTCTTGGAACTACTTCCTGGACAGGCAAACTAATTTTCCTACTGGAATGCTGGGATTCTGATATCCCAGCCACCGTAGATGTTTTGAATAAAGGAACAGAATGTTGGGCAGAATGTTTCTGTACCTGTTAGTTCTTTCAGTCGCTGGGGGACACCTTTCAAAAGGAGCTCCAAATACTGTCCAAAGTCCTAAATACTGTTCAAAGACGATGGTTTTTAGTCCAAAGTCCTAAAAACCATCGTCTTTGAATTGTCCGCATTCAAATACCCATTACAGGTACCTTGCAATGGACACATGCGCTTTTGTCCAGAGTCAACACAAGATGATATTGTTTCATATTTTTTAACTCTCTATTATGAAATAATATTAGACTCTCAGAAGAACTGCAGAAATAGTACAGACTTACCATATATAACTTACCCGACTTCCCCTGATATTGCCATATTATATAACCATCGTCTAGTTATCAAAACCAAGAAATAAACACTGGTACAATACTATGACTATAGGCCTTATTCATATTTTACTGCTATTTTTACTAGTGTCCTTTTTCTATTCCAGGATGCACAAAATGTCTTAGCATTTTTGTCATTTCACAAAATGTCTTGGCATTTTTTAAAAGTACTAGTCTGTTATTTGTTAGAATGTCCCTCAGTTTTGGCTGATTGAGGTTTTCTCACAGTTACATTAAGGTTAGGGATCTGAAGGAAGAATAACACAAAGGTGATGTCTCCCATCCAGTGCATCCTAACAGTGGGTGCCTGATGTCCAAATGTTTGATTACTCAGTTGGTTAAGGTCATAACTATGGGTTTTCTCCTCTGTGAAGTTACTGTTTTTCCTTTTGTAATTAGTAAATATCTGGGGAAGGGATGCCTGGGTGGCTCAGTTGGTTAAGTGCCTGTCTTCAGCTCAGGTCATGACCCCAGGGTCCTGGGATCAAGTTCTGCATCAGGCTCCCTACTCAGCAAGGAATCTGCTTCTCCCTCTGCCTCCTGCTCCCCTTACTTGCTCTCTCTCTCTCTGACAAATAAACAAATAAAATCTTAAGAAAAAGTAAAATCAAAAAAATAACTACCTGGGAGAATATACATTATGTTGTTTTAACCACCAGGAGTAATAGATACAGGACTGGAACAGGAATATAGAGGCCTGGGTTCTACTACTAATACTTAGCTCCATGGCATTGAGCAAGTCCCTTATCTATTCTGGCTTTCAGTTTCTCTGTCTTCAAAATGAGGGATTAGGCTAGGTAACTTCTGTGATCCTCTTAGCTTAATGATGATATGATTGCCAACTTGGTGTACACTATGGAGCGCATGTTGATGTTTCCTGTGAAATCCATATGTTGAAATACTAAGCTCCACCGTGATGCTACTTGGAGGTGGGGCCATTGGGAAATGACTTCGCCCTCATGAATAAGAATAGCGTGCTCTTAAGAGAGGCCCCAGAGAGTTCCCTTGCGTATTTCTGCCATATGAGCTTATAGCAAGAAGTGGTCCTCAGTAGACGCTATCTTGTCAGTGCCTTGCTCTTGGACTTCTCAGCCTCAAGAACTGAGGGAAATAAGTTTCTGTTGTTTATGAGCAAACCAGCTTACGGTGCTTTGTTACAGAAGCCCAAAGAGACTAAGATGGTGAGTTCAAGCAGATTATACCTCAGAAAACCTAAAGACTTCTTAGCTTGGAGTTCAAATAGTCATTTAGTCATTCAGGTAATATCTATTTGAGTGCCTATAATATGTCAGGCACTGTTTTAGGTGCTGAGATTAAAAATGGCAAACAAGACTAACTCTTGCCCTTGTGGGAGCTTGCATTCGATTAGGGAAGACTGGTGAGAAACCAGTAAACAATCAGTACATAATAGAGTTCAGAGTGTGATCATGTGACCAAGAAAAAGAAAGCATGGAAGACTAGAGGGTTCTACTTAAAAGGGGTTGCCATTTTATATAAGGTGATCAGGGAGGGCCCCTTGTCCCTAGGGTTTTTAGGACTATCTGGCTAGATCTCCTTCCCATATGAAGAAAGTAGGTAAAGAATTAAAGGTGTCATGAGTACAGTAGTAAAGAATCCAGAAGACCCCAAAGGGAAGGCATTTCCTTCCAAAAAAAAAAAAAATGAGGCTGAAAAGCAGCTATTTTCCACAGACATGGAAAAACCAAGCCCGATCAATATCACCTCTTATTATGAAAAGCAGTAATAAATACCTTCATAGGTCAACTCAAATTAAATCCATAAATATGTCCATGTCCAAGACAGTGATGGTTGCAGACCCCTGTGGATTTATAATATGCAACCTTTCCTGAAACATAATACTGTTCTGAAACTTTTTGCCTTTCTCATATGACAACCACAGACATCCTAACTAGAACATGAGGGGCCCTTCGGAGCACTGACATTATTGATTTTGTTGTTAACGGTGCACACAGAAATGACTGATCAGCCCCTGGCTGTCCCTCCCTCCTGCCATCAGAATGACTCTGCGCTTGATTCATACGGGGCTTCTCAATGAACAGTGGGTGTACAAACAGAGGAGGAATTGGTCCTGAGGTGAACTGACTCTCTTGAGGTAGATCTGTCTGTGCTACCAACAACCTGTCCACTAAACCTTAGGAACTTTCATGTAGGCTTCATGTAGGAATTTTAAGGAGAAATGAGCAATTTGGGGAAAGCCTTATGTTTGATCAGCGGCTCTTTCTTCTCACCAAGACCTGAGTATTCTCAGGGGACTTTTCAAGTTGGCTGTTGTAAGAACAGATCTTTTGAGAATTATTTGAGTTCCTCCAGGTTTCTCTTCATCAGTTTTTCCAATAGAGACATTCTACAGGACACCGCAGAAAGGATGGGCTCTCTTCCTCACAAGGAGGTGACAGAAACCGACCCTTTATCATCGACTGGAGGGTTTCTCCACTCTGAATGAGATCGCAAGTGGACAGTGCTTGCGGTAGCAGGATCTTCTCTGTTGAGGGTGAGAAATGTGCCCATTTCTGTGACCACGAGATCAGAGCTTTCCAGACGATGGGCTAAAAAGGGCAACAGGCCATGGTCTCAGTTACACAAGGAGGGGAATCAGTGGGTCTTACGGCACAGACTCACGGATACCTCCGCTTTGCCGTGACTTCAGCCACAGCGTAGCACACTTAGCACCCAGAAGCACAATCTGGACTTGCTCCACTGCTGTTAAGTTCCTTCCTTGAATGATGACCTGCGCAGGGAACACAAGCCTACGTGGTGGGGTGGTTTCAGGAAATAACCACATAGTACATAATAACCACATAATAATAATCAGCTACGCTTTAGATGCCGCATGTCCCTGCTCGCTTCTTTGGCCTTCGGAGGACAAAATCACTACCCAAAACCTCACGTGGACAGTCGGGGGCCTCAAAAGTCGCGCAGAGAGCTACAGACCAAGCCTTATCTCGGCCCTTGACATCTCTTCAGCAATCAGATTGTTACAGCAGGGGAATAGCTAGGTGATTTAGGTCCCAGCTTACTGATAAGAAGAAATCCTAACTAGATCTTGTAGTTTGCCCAAGGTCACACGACAAGTAAGTAGCCACTATTCCGACCCAGGTACTCTGGCTTCGGAGCCTGTGACCTTCTCCGGGGATGTGAGGCCGCCTCGAAGTAGTTGAACTTGGTCAAGCTGGCATTAATCACCTTTTAACGAGTTGGGGTAATAGAATCTTAGGTAGAAATGGCCCTTTGAGATGCGGTTTAATTCCTTTCCCGATACAGGAGTCATAATGCAACATGTGAGCTAGAAAAGCCTTTGCCCTGTGGCCTTGAAACTAGGGTGGTAGAGGACTCCCTACCTTGCAGGGCAGCCCATTCTGTTTGCAGACACCCTCATCCTTAGGCTATTAGCCATGGCATTAAGCTCTGATTAATCTTCCCATAAGCCCCGCCTTTTTGTTTCTGTGGATGCTTGGGAGCTGCACGTGGGAAGTGACATCCACCCCAGCAAAGGCAGCCCAGCCGATATTTGGAGGCATTTGGTTCCCCGCTATGGTCACGACCAAGTCTTCCTTTAGAATGGAGTTCAGGTATCCAAGTGGAAAATGAGGAGAAAGCAGCCATTTAGACTTTAAATATTTTGTGACTTGAAATATGAAAATTTAACAAGTAGAGCAACCCCGGACCCCATTTACATCTTATGTTGGCAAGTGGGGCAGTTTGTTTTTCCCATGCGTATGCACCAGAGGTGGCAAATGCTGAGCTGTCAGATTCAGTGCATTTTGCTGAGTTAGAACCTAAAGGGCTTTTCCAGGGCACCAAGCTTTCAACTGTGATCATTAAAACCTGTGGGACCCTGCCTGACTCTGGGGAGAAGCCCAGCATTGTTGACCTTCATCTACCTTCCCCAGGAGAGCTGTCCAAAACTATGGCAGAAAAGAGACAACCCCTGGCTCAAGATGAGTCCCAGGCACCATCCCTTTGATTCCACAGTTCTCCAGTGGCACTTTCCTGTTCCCATTTGCTCTAATGTCATGTCCACTTTCTCATGCAACAAATTCATCCCAAATTCCAACCCATGCTTGGACATTTGCTCTCCATTCTCACTAGACATGAATGTTTAGATGTTGACCCCTGCCCGTATGTTCACCCTGTATATTCTGTGTCCTGCTGACCAGCTGGAACATTGGAATAACACAAACTCTCCAGCTACTTTGAGAGCCCTCCACTGGAGCTTGATGGCCCCTCCTCTGTATTTTCTGACCTTGACTCTGCTTTCTGTATCAGTAGTAATTGTACTCACCCCCAGCAGAGACGCTACGTCATATCCATCAAGATTTCTAACCATATCATTGTATCTGTCAACTTCACCAAACTCCTCTTCACAGGCCCTTCTTTCAACAACCCGGCACTGACACAGTATAATTTCCTTTTTAAATAATGATGTGGGACGCCTGGGTGGCTCAGTTGGTTGGACGACTGCCTTCGGCTCAGGTCATGATCCCGGAGTCCCAGGATCGAGTCCCGCATCGGACTCCCAGCTCCATGGGGAGTCTGCTTCTCCCTCTGACCTTCTCCTCACTCATGCTCTCTCTCACTGCCTCTCTCTCAAATAAATAAATAAAACCTTTTAAAATAAATAAATAAATAAATAAATAATGGTGCAATTTGATGTGCTTTTCAGAAGGTCATGGTGGGGATTCGAAAGAACATTCGTTTTGTTTGGGAAAGGGGGTTTGACAATGCTGGTGGCTTTCATGGAGATCTTCAGAGCCTATCCCCGGGTGATTTCAGAGCATTAGCAAATGGAGAGTTCTGGGGCTAGGTGGAGATTAGAGCCGTTGCTGGAGAGGATCATATAGATGATGGAGACACAGTACTCAGGGCACCAGCTAGGGTAGCGAGCTTCAAGCACATTTGGAACTGCAGATCCCAGGGAAATGAGAAAGGATGGAGGACAGTCCAATAAAGGTACCTACTTGTGGATTAAAGTCAAATATAAATAATGGTATGGTAGCCATCATTTCTTTTCATTGTGATGAAAAGCACATGATATAAAATGTAGCATCTTAACCATTTTTAGGTGTATAATTCAGTAGTGTTGTGTATATTCATGCTGGCCTACATTGGGTCTTCAGAACTTTTTCATCAGAGACTTGATGGCCAGTCTACACTTGCTCATTCTGGACCCCTGACAGCCCATGACTGCCACCATTCTGCTATCTGTCCCTAACAGTCTGACCCTTGAGCTACCTCCCATGAGTGGAATCATACCATTTTTGTGACCAGTTTATTTCACTTCATGTCATGTCCTCGAGGTTCACCCATTAGCCATGATTTCTGGAAGACCATTTTGTTCCAAGCATGCGATGGCATGTCATTGTCCCTACAGCTGCCCTGGCTGTGGTGCTGCCTTCTAGCCTATAGATTGGGCATGAAGGACATTGCCTGAGGCTTAGCTCCAGCACCCACACGGGACCGGTTGGAAGGTTGCTTGCAGAAGGACGACTGTGGTGTTGGGGGTTATGTCCCTTAGGAAATGAGGGGGGCAGATACACAATGTGGTTGTGATTAAGGCCACAGTAGGCAGCTCTGGAGTGGGTTTGGCCTTTCAAAGTTGTCCCAGATGAGTCACGTGGATGGGGGCTTTGTGTTCCTGCCTCAGTCCTTAGCCAGAGGCCTCTCTCTTCAGCAAGGACATGTAAGCTTGTAGGAGGTAGTTACTTGGAGGCCACCACTGGAACATTGGGTTAGAAGGTGCTGAAGAGGGGTTGAGTGTGGGATGCCACAGTCACTACTACAGATGCCGAGAGAATGGATTTCTTTATTTTGCAAAAGATTGATTTATTTTAGAGTGAGAGCAAGCATGAGCAGGGGAGGGGCAGAGGGAGAGGGAGAGAATCTCAGACAGACTCCCCGCTGAGCACGGACCCCCCCATGCAAGGTTTGATTTCACAACCCTGAGATCATGACCTGAGCTAGCATAACAGACTGAGTCCCCTAGGCATGCCTTAAGGTCCTATATATGACATAAGGAGCCAAGCAGCTTTTATTTTACTTAGAAACCCATGGTCTCCTTGTTACCCTGGGCTTTCTTTCCAACAGAGACCCAGTTAAAACTTGGAATCTGTTAAACTTGGAATCTGTTGGATTAAAATGGAATCAAAGCCCAGAAACCAGACTTCAGTGCATCTTTCATTGTTTACCTATTCATTACATTTCCTGGCAGCACCAATCTTTTTTCCTGGTTCTTGTCACAAGGAGCGAAGCCATTTCACTGTCATCGCCTTGTGATTGTGCTCTGTGCCTAAGGGCTCTCCTTCTACCCGAGGATCAGTCCCCTACTGTCAGATTAATGCTTCAAGAGCACTGTTTCTTCCACTTGAATTTAGCAAAACTCCTACTGTGTGCTGAAGTGTCCTAGAGGTCGTATGGTCACAAACAAGGCCCAGTCTCCGTTCCCAAGCTGTTGACAACCTTTGGAGAAACTTTGTCTGCCTCTAGCACCAGGGTGGTCTTATCAGCTAATACCTACCACGTGAGGCTATTAGGCAGATACTGTGCTAAAGGCTTGACGTACATTATCTCCATGAATCCTAATATCCACTTTCTGAGGTAACTCTCCAGAATACTCATTTTTTTGATGGGAAACCTGAGCCCCAGAGAGGTTAAGTGCCTTGCCTAGTGGATCTCAGCTGGGAAGTGGCATGGTCAAAATAGGCATTCCAGCCCCAGAGCCAGAGTTCTTAATCACTTTGCTTAAAACTTGGACTTGCCACTGTCCTCAGGATTGGGTCCAAAGACCTCCATTATCCATGCCCTTCCTAACTCCCTGTATGCCTCAACAAACCACACAAATGTTCTCCTCCTGATGAGGCAAGTCTCCAAACCTTGACACCTGCTGCTTCTGGGCACTTTGTCCTGCTATTTGCTAAGTGCTGGAAGAATTTTTTCAGTCCAGATCTGATTGGAGACCCGGCTCGAGCTCAGCTCCCTCCAGAGAGCCTTTTAACTAACTACCCTGGAAACTGTGGTCCTAGCCTGCTACCAGGCAATACTCTGTCTCATATATTCATGTCTATTTCCCCATTTGGCCCATAAGTTCCTTAAGGAGGGCTTTTTTCATGACAAAATCATTCTTAGTTCCTTCTTCTTGTCACCAAGAAATTGTTACCTATAGAAACTATCCAAATTTTCATATGAAAGGTAATGATGTACAGCTTTCAAAGTAAATCTAAGCTTGTAGATTCTTCAGATAGTTACAGAACCTCATGAATATTCACTGTAACTAATTCCATGAAAATTCTGCCCTTGACATGTTTCTCAGAACTACCACATCTCCACATTTTTTTAAACTAACCTTTTTTTTTGAAATCATCGTAGATGAACATGGAGCTCTAAGAAATAATACAAAGAGACCCCATGTGCATTTTACCCACTGTCTCTCAGTGGCACATCTTGTAAAGCTCTAGTTCAATGTCAAAATGAGGAAATTGACATTGATAAAGTCCATTTACAGAATGCGTCTGTCACAACAAGGATCCTTCCTATTATCCTTTTATGACAACACCCCTTGCCTCCCCACCCCTTCACCCCCTGCCCCCCCCCCCAGGCAACTAGCAATCTGTTAACCATTTCTATGATTTTGAAGAATGTTATATAAATGGAATCATGAGTTATATAATCTTTAGGGATTCACTTTTTTCCTTCAATATAATTCCCTATATTCATCTAAATTCTGGCATGTAGCAATAGTTAGTTCCTTCATATTGTTCAGTAGTAGTCTATATTTTGGATATGGCCTTGTTTATTTAACCATTCACTTCTTGGAGGACATCTGGGATAATTCTAGTTTCCAAGTAGTAGGAATAAAGTTACCAACATTCCTGTACATATTTTTGTGTGAACATAAGTTCTCATTTGTCTGAGATAAGTGCCCAAGAACTCAAGTACTGAGTTTTATGATAGTTGGATATTTAGTTTTATAAGAAGGTGTCAAATGTTTCGACACATTCCACCAGCAGTGTATGAGTAATCCAGTTTCTCTGTATCCTCACCAATATCTTGTGGTGTTACTATTTTTTTAAATAGTATTTATTTTTATTTTTAAGTAATCTCTACACCCTACATAGGACTCGAACTCACAATCCCAAGATCAAGAGTCACATGCTCCACCCACTAAGCCAGCCAGGTGCCCATTGTTGTCACTATTTTTATTTTAGCCATTCAGATACATATGTAGGAATATCTTGCTGCAGTTTTAATTTGGATTTTGCTAGTGGCCAGTGACACAGAACAATTTTTCATGTGCTTATTTGTCTTCAGCAAAATGTCTTTTCATGTCTTTCATCTGTTTTCTAATTTGAATGGGTTGACAGTTGCGTTTAAAAAGTTTTTTATATATTAGATCATAGTCTTTTGTTGTGTTGTGCTTTCCAGATATTTTCTACCTTGTCTTTTCAACCCCTTCACAGGGTCTTTCACAGGGCAAAAATTTTTAATTTTGGTGAGGTGGGATTAATTGTTTTTTGTTTTTGTTTTTCTTTTCCCTTTCATAGATCATGCTTTTGGTGTCAAGTCTAAGAACTCTGCCTAGACTTAGATCCCAGAGACTTTCTCCTCTTTTATAGACTTGATAATGTTCCCTTTGATATGTACATCTGTAGTGCGTTTTTAATTAGCTTTTGCATAAACCGTGAAGTACAGCATGAGGTTGATTTCTTGAATACGGATGTCCAGTTGCTCTAGCATGAGTCGTTGGAAAGGCTGGCTTGATTTTTGAACTGGAGTCAAACTTAGCTCTTCCCCTGCTTCCGGGTCCAACCACCTTCCATGCCTCCTGGACAGCACTGTCTGAACATCCCACAAGCACCTCAGACTTAACCTGCCCAAATGGAGCTCATCATTGCCCTCCTCTTCTCCCACCCCAACCTCAACATTTTCCCCTTACTCATTTCACTGTTCTTAACATTACCCTTCCCCTAGTTGCCCAAGGCAGAAACACAATTGCCCAAGTCATTATCCAAGAATCCACTCTTACCTTAAACCTAATATACTGATCTCTCACCAAGTCTTGTCCACTCTGTCCCCAAGCCATCTCTCAAGTCCATTCCCTTCTTTACCTCATGCCTGCCTCAAGCATCTTGTGCCTCAAATACTACCCAGCCTCCTAGTTTTTGTGGTTGATTTTGGTCTCGCTTCTTAATCCCTTCTCCACAATGCAGCCCTATAATCCTCCAAAAATTCAGATCTGATTAGGTAACTCTCATTATTTTAAAACTCTTTCTATTGTTTGCTGCTGCCCTAAGGCAGAAGTTCCAACAAGCCTTTTTGCCAGACCCTTGATTAACTCTCCAGCTTCAACAGCAGCTCCCAACACAATGCCTGACTTACCATAAATATTTATTGATTGACTAATAGGGTCTTAAATCTTGGATGAAGTAAGCTTCTCAGTGTCAACAACCTAGATTCTGTTTTTAATGGTGCTATCTGCTTTCTCCAAGTGTCCACACTTATTGGAAGCAAAGCCTGTCCCAAGACCTGGTGTCTTCCAGTTAGCCCATCACAGAATTAAGACAAGGACTTGGGTGTGGGAAGTTTATTTAGGACTTGATTCTCAGAAGCAGGAGAAAGAGAGCGAGAAAAATGAGACAACAAAGAAAGCTGAGCTGTCCTCTGGAATGCATGAGAAGTGTACAGAATAAAATACATCTGAATATTGGTAGCTAGAGCCTGAAAGGCAGAACGGAAGCTTGTATTTACTTGCTCCTGACCCCCACTTGTTGAGGGTTGCTGCCAAAGCATTCAGTCCCCCGTGGCTGTGTTTGTCTACCCAGGAGCCAGCACCCATGACATTGTGGGGAAACCCCTGGGGCAGGAAGGAGAAAGACTCGTGTCTCTCTTTTGGGGTGGGATGCTAGCCACTCGGGATGAGGTTGGGGTTTGCCTAGAACCCTTCCCAGCTGATGACACCGCTGTCAGAGGTGGGCTGATGGGCCCCAGAGGTATTTGCTACAAATCCAAGAGTGGAACCAGGCGTCAGCAATGTCAGCCTTTTTTTGTGCATGTCAATAATAGAAGACCTGTTTATTTTTCTCCTCCTCCACACACAGGAAAATGATAATAATACCGGAATTCGAAGCAGGATGGGCTTTGTGTCATTGGAGTGGTGTAGAGAATCAGAGCAGTAAGCACTATGGGAGCTTACCAGACAGTTTAAAAAATCTTTATTAAATCAGTCATCAAATGTGAACAGTTCTGATATGCCCAGAGCATTTGTATTCATAACTCATGGGGTTACTGGGAAGACCAAATGTGAAATAATCATTATAAAGCACTTTGCGCAGGGCCTGGCACAAAGCAAGCACTTGGTAAACGTTAATGTTTATGCAATTATTATTGTTGATTGTCAGAATTCCTCAGACCCACATCAGTGAAGAGTAGGAAGTCGTCTGTCAGCAGGAACATGGAAACATTTTCATTACATAGAACTTAATGTCACAGGGACAGTCATTAAAACAGGATCTAATTTTAGTCTTCTGGAAGACAGAAAATGCTAGGTTCTCCGGAAATGCTGAATCCTTCCCTGGGCATGTAGTCTAATTTTCCAAAATTAAGCTGCATCATCTAGAAAATGAAAATGAAATTGTACTGATCTTCATAAAAGGCCCAGGAAAATCTTAGGCACTATATAGACACAATTTAAGTTGGAAAAAAAGTTATTTTTCCATCAGATGTAGTTAGAAATAAAGAAACAAGGTCAGTCACAGAGATCTGAGCTACACAGGAGGAAAGGAACAAAATTTTTCCCCAGTTATTTTATGGCCGCCAAGTTGAACTCATACTTATCCAATGAGCCCCAAAATGGAATACCGTTCTGCACCAACTCTACTGATGACAGTGATTCAGGGAGTAAATGATAAGATTTCGTCCTTCGAAAGTGCTTTTAGAATTGGCTTCTACTAAGTTTCATTTTGCTGTTGGCCAATCACGAAAGAGTCTACAGTAGGGAAAAGTGAAGACATATTCTGCAGAGAGGTTGCTGCATAGAAAAGGAGGAGAGGACCCCCTAATTTAGAGGAACGGGTGGAGAAAAAGGCAGTCAGACTGTTACAGAAGGCAGCCATTAAAGGCAGCAATAAGAGGAGAGTAATGACTTTGAATGGAAGACAAAGAATCAGGGAGAGATAGAAATAGACTAAAACACACACACACACACGAATACAAAAGAGAAAATGCCTTGATTATTATATAGATTCAATGCAAACCGTCACCATGAAGGTGAAAAGCTCCTAAACAGAATGAGTGAGTAGCAAACTGTAGTTCATCATCTTCACCCAGACAAAGTCAGAGTCCCCAAAAACTTTTCAGCCATTTTGAGATCTTTTCACCTCGGCCAACTCCAGACTTCCCCTTCTATTTAATTTGCTCCTTTCAAGATCTTCGAGAGACTGTGGAAGCCTAAAGAATGGCCTTGTGCGCAGTGGCTATCTATTCCCTTTCCGGTGAGTTCCCCTGTGGTTCAAAGCCCCACTCAAGGGTCTTGGAGATACAGCCCCCCGCGGCTCTGACCATTGTGCTCCTGTATCTGCGGTTGTGTTAACACTGATGCCTATAGCCTGAAAAATCTGGACCCTATCCCAGCTCTCCAAGTAATATGATGGGCATCTGAAGAAACTCAAGGGGCCTATAACTTGGTCCTTTGGCAATTAAAACAATATTCGGAAAGCCTTTTGATGATATGCATTTGAATAAAAAAAAGAAGAGTCATTTCCAGGAATCTTGCTATGTTCAAAACCCAGTTTAGAGTTCTCTACTTCTTAAGAGTTCCTGCCAGTAACTGGTAAGCACGCAAGAGTCAGAAAGCATATATTGCATAATGTGGGTGGCCTCGTCCCCCCACATGTGTTACCGCTGTACCCTATGCAACAGAAGAGGTGACCAAGACACCAAGCTCTCCAGCCAAGAGGCAAAGAATATTTCAGTGCTGTGGCTGACTGTGGATGGAAACTTGTTGAGAGAAAATGTCAGGCACCTTCTCCTAGACAGAGTAAAATGGAATAGCTGCCCAAGCTCTCATTTTAAGAGGGAGCCCATAATACAAATCTCCTAAAAGAGTCTTTAAACACACACACACACACACACACACACACACACACACACACACACGGAGGAGATCTATTAGGGTCTGTCGACAATTAACACCTTTTTTATTTGACATGCGACATTGTACGAGTTTAGGATTTGATACCTTTATCTCACACTATGATGCCATTGTAGTGTTAGCTAACACCTCTATCCCATCACATAACAATCATTTGTTATAGTGTTGGGAACAATGAAAAATCTCCCTCTTACCAAGCTGAAAGTTTAGAATAAAACAGTGTTATCGTCTTGGGTATCTACTAGTTGCAAGTCTGTACCCTTAAACGCCAACTTTCCCATCCTCTTACCCCTTATGGAATACTCTTTAGACTTGAGAAAAGGAAATCTGTCATTTGCAACCACATGGATGGATCTTGAGGAAATTATGCCAAGTGAGATAAGTCAGAGTGAGAAAAACAAATACCAGATGATATCTCTTCTATCTGGAATCTAAAAAAACTTAAAGCTGACACCCTTTCAAATGACCAAATCCCAGGTGCTCAGCAGCTTAGAGCTAAAACGTCCAAGTACCTCTTCCTAACACAGAAACTCCTGTGAAGATCCAGCTCCCACTAATGATCCCCAGCAGCTCTAGTCAAGGCTGCTTTTCACAAATGAAGCTTTTCAAAAACTTGGAGTGGACAAATGTGGCTTTGAATTTTCAAAGAAATCTTTCTATTTAAAAAAAAAAGTACTGAAATGGGCCTACTTCAGTCTTAAATGCACACACATTGAAATATTCTCAAGCCTAAGAGATTGGTTCAAATCAAATATTGTAGTCATGTAAATTTTCTTTCCTCCTAATTGTTAGCAATGAGGAATGGGAAATGGGAAGGGGTGGGGTGTGCTGGGTAGAAGTACACCCACATTAGCTCTATGTCTCCTGATAGGAAATTGAACCTAACGTGCATTGATGACCTCACAGCTGCTGCTATGCACTATTCAATAACCACTGCTTCTCCATGCTGAGATTAGAGAAAATCATCAGAGAATTAATGCAGCGATTGGTAGAATCATTTGCTATAATGGGTATAATTCTGCCCATTCCCACCTTTTATGAAGTGTGTTTAGACTTAAGAAGGCAGAACGCTTCGTAATTCTTGAACAAGTTGTATACCTAGCTCTTAATAGTTATTGTCCTGAGTTCCATTTATAACAACTTCTAGGCTCCTTATTAATTTTCTCAAATATTTCTGTAGTTTCCCCTTTATTATGGAGTATATTAGGTTGGACTCTTGGCTGTGGCAGAAAGCTCACATTAGTCAAGGAAAAAACAAAGGCTGGTGCTAGCAGCAGTGGTTTTCAGGCAGCCATACTGCTTCGGGCCCCTCTGCATTCTCTGAGCATCCTCCACATCCCCAGCAGAACAGAGACAGAGCTACTCTCACCCAAGAGTTGAGAAACTTTGGGGGCCTGACTGTGAGTGGCTCAGATGGAGAGAGAGTGCCCATCTAGGCTAAGAGAATGGAATGATCTGACTGATAGATTGATCAGTGTTGCAGGTTGGGTCCTCTGGGGAACAGATGCCAAGACAGAATTTATTGGAGAATAATACCTGTGAAGAGAGAGGGGAAGAAACAGGATTGGGCAGAGGTAGCCATTAAATCACCATGCAGATCTTAGGAAGTCTGTGACAGCTCCATGGGGAGCTCCAGAACCAAGATTGCCATTTAAAGGGATCCTGGATTAGGCCAATCTGAGGATAGTCTCTATATGACTTGGGACTGTTAATTTTCCATCCCCATTATTATATTAGAGTGATGGGACAGAATGATGGACTGGAACTGAGGTCTTATTTCAAATATCAATATCATCATGTATATATAAGAAGTAGAAAGTGAGGGTTAATACAGACCAGTGATTCTCAACCAGAGACAATTTTTGGCCCTCATGTACATGGCAGTGTCTGGAGACATTTTTGTTCACAGCTGGGGAGGTGGTGCCATTGGGTTTCTAGTGCATAGAGGTCAGGGATGCTGCTAGACACCCTCAAATGCACTGAATGGAACAACAAAGAATTATCTGGACCAAAATGTTCATAATGCCCAAGTTGAGAAATGCTGCTCTTTAGATAAAGATACCTCATGGGCAAATATGTAGTAAGAGATGCCACAAAAACCTTTATTCTCTGATAAATTCTTAAGGATGACTCTTTTGTTCTTATTTGCATCTCTTGATAATTGTTACTGAGATTATAACCAACTGTTTTAACTTTTGGACAGAAAGTCTAGATTGAATTAGTGAAATGTCTAAATCCTGGATTTTTGAAAAATATTAAGACCAATATTAATTTGGGTTAACTCACATACTGTCCATTTTTTAAGAAAGATTTATTTATTTTAGTGAGAGAGCGCATGCACATGGCGGGAAGGGGCAAAAAGAGGGGGAGAGAGCTCCACTGATCTCTCCACACTGAGCGTGGAGCCCGACATAGGGCTTGATCCCATGACCCTGAGGTCATGACCTGAGCCAAAACCAAGAGCCAGGCACTTAATCAACTGTACCACCCAGGTGCCCCACCTTACGTACCCTTTAGTATGTAATGTCCTTAAAGCCTGCATTGGTGACCAGAAGGGAAATCATCTGTGATTAGCATATAAATTGCCTTATGAAAGTATTATTTTAAAATACTAGTTTGTTTCTGATCTGTTTAAATATCCCTGGACTGGAGGGAGACTTGTTTACTCTGGAAGTTTACTGTGATGTATTTTCTCTTTTGTACATATTACAGAGTTGGGTGTCAGTGCCAGCTCAGATGGAAATACTGAAAGTTCCAAATTAGAGTGAAATCTGTGGAAATTTACTGCATTATGTCTTCCTAATCAAGAGCATAGTTTTCTTTGTGGGATTTCTACTAAAAAGATAATACAACAAAAGCAAAGTTTTAGCACTATACATTTTGAACCATCTAGTAGTTGCTTTAGCCTTCAGGGAATTTAGCTCCAGAACTGCTGCTCAGAAAATAAAAAGACTGGTTAATACCTGAAGGGATAAAAAGATCAGCTAACAAAAAAGAAAAAAAGTTTTTTCCAAGATGTGAAATGTGTGTTCAATCCTAGATCAAGGACGAGATGTTCAAAGTTGTATGAATGAGGTTTAACATTACTTTAGAAAAGTCTAGAAGAAAGTTTGTCATCAGTGCAATAAAATCATTTTCAAGGAGGAATGGTAATGATACCAACTCTTTACTTGTGTAAAACCCACTATTTTTATCTCAACACAAAATCACTGAATGCTTTATATCCAACCATCTATATTCACATAGCCATGAAAAAATCAACTGTGACAAAATGAAGAGAAGACAAGAAAACAAACCATTGTAATCACTGTATTTTGAAAGCTCTTTGCAAACAAATGTGAGATGCCTAAAAGAAGGGAGGAGAATGATGAATTGTTTGCTTACCAAAATGAAAGAAAAAAATCAACAGTATAAGCAAAAGTATTGAAGTCTTGGGAATGTTTAATCCATTAAGATGATGTCAGTAATGGCATACAAAATGCCTGTTCAAACACTAGTCCTCAGTGGGCATGATATGCTAAGCTACATAGACTCTGGATTGATCTGGGTGTGTCATCTGCATGGCGAAGCCTCCCAGATTATTCTAGACCTCACGGCTTTCTCACTTCTTCAGTAACACAGAGGTGGGCACATAAAAAGTCTGATTCGTCCCATGTGCATTGTTCTTCCCACAAGACACAGGTTCCTGAGAGCAGGAGTGTTTCACGTTCTGTCTTTGCCACTGGGCACAACATGAACACGCAGTACGGTGTACATAACAGCACTCCAGACTGCTTGTGGAATAATTGGTTCTTGAGCTCACCTCTCATGTTCTCCACTCTAGACTCGTTTAGACTCTGCTAAAAGAGTAATCACCTAGCTGTCCCCAACTGGCCCACCTGTATACTGATGACAAAAGAGGCAAGACAGACACGGAACGTCCCCCAGGGATGTGTCTGCCAAATTCACCCATTCCACTTCTGCTCTGACCCACACCTTTCAACCCAAATAAGTGACAGCTACCATTTACTCAGTGCTTCCTTTGTAGCAGATGCTGTTACATGCTTTACAGGTCGTCTTTTTTAGTCAGATACAGTATTTCTACCCAAGCCATAGTAGAGCTCTTGTTAACATCAGGACAAATGACGTGAGGGGCTTTGAGAGTTCACTCCCACCCCCTTTGTAATCTTTCCATCATTCCACCTAGTCTTTGTTTAACCATTCTTTTTTTTTTTTTTTATTTAAAGATTTTTATTTATTTATTTGACAGAGAGATCACAAGCAGGAAGAGAGGCAGGCAGAGAGAGAGGAGGAAGCAGGCTCCCCTAGAGAGCAGAGAGCCCGATGCGGGGCTCGATCCCAGGACTCTGAGATCATGACCCGAGCCGAAGGCAGCGGCTTAACCCACTGAGCCACCCAGGCGCCCCTTGTTTAACCATTCTTGATTGACTGCTTTGGGTTATCCTATCAGGCTCTGCCCCAAGACACCATGGGTCTGTCCTGATTCATACACATGTCCTTGTCACATAGGATGAAAGCCCAGTCCCCTTATCATACCAGCTATCATACCAGCTCTTGTTTTGATTCCTGGCAGCTTATCTTTTCTATACCTGTTCCATGCTTCAGGTCATCCTAGAACACTGCTCTCACCGTGGTATTTCTTTACTGATAAAAATAATGTAAAATATGAAAATGTGACTCGTAGTTGCCACCAGGATGGGA
This sequence comes from Enhydra lutris kenyoni, assembly GCF_002288905.1. Lineage (NCBI taxonomy): Eukaryota > Metazoa > Chordata > Mammalia > Carnivora > Mustelidae > Enhydra > Enhydra lutris. The sequence continues at coordinate 13,112,988 of NW_019154107.1, read as the reverse complement.
AGCAAGATGGCTGGAAAGGTGTGGTAAAGGGGAGACAGGTTTTTAAAGATTTTCATTTCTTTGTTTTCCTTGAGTTTTTTATCATGTAAATGCAGTAAAAGTAATGAGAATTTTAATAATTACTTTTTAAAATGTTTTCACGCTTTCCCATAAATGACAAAGTCTCTGTTTTTAAACCTGCCAAACAAGTACTACTCTGATCTAACCCCCAGCTACATTTCCAGCCTCACATTATTCAGTCTTCCCTCTGTTTATATTCTACATCCAGGCCTTTACTAGTGCCAAAAAAAAAATTGTTCATTCTGTTCTAACCACATGGAAACTTTCATCTATTTTTGCCCATCAAATTCTTACCCAACTTTGAAGGCCTTGCTTAAAACCAACTTCCTTCATTAATAGTTGTACACAGTGTATCACCTCAAGAGCTGTTAGGCTTCTTTTTTGTTTGTTTGCTGTTTGTTTAAGTAGGCCCCACACCCAGCATGGAGCCCCCCATGGGGCTGGAGCTCATGACCTGAGATCAAGACCTGAGCCAAGATCAAGAGTCGGAGGCTTAACTCAATGAGCCACCAGGTGCCCAGTTGCCAGGAAAATGAGAGGGTCTCTAACAGGAAATGGACTCTCCAGGCACACACTTTCCAACATCTCATTATCCATACATGAGTTTGCTCACCTGTAAGAAAGTCCGAGGGACACCTGGGTGGCTCAGTCAGTTGAGCCTCTTACTCTTGATTTTGACTCAGGTCATGATCTCAGGGTTGTACAGTCAGGCACCATGTCAGACTCCACGCTCACTGCAGAGTATGCGTGTCCCTCTCCCTCTGCTCCTCCACCCACTCGTTCGTGCACGCCCGCTCCCTCTCTCTCTCACTCTCTCTCTCTTTCTCTCTCTGTCACACACACACTCAAATAAAATCTTTTAAAAAACAACAAATTAAAAAGTAAAATGGTCCTAATGGAAGGACCTTCATCATTGCGTTGTTGATTCTTTTAAATATTTAATTGGCCACCTACTATAAGACAGGTGCCAACCAGGATCCTGGGGATCCAGAGGTGAATGAAATAGACTATGCCCAACTCTCATTAAGTTTATTTTCTGATAGGAGAGACTCAAATGCGCAGTCTACCTCTAAAGTATAAACACAGCACTGGGACCACAGTGAATGCTCTATAAATGTTAGCTGTCGTGACTATTGTCACTGTTGCTGGTATTCAGTACTTCTATTTATAGATGAGGAAACTAAGGCCAGTAGACACTTAGATGAGATGCAGAAGGTCAAGTAGCTAGTAAGACATTCTAACTCAAGTCTTCCTGCCCCTTAGAACTGGTGGCCTTTCCACTACACCCGTGGCTCCAAAAATGGGCTACATGTCAGAGTCCTTGGTGGAGCTTTAAAGAAAGTACAGATTCTCAAGCCCCAGTGGCTAATGGACTAGGTCAGAAATTCTAGAGACAAGCTAAGTATCTGTTTTTTAGAAATTTCTCAGGTAGTAGTGATACACAGTCAAATTGGAGAATGACTGGTTATATTAAGGTCTTTCCCAAGCTACTTTGTTACACCTATTTGTAAATATCTAACCCATAAATTCATGGAAAATAGGCTCCTTGTTTTCTTATTTATTTTTTTTCTCCTTCCTCTCCTAGCGAAGTGCCTTATAAGGACTCAATAAGTATTCGAGTAATTAATTGCTTAATTATTTAATTAAAATTGCTCTTAAAATGCAAATATTCACAGCTGTGATACTGGAAGCCTGTTATGAGCAATCATTGATCTTCCTAGCGATATTTATTAATCAACAAAGAACCGAGACTTGGGCCAGACAGGCTAAACATCTGGGAATGAGACTGAGAAGGTGTCCAAACCAAATGTTAGCCACATTGTTGTGCGGTGGGGGGACCCTCTCTTACCTTGCCCATGCTTCATTGACAACTTCAGGGAAGATGCAAAAAATGTATTAATAAAACTCAAGAGATTGCAGCCCCTGGTTTCATTTCTTTTAAGTTAACACATGTCTCTAGTTTGGGAAACTGGGGAAATCTTTTTTTTTTTTTTTAAAGAAAGCGAAAAACTCCTTTATTCTTCTCACACCACGAACACGGAGTTCAATGTTATACGTTAAGATTATAAAGCAAGATCCCAAAATGCAGTGGCTGATTATTCACAGTAGACATATTAAGTCAAGAAGCTTATTTTTTCTCTCTTTGCTAAGGCACAAAGCCTGGGGCTATATGCATTTTTATTACACTTTACTGTCTTGGTTTCACTTGAGGATTAAAAAGAAAGTCAAGGTACAGTGCACATATCCTGATGGATTTTAGGATTTCTTGCTTTAGTGAAAGGAAGAATCTCATGAAGTACTTCAGATTATTGCTCAGGGAAGTATACCTACTTCCGTGATGACCTAGAAATTCGATCTTTTGTTTCTCCTATAAAAGATCACACTGTATTTGGGAATGTGTTTCCCTGTAGTTTTCTATACCATGTAAAGCCACATTGAAAAAAATAGCTTTTGGATTTGAAGTGAAAATATCTCCAATAGTTCAGGGAAGTCTTAGGACTGTCCAAGGAGCTTAGAAACCACCTCGGAGCTGGGGTGAAGGTATGGCGAAGGAGGGGGGCGGGAGGCTAGGGCTTGGGGGGAGTAAGAGAGTGCTCAGCCTGAGGAGTGTAAAGCAGCCCAGGCAGGCAGTGAGACTAGAGACAGAGGGAGTGAGGACACGTCCAATTTAACTCCAGCTCTGACAAATCCATACCAAGAAACAATAGAAGGGCATTGCACCAGCCTCTGTGCTTTGTTAAAAAACACAGAGTGTACTTCCTTCTTTAGCTTGTGCCTTGTTTTCTGATATGCAGAAGAGGGAGAAGGATCAACTGTTGCAGGACTTAGAAGTGCAGTAGATGAGATCTTCCGGTTTATTGATTTGTAACCAACGACCTGATACTGGTTTGGCAGCTCTGCATCAGTGAGCCAAGAGAAAGGCGCTTTTCAGCGGCGGGGAGGAGAGCTGGGAACTGGAAACAGGGGTTCCTGGCAGACAAGGTTCTCGGATATGTGGTCAAATTGAAGGGAGCCAAGGTCAGGGAGCTTTGGAAATGCTGCAGGTAGTGTGGGAATTAAGGAATGTGGATTTCCTTGGTTAAGGAGAGTTGTGTGCATGTTTGAGCAAATTCTCCCTGCTGACCATTATTATGGTCACTAGTAGAATTATGGTCACTAGTAGAACAAACTGAAAATCTACAAGCGTGTCATTGCCCAAAATAGAAGAGTTTCACCAGGAAACAGAAAAAATGTGTAATAACTGGAGGTGTATCTTTTTTCATCTGTCTTCCTGATTCCATATTTCAGGATGAATCTGCTGGCAGCTCTACAAGTTGTCTGTTTTTCACATGATACCAGTTCTGATATGGTCCCTTGATAATTATTTCAAATTGCCACTTCTGGTCCTTGGGAACACTCCCGTGTGCTAATACCAGGAGGGATAATTATGTTATTACCCTGTGAGCCTTCTGCTACTTGTGGCCCAAAATGCCGCTAGAAAGGAATGAGACAATGGCCTCGGGAAATTTCTGTGAGAATGATATCTTCCAAATGTGGAATAAATAGAAGCTCAGAAATAAGCAGCAGAGGCTGATATGCAAATGATTTAATGTAATGGTGTTGCAAGGTGCGAGCCACTTGACTTTACTTCCTGCTCCAAATCATGCCAGACATTAGGAAAGCTTTTAAAATGGAACCTATCTTTTTAAGATAAAATCGGCATCCAGTTACATCAGCCGAGCAGAGTAATTCAACTTTTATCTCTTTGAGACCAAAGAAAAAAAGGCAGAATTAATGCTTCCTATGATCTCTTCCCTTCCCATCACATTTTTTCCTCACAGTCTGTATATGTAACCAAAACAAAAGATTTTGACAAATGAAGTAGGAGAGGAGGCTGATTGCTGCTTTTCTAAACTAAAATTAATGATACCCTGAAGGTGCCTGGTTCTATGAAGTCAACTCAATGTTGATATAACCTGACTCCATTATCACCGAAAGAAGCAGTTGCATGAGCATGAGAACCAATAAACACACCTCCGAGGTATGCGTGAGAAATCAGTGAGGGGAAAGCTGAAGGCTTAACCATGGACCCAGGACTTGGCGTTTGTCCTCCCATACTTTCCAACAGATGGAGGAGTCCATCAGAACAAGGGGAGGGTAACTGGGTGGCTCAGTGTGTTAAAGCCTCTGCCTCCGGATCAGTTCATGATCTCAGGATCCTGGAATCAGCTCTGCATCGGGCTCTCTGCTCAGCGGGGAACCTGCTTCCTCCTCTCTCTCTCTCTCTCTCTGCATGCCTCTTTGCCTACTTGTGATCTCTGTCTGTCAAATAAATAAATAAAATATTTAAAATAAAAAAAGAACAACAAGGGGAATCATATTCCTGGAGAAACCATGGGCTATGTGGGAGAGGAAATATAATTTTTCTTCTATCCTTCTAGATTCTTGGTGGAGACCTCCCATAATAAAAGACAGATGAGCAGGAGAGAGGCAAACAAGTTAAATAACATGTATACAAGGGAGAGACCAAGGAAAACTGAGTAACTCGTGGAAATGACCCCAGCTACCACCTCTAATAGCACCTGCAGCTAAAGACAAAAGGGAGATGTTGGGGCCTGGGGATGGAGTGGGTCAGGTAGGGGAGGCTGCCAGGAAAAGCACAGCAAACAAGGGTAAGGTTCTTATGCAGATTTCACTTCTGTTTTTTCCATTGATAAGGCTTTCTAGAGATTTAGTCATTCTCTTTTTTCCAAGGCCAGCAGGAGCCGCCCTTAAAATGCAGATTTCCCTTATAAATGTAAATATCTCTTTAAAAAACTTAACTTCTGCTGTTTTCAGGGCTTCCCCAGTGTTCTGCCTGCAGTTTCAGAAAAACTAAGGAGCTTAAATAATTCTTATGCCAAAGAGGCATGTTTGGGGGTGGCAAGTTCTGCTGCCCTTCAGCTGGCTCTAGGCTAGGCTCCAACTGACAGCACGCCTCACCTGTCCGGCAGAGGCGGACAGCCCTTTCATTTTAGTCACTGTTGGTTGTACAGAACTCCGCTGGGGAGGGCGAGTGGGAAGTGGAGAGGTGAATGGAGGAGAAAAGAAAGGGAAAACAGAGAATAAGAAATCGGGATGAAAAAAGAAGGGAATCAACACATAAATGTACAATAGAAGGGGCAAAAATGCTGTGAGAGAGGAACATAAAGAGAAGTGGATGAATGATGGTCTGAGATGGCACCTGTTAGCGTCCGTGCTATAAATCACCCAAAATCAGCTAATAATTATGCCCCAGCTCACAGTGAGCGCTCTGTTAGCACTGGTTGCTTCCCCATGATCTATTCTGAAGCCAATCTCAAGAAACTCTTTTTAACTCAAAGGTGTCTCAATGTCAAAAAAAACACATAAATAACCGGAAGGAAAAGAAAACTCAGCCGCTATCTTTGCATTCAACAAGCCTGGATGGTTCTGCCACAGAACTGTACCTATCACAAGCTCTCGTTTCAAATCTTGTCTCAGACCATTCTTTTCTTTTCTTTTTTCAGGCACAACTCAAAATAAATCAGAGTTAGAACAATGGGTTTTACCTGAAAAGGATTATAATTAGTTAGAAGGAGTTTAACGGAAACTGTAATACATCTCAAGAGCTTCCAGGACAATGATTGAGCATGTATTTGTGAGTTTTACAAGTAAGGATTTGGAAGTAAGAATGAATTATGAAGGCCTCCCCAACACAGACACATGCATACAGAAAACTGCAAAATTTCAGGGAAAAAACCTCATGAATAGACCATAGAGAGTCATTTGTGTACGTGTGAGTGGTTTATTCACTATCATCACAGCACAAGGCACAAGGAAAGGGTTTTTGTTTTGTTTTTTGTTTGTTGTTTTTTGTTTTTAACAGGCTCATTAGTGTAGGTGTGAAGTCTCGTTCTTGTATGCCTATGGATATTTAGTTAAGGTCTAGACAGACTGAAAGCCAGAAAATGGAAATGTACGGGCCCAGTTACATCTTTTCCCAAGACTGGGGTAAACACTATCCATGCATGATGCACCCGTTAGAAAGCTTGGATGCTCGGTAGAAATCACATTGTTGAGCAGTGTCTTCCCACATCAGCAGGACCCCTTGGCTCTCCTTAAACCTCCAGTGAAGATGAAAACATAAAAGTGATTAACAAGTCAAAAGAAAAAGTGGAAGCCCTTGAGAATTGAAAATAAAGTTAAGTAACATTTGCATTTAGATAAATTTACTTGAAATAATTTCTTGGAGCCCTAGTGTTATGATCTCTCCTTTTTCTTCTTTTTAATTTAAAGCAATTTGGGGAAAAAATGAAATAAGGATGTCATTCAGAACCCATGGTGGAATGGACTGAGCTTTGGTAAATAGTCAAAGCTGGGAATAGAACGTGTTATCATCAATTTAGTTGAATGTCTTGGTGTTCATTCCTTATCCCCAAAATTTTGCTCTCTGATCTACCATAATCATACTGAGCACAGTGCCTGAAAGATAACAGGAACTCAAAAAGTCTTTTCATTCATCACGTTTATCAATTACTTATTGACCATCTCCCAGGTATTAGGCCCTGTGCTATACCATGAATAAGATAATGTATCTTCATAAGCAAGTAACTTGCATTCTAGTATCCTTTGAATGAATGAAGAAACATTTTTTAAAGGCATGAAAGAAGGAAAGTCTCTGCAAACAGTAGACTGCCTACAGAACTCATCTGAAATGAGAAAGCGAAGGTGAATAATATATAGTCCTCATAGCTCTCGAATATGATTGTTTAAAAATTTGAACAAAACAAATAGGAAGGAGGTTTGGGCTCTTGCTTTGCCTTGCACATTATTACTTTAAAAATTTTTGAGTCCAATATTGTAGGCCCAATCATTCTAAATGATTTTCTTTTTTTTTAAGATTTTATTTATTTATTTGACAGACAGAAATCACAAGTAGGCAGAGAGGCAGGCAGAGAGAGAGGGGGAGACAGGCTCCCGGCCGAGCAGAGAGCCTGATGCGGGTCTCTATCCCAGGACCCTGGCATCATGACCGGAGTGGAAGGCAGAGGCTTTAACCCACTGAGCCACCCAGGCGCCCCAATGATTTTCTTTTTTAAACTTTGACATCAAGAAGGAAGGAAAGAAAGGAGGGAGGAAGGGAGTGGGGGGAGAAGGGAGGTCTTTCCAAAAATTGTGCCAGGAATCATACAATAGGGAATTCTTCATGCAAAATGCAGTTGTTAGGGTGACACTTCTTGAATAAACTGTACATTAATTCGTTCAACTAATAATTAGAGTATCTGCGATGTGCAAGTACTGTGCTAGTCACCGGGGATATAGTAGGGAAAGAAAGATATGTCCCTGTCCTCACGGAGCGTATTAAAAAAAAAAAAAAAGACCTTTTTAAATTTTCTCTGACATGCTTTTGCTGAGGAATACTGCAAACTAGATTATGAGTACTCAAGGAGCATATGGCAGTTTTTTGCCCATCTGGGATAGTTCTAAAGAATAGACCCTTGTGTATCAATAGATAAGGATTCTTCCAGTTCTAAGCTTTCATGATCTATGATCTAATAGTGGAAACAGGATGTATGCTTCCCGAAAGATGTTATACTTGTATTTCTTTTTATAAAAGGAAACAGAGGTCGGGGCGCCTGTATGGCTCAGTCGGTAAAGCAGCCAAATCTTCATTTCAGCTCAAGTCATGATCTCGGGGTCATGGGATAGAGCTCCATGTCTGGCTCCAGGCTCAGTGGGAGGTCTGAGTATTCTCTCCCTTTCCCTCTGCCACTCACCCCCTCTAAAATAAAGAAATCTTTAAAAAAAGAAAGAAAGAAAGAAAACAGAGGTGTTGCCTGTTAATTCAGAAGAAACTATCTCTTTGAAGAATCTGGTTATACTCCTTTAGCTCCTCCCACCCCTTTTATTCTCACTTGCCTTTCCTGCCTTTAATGACAGACAAATTGCTCATCTCCAACTGGCTCTACTCAACACCTCCAGTTAAAATCTCACAGTTAGGTCAAATACATCATGTTCCATATGAATTCATCCAGCCATATGCCATCCCCCCACTTTTGGGATTTCCATCAGCAGTATCCTTATCCTCCCAGTCTTCCACACTGGACATACGTAAGTTCTCTTTGCTTCTTCCAAAATGAAGTTCCAGCCCCAAAATTAATCAGTTCTTCCTTCTTTCAAAACACCTCCTTATCTGCACCTTCTCTCCCACTCCAGGCCATACAGTCTTTTTTTTTTTTAAGATTTTATTTATTTATTTGACAGACAGAGATCACAAGCAGGCAGAGAGGCAGGCGGAGAGAGAGAGGGAAGCAGGCTCCCCGCTGAGCAGAGCCCAATGTGGGACTCGATCCCAGGACCCTGAGATCATGACCTGAGCCACAGACAGTGGCTTAACCCACTGAGCCACCCAGGCGCCCCCAGGCCACACAGTCTTAATGCAACACATGTCACCGCACAGCTGAGTGATAGCAACAGACTCTACCTGGTCTCACCTTCCAGTCCCTCTTGAATCTGTTTAAGGCCTTGCTGCCAGACTCAACTGCCTAAACCCGAGCTGCTTGTCAAATCATGGGTCCCTGTGCAGACATCTTCCCTGGTTCCCTTGGCCTTGCCAGGGAAATCTTGAGCCTCGGAGTCTGAAATGCCTTGCTTTCGAACTCTGCTTCCAAGACACCTAGCTCACTGTGCCTCACTGTCCCCTGCAACAGCCATGTTTCATCCCAGGCCTTTCCTTGGCCTACCCCTCCCTCTTCCTCACCTCCAAACCTCTATGTGTCCCAAAACCAGAGACTCTAGCGTCTGCTCCTTGTACATCTCTTTCAGGTTGAACAGATACTTGTCAAATGAACAGAGAATTAACTGAGTAAAAAAGGAATTCTGCCATAATGCAAGGTGCCAGTGTATCAATTATGGCTTTGCTCCCCAGTCTATATAGAGGACTTGCAATTGGTTCAAAATGCAGCCAGTTAGAAAGGTCCAATGCATGGGGCTTATTGTTGCAGAAGTTGATCAGATTTCATTTCCTTGCCTAATTGCTCACAGAATAAAGTGCCTTTGTTCTTAGGTAGCTATACTGTAGCTACGCTGTAGCTACAGTAGGAAGCTACACTTCAAAGTTTTCTCTTTCTGAAAACGATGTCTTTGTTTATTCACCCGTGCTTTCAATCCATGCAATACCTTTCTCCAAAGATAATCTGTGAAAAGAAATATTGCATGCTTAATTCTTTAGTTTTTCTTTAAAGATTTTTATTTATTTATTTGACAGAGAGAGATCACAAGAGGCAGGCAGAGAGAGAAGGGGAAGCAGGCTCCTTGGTGAGCAGAGAGCCCAATGGGGGCCTCGATCCCAGGACCCTGAGATCATGACCTGAGCCGAAGGCAGAGGCTTAACCCACTGAGCCACCCAGGAAACCTCTTTAGTTATTCTAAGACTATTTCCTAAATTTTTCATTTCATTTCATGACACAGCTTTAATTTCAGTCTCTCTCATGCATTTTCTTAACTTTGAGTTATAGAGATGGGAATTCACTTCTGTCTCCTTTTCATTTCTTGACGATATTGGGTGTACACTGGAAACTACCTCTGGAGGTCTCCTTAGTTAAGAAGAAAGCACCCCTCAGAGATAAGTGGCCTCCAATGGATTCAGATCTGTCTCCGCCTGGTCGCTCTGAATCTACCGACATCACTGCCCAGGGGCAGGGCCTGTGACATGGTCACGCCCCTCTATCACATGTTCCCCTTGGGATTTCTTTCTTAGGATGTGAAAACATCTCTGATTACTGTCCACTCCCCAGTGACCTCCTCATCCCATCTTTCCCACCCCCAAACGTTCACAATCATCTCTTGATTAATTTGTTCATGAAATGACCCGTTCTGCATTTAGAAACAATTACATATTCCAAACATTCATTTGCATGTGTTCTCTATAATCTTATGGCATCACCTTCTTTATGACCAGGAACTGACCTTGCATTAGGTCATGAAATATACCAATGTCTAAATTCCATAGTTGTGGACACCAGATTTGTTCTGCGTTTAGTAAATGGAAAGGCCAGCTGCAGATTAAATATGGATAAAATACTTGCCTTTCAACTTTAATCCTTAAAATAGCAGTTAAGAGCATGAGCCAGAATGAATTTGAATCCTGGCTCTACCAATTTACTATTTAAAGTTAGTCAAATGTTGTTGTTGTTGGTTTTTTAACCTCTCATGCTTCAGTTCCAACATCAGTGAAGTGGGCAGATACTATGAATTCTTACCACTGAGTTACTGCGAAAATTTAAATAAGTTAATTCATATTGCCGTGAACAGCATACTTAATAAATATTAACCATTTTGGGGGGACGCCTGGGTGTCGCAGTCAGTTGAGCATCTAACTCTTCCTTTCCACTCAGGTCATGATCTCAGATGGAGTCCCACGTCAGGCTCCACGCTCAGCATGGAATCTGCTTGAGATTCTCTTCTCCCTCTCTCTCTGCCCCTCCCCCCACTCATGCACACATTCTCTCTCAAATAAATAAATATTAAAAACATATTAGCCATTTTTTGTCACATTTATTGCCTTGCCCGCAATAACCTATTCCTCTCCATATGTTAATTATAAGGCAACATAGCAGTAGTTGCTAGCATTCATTCAGTAATCACCATGTGAAAGAAAGCAGGCCAAACACATCACATGTCCTAGCTATTTCCCACAAAAATTCTGTGAGGTATGGCATATCGTTGTCCCATTTTACAGATGAGGAAAGTTAACAATAGAACAATATACCCAGGGGCATGTAGAGTGTAGTCAGTGTCAATACACATTCTGATTTATTCTCACATATCTGTCTGTCTCTATCAGTCAGCCATACACATTAGTTTGTTCAACCAGTCATTAAACCTTTGTTATCATTTACGGTGTTCAGGGTTCACGGCATCCTGCCAGGGGGAGCACAGGGCAAGAGAGGTAAGCCCGGAATAGTCCCGACCATCAAGGAATCCACAGTGCTTTGTGGGAGATACTCACGTCCATGCGACTAAAACAGATGGTAGGATAGATGTGCTCCAAGTAGAAATCATGTGCTGTGAGGATGCTGAGGAAGCAATCACTTCTAACCCTGGGGGACTCGAAAAGGGGGCATATAAATATAGGAAAGACCTGAACTGGAAGAGGAGGGGGAGAAGAGCAGTCTAGAGAGGAGGAACAGCAAGAACAAGTCCTACAAGCGTTACACTGGATGGAATATGGCAGGACGGGCAGGTTGAGTTTGGCTGGTAATGCAGGGTCATACGACTGGGAAGGAGGTTTGAAGTGTTCTTCACGCTTTCGTGAGTGTAACAGTGAAGCAAATCCTGCACTGTTTGGAACTCCACATGCTTTGCCAAATATTTGGTCCCAGCAAAGATGGGCAAGGCTAGGAGAAGGTAAAAAAGGAAGATTGTTCTCAATCTATGTCAGGCCCTTGACTGATAGTGTAAGGTCGGAGTCAGCTTTAGACCAGACTACCTGAGCCAGATTTCTGATCCATTTAATACTCATTTTATCTCCTGGGAATTATCCGCACCATAGGAGCAAACCCACTCGAGGTTTGCTGGCTCTGGGCAAGAACTGATCAACCCCTTTTTTAGCATGGGCTTTTCAGAACCAAATTAAGATCCAGATTTATGGATCCTACAGACCTGGGGTCACCACTAATATCCGGTTGGCAGAATGCCAGATGGCAAAGTATACCATTTCACCTGTAAAATTCTTCCTTTTTCCCCACCCCGAATGGAATTCACTAAGCTATCAGGACAGTGTCCATGTATTACAGAAAAACCTAATAGAGAAAAAAAAGATTGGTAATTTTTATCTCATGCCACCTAAAGATATACTTCCTACTAATTTTCAAGTCTCCTAAAAACTAAAATCTGAAAATTTCTTTGATCTCATTTTCTCCCCTGTAGCCTGTATTTAAGCCTTGCCTCCACTTCTTTGATACTTGAGTAAAAATCAACTATTGGTTACTTGTTAATCATCACTCAGTGATCCATCAATCATCAATAGGATTCCAAAATACATGAGTCCAAACAACAGACTAAAAAACATATGCCTTTTCTGAGCTCCTTTAGCCATCGTGTGGAACAGGGAATGACAACCTCCCTAACCTCTGCATGGAAGATTTAGAGTTTGCATTTTCGACGGTGCTCATTGGAGCAGTAGTTTGTTTGTGTCTGCCAATGAGTAGAGTGTGGGGGGTAAAATCTCATTATAACATTATCAAGAAAGCAAATCCTTTCTCTTTGGCCTTGGTTTGATAAAAATGGGTCTCGGAGGCCATCTATGGTAAGCGGATATTAAAACCGGGGTTATAAATTGTTGCTTTAGTGTTCCAGCTTTTGAGGCCCAAAAGGTCTTACCGAAAAGGGTACATTGTTTTTAATTGCTCCTCATTATATGTGATGAGAGAACATCATTTCTCTCCTCTTCCTCCCAGGTGGCTGTTGAGGACCGCATCAGGCAGCTGCACGAAGCCCACAGGGACTTTGGGCCTGCGTCCCAGCACTTCCTTTCCAGTAAGTTGCTGTCACCTTTCATTGCTTAATGTCTTCATTGTATCTTGGTAGCAAAGAATGAAGAGCTGAATTACAATCATCTCTGCCAAGTGCACTGGAGGCGTAAATCATCCTGAGATACAATTTGGAGTGGGGGAGAATCTAGAGGGTTGGGAGAGGAGGTCCGATTAGATCATTTTGTGCAGTCTTCAGCTAACGCATAATTGTTTCCTGCAGTGTGTTCTCGAGTGCTAACTTTGGTAATATTTTTGAATCTTTAGTTCTGCTTATAGCGGTTCACTTCGTAAGCTGGTAATTAGGATACTGTGTAATTATGACAGGATCATTCAATATGTGTTACTGGGAATCTATAATTCTTTATCTCTACGTAATTCATTAAATACTTTCTGCCTCCAAGTTGGAAGCTCAGCCTGTTGGGTTTCCTCTCCCTAACTATTCTCACTTCTCTTTTATCCTTGACCAGTCTTCATTCTCTTTACTTAAGCTTTACTCCTTTATTGATTATATTTGTGTCACTGGTTATATTATTAATATATATTATTTATAAATATTACATATTTTATAATAAATACTGAAAGTAACAGCCTTAGGTAACGGAGGGTTTACCATTGGAACATCCTATTAATATAACAGTACATATTAAATTGTCAAGCTCCTGTTGTCCTCTGATTGATGCTATTAATTTCTACCACTCTTCCTTTGATTACAAAAGTGTAGATGTTGAGGGTTTTTTTCTATTTGAAAAGCCATATTTCTACCACATGGAGTTTAACATCTGCTAACATTTTGGCATAGTTCTTGTCATACATGTGTATGTATGAGGGCCTAACCATCATTTTAAGGCAATTACTTTGTGCCTGGCAATGTTACAAATATGAACTCATTTAACCCTCATAGCATGCTCTGAGGTAGATGCTATTATTATACCCATTCTAAAGATGGGGGAAACTGAGGCACACTCATACAGAGATTGACTGACAGCCAGGATTCAAACCCAGGTTGGTTCCAGAGTCTGTTCTAGGCACAACACTGAGCTGTCGTTTAATTTGTGTGTCTTATACACAGGAAGTAATTCTGTATGATTGCCCTTCACCCTCCTGCCACCTTCTTTTATTGTCATTTTATAATTCTTCCCTTTGTTTTCCATTTCCCATAGGTTGAGAAAGAGATCTTTACTTGCTTTTTTTTTTAAAGATTTATTTATTTGAGAGAGAAAGAGCACATATGCCCAGTAGGGAGGGACTGAGAGAGAGGGAGAGAGAATCTCAAACAGGCTCCATGCTGAGCGTGGAGCCTGACCCGGGGCTCGATCCCATGACCCTGTGATTGTGACCTGAACCAAAACCATGAGTCGGATGCTACTGCACCACCAAGGTGCCCCTTCGCTCACATTTTAAAGTATTTGACTAGATACTTTCATGTATCTCTGATTGGTTCTTGTCCTGTAGAACAAAAATTCCTAGAAGGCGATAGTCCTGTCTTTTTGTTATACATAGACAATGTATTGAGTAAGAAATTGTCTTACGTTCTTGACTGGGTCTAACCTTACTATCGGCATGCAGTCGTTATTTGGACAGTATCGCACATGCTTAGGATGGGCAGAAAGGAGGGGCAGGTGAAAGCTATGTACACGATCAAGTGGAATCGTTGTTTCTAGGAGTACCTCTAGGATAATGATGAGGCCTGAGTATTTTGTCTTCAGTATTTATCCACATCTCTGGTCTGCTTAAGTCACCTTGGTGACTGCCACTCTATTGGATTTCATTGAGATTAAACGTGATAACATATTTGTAAGCAACTCAGAAGCCATAAACAAAAATATCACTCTTATGAATATTAATTACTCCTCAGATGCCAGGTGTATTCATTCATCCTTCATTCTGTCTGCCTGCCCCACCCAAATTCCCATGTCTTCCCCATTAAAACTTCTTTTCAGAAAATGATGTTATTTAATCCAGGTGACAGGTAAAGTTTAATGTGTACTTCTCCTGTGTTATTTGCATTTTAATAGGGTGAAAAGCCATAAGTCTGAGGAATGACTATCTGTTGGTAGAACGTCAGCCATAATCTCTGACTTGTGAGGGAAGAACTTTGAAGGGCCAGGTGGAGCATCTTTACACCTTTTAAACAATATCACACCAGTGCCCACTTCCAGAAAGGTCAGGCTAATAGACACAGATGCTCAGAATGACACTCATATACCTGCTTAAATGGAGCCAGCCCTAGGAGTCACCAATTTCTCACTCATGTGGAATATCAATATATGCTTAGAAGCTTTGCTTGTGAATATCAAAAAATACTGGTTTGGTGTAAAGGATATTAGAAATAGGATGCGAGACTAAAGACTGAATGAAGACTATTTCTTTGTGTTGCCCTTTTTTTAAATTACAGAGGTAATTAATATATGCCCCCCGAAGGAAATTTTGGAAAGCAGAGAGTACAGAGGGAAAAAATTACCCATAATCCCACCACTCAGAGAGAACCACCATAAAAAGTGGACTTCATATACTTTCTGTCTTTCTCTCAGGGGTTGTATGTATGCATGCGAATTCAGATTCCCTTCTTTTAAACCAAACAGGAATAAAAACGCATTACCATTTTATGACCTTCTTTTTTCCCTTAGAACTGTAATAAAAATATTTTTGTGCGTTTAAATATTCCTCTACAGAGTAATTTCTTAAATGGCTGGGTAGTATTCCCTTCTCAGGCTGTGCTGGATTTACCGAGACACTTCTGAATTACTCAATATTAAAGTCATTTCAAATCTTTCACTATTATATCCAACTTTGTGACTAACATCCTTTGTGCACCTTTACAAACATTTCCTATTCTTTCTACAAGAGAAATGCCTAAATGCAGAACTGCTCTGTTAAGGGATGTTTACCTTTGTATGGCTTTGATATGTACTGGCCCATGGACCTTCAGAGACCTGCTCTCGAAACTGGGTGCCCCATCAAACCCACATTTGAGGCAGGGTATCTCCGATGTCACTTACTTGCTGTTAAATTGTGTTCTGTGAAAGCAAAACAGTTTTCCCCCTCAAACGAACAAAAATATGTTTGAAAAAAATACCACTAAGGCCATATTAAATGATTTTGAATTGACAGAATGTCTAGTACTTCACTTCCAGGTTACTAGGAATAATAATAGGATGATTTCTGAGGCTTAGAAATTACAAAGAGAAGTAAATGTGAGCCACTAACTGTCCCCCCAAACATGCTCACTATCTCTCACTCCTTCTTCCTCTATTTCTCTCTCTGTCTCTCTCTCTCTCTCTCTCTCTCTCTCTCACACACACACACACACACACACACATTCCCCTTTGAAAATTACATTACCAACTGTCTTTGTGTTTTTCTCAGTAGAGACAGGCAGGCTTTTACTAAATAAAAGTATTCACTGTTTCTTCTTGGTGGCCCAATCTCTACTTGTTAAAGAAGTTGTTCCTTTTATCTTAGATCTGAGAGAAATGAGAAGAGAAAAACATTGTAAAATATGACCCTTATCCATTGCTTGACACTAGCTTACCTTTAATTCTAGCGTTAGTATTCTACCACTTTTTTTAAGATTTTGTTTTTAAGTAACCTCTACATCCAGTGTGGTTCTCAAACTCATGACCCAGAGATCAAGAGTCACACTCTCCATAGACTGAGCCAGACAGACACCCCAATATTCTACCACTTCTTTTTAAAAGATTTCATATATTTATTTATTTGAGAGAAAGAGAGAGCATGCAGGAGGAGGAGGAGAGGGGGAAGGAGAGGAAGAAGGAAAGAACCCCAAGCAGATTTGCAGCTGAACACAGAGCCCAAGACCAGGCTTGTCCCAGGGCTTGATCCCATGCCCCTGAGATAATGGCCTGAGCCAAAAATTAAAGTCGACACTCAACTCCCTGAGCCACCCAGGAGCCCCTCTACCACTTGTAATTGACTTCAATAACTTAAACCAAGAAAATGGAGAAATTGGTAACAGTGTGATTTTTAAAAATTGTATAAATTTATATATATATATAATATATTATGTTTACACACAATTTTGAATCACACTGTTAGCATTAATACATGTATTTAAGTATATAGTAGGGGAGGGTGCCTGGATAGCTCAGTGGGTTAAGAGTCTGCCTTCGGCTCAGGTCATGGTCTCAGGGTCCTGGGATCGAGCCCTACATCGGGCTCCTAGCTCAGTGGGGAGTCTGCTTCTTCTTCACCCTCTGCTTCTCCCCCTCCTTGTGCTCTCTCTGTCTCAAATGAATGAGTAAAATCTTTTAAAAAAAGAATATATAGTAAGAAGGTACAGTGCCCATGTCTTCATATGTCAATGATCAAGAAAGTACTATAGTATTTACTGGAATAGTAGTCTGTAAATTGTCCATTTAAAATTATCTTCAAGAATTTATCCTCAAGAATTTAAAAGCTTTTTTTTTTTTAAAGGAGACTGATATCCTTTTGTGTCAATTTTCTTGGTTCTCTGAGCTTGTAGTTTAAGTTTTACTTCACCAAGGATAACCATATATTTGAATAAAGGTAGAAACCCTTCTGTAAGGGTGAGAAGAACTTAGAGTTGCCTTAATGTTTTACCAGTTCTACAAAATCTTATCATTTTGCAGCCACATGGATGGAGCTAGAGAGTATTATGCTAAGTGAAATAAGTCAGTCAGAGAAAGACAAATACCATACCACTTAAGAAACAAAACAGAAGGGGCGCCTGGGTGGCTCAGTGTGTTAAAGCCTCTGCCTTCGGCTCAGGTCATGATCAGGGTCCTGGGATCGAGTCCCAAATCGGGCTCTCTGCTCAGCAGGGAGCCTGCTTCCCCCACTCTTTCTCTGCCTACTTGTGATCTATCAAATAAATAAATAAAATCTTTAAAAGAAAGAAAAGAAAACAGAAAAGCAAAAGGGAGAAAAAAGAGAGAGAAAAGCAAACCAAGAAACAGACTGTTAACTCTAGGGAACACACTGATGGTTACCAGAGGGGTGGTGTGTGGGAGGATGGGTGAAAGAGGTGATGGGGATTAAGGAGGGCACTTGTGGTGAGCATGGGCTGATGTATGGAGGTGCTGAATCACTATATTGTACACCTGAAACCACTTTAACACTGTGTATTAACTAACTAGAATTTAAATAAAAATGTAAAATAATTTACCAGTTCTAGAATACCCCAAAGTAGCATTTCCCAACCATATTCCTCAGAACATTAATGTTCTATATGATGTTAATAACTCTTCCTTGAAAAAAATCACTTTGGGGTCAATAAGATTGGAAAAAAACAGTAGCTTATAAAGGTAAGAAAGTTTCTTTTTTGTTGTTGAAATTGTTGCAGCTTTTACTCTACATGGAAACACTAAGAAGAGGATAAAGTCAGTAGCTCTTCTCCGTACTTATGTGGCTAGAGAAGTCTTTTTCAGGCATACCAATTAACTTCTCACTGAACATGCCATGAAACAAAGTATAGGAATCTGCCCTAAAGTGGTATTTGCCAAATGGTTTAATGATGAGAACTTTCTGCTGAAGGTAGTAAGAACATGATCCAATTAAAAAGAAAATGAGTTATTTATAAGGCAGAAGGGTCAACTTTCTCTTTCCTGAGGTTTCTGGCTCCCACCCCCACCCCAGGAGTCCCCTATGCTGTAGAATTTCCTAACTGGAGAGAGGCTTAAGGGAGCGTCTATATGAATTGTTTTCAAAGTACTCATTAGTGAATACGAAATCAATTTAATGACTTGCAACCAACAATTTTTTAATGGGATGGAAGGGATGAGAAAACATCAGAGTACATTTCACAAGCAACATTAAGTATTGTTTTGACACTTTGGTTTCAGGTAGGTGGGTGTGTTTGCACGTGCACACATGCATATGTGTGTGCTACAACAGAAAGTGAAATGCTTTCCTTTTTTGGGTTGCAGTCCAAAAAATTTGAAAGGCACTGAATTACACCACCCCTACCTTTATTTTTACAGAAGACAGAATATGTGCAGAAAGATAAAATGACATCCCCAAGGTTACACACGTGGTTGCAATAGATGTGGGACTGGAACCCAGTTTCTGGACTCGCAAGCCAGATATCACACGGCCTTACCCATTGATAACAACACTGAAGCCCACAATCATCTAGTTCATCTGCAGATTTCTCTCTTCTGTTTCTCTTGGCCTGGGCCATACCAAGTTGATTTACAGAGCCTGAATTTTCTCTGAATGCCTCTGTGTCAAGTGTTATCTCAGTTGGGATATTGGTTAAGACCTTAGCCTTTAGAACTAGGCTGACAGGGTTCAAGTACTAGTCAGATACTCCATCTCCTTATCTTCATCTGTAAAATAATAGTAACATTTTATCAAATGTGAGACATACTCCCTTGCCACAATTATAAAAGTCCTGAAATCAGAATGTATCTAATGTCCAATGAAGTTTTGAATTCAATAAAATATGGTAACATTGCCTCATAGGGTTATACTGAAGATCCAATAGTTACTGTATGTATGTATATATATACACACACACATACACTGTGTGTATATTTTATGTAAAATATATAGAACAGGGTCACCTAGGTTGCTCAGTCGGTTGAGCAACCGATGCTTGATCTCAGCTCAGGCTTTGATCTGAGGGTCATGAGTTCAAGCCCAGCACTGGGCTCCATGCTGAGTATTGGAGCCTACTTAAAATATATGGAACAGTTCCGGGCACATAGTGATATATAAGTGATTGCTATTATCATTAGTGTCGTTATCATTATCAACTTGATAGTATAAGTTTATATCTGCCTATTAGAGTCAAACTAGATGTGAAAGTATCATTCATTTTTTTGTCTTTAATTGTAACTAGTTCCTCTCCTTCCCAAAGATATTTTTGATGAATCTAATCTGAAAGGGCAGAGTTTTTCACAGTATACAAACTCAATTGTTATTTGTACAACTAATGAATGGTTGAGTAATTAATTGATGAGCAGACCCTAATCTCTGCTAGGACAGGATGGGTTTACATTCTCCAGCATCTAACATGGTAACTGTACTTGGTAGATGTTCAGTGAAATCATTTACAGAGTGAATTATGTTTTATATCCAAAAGAAGAAGTAAATTTCCTCCTGACATTGCTAACACACAGTGGCATGAGATTTAGCATAGTGACTATCACATAGTAGACACTCACTCAATAAATAATGTGACCTTTTGTGTTGCCTCTGAGCAAGGACTAATAACAATCAGAACTTGACATGGTCCTTTTCATAAAACTCTCCTGTGCCGTATATTAAGGAAAAAAATCAGACTTCACAATTACAGTATGATCACAACTCTGTTAGAAAATAAAAACAACAGAAGGGGACACCTAACAACAAGACTGAAAACCATCAGAATGCAAAGAGCTATTGCATTTTTTTAACCTTTGCAGTTTTTTAATAATAAATGTGTATTAATTTGATAAAGGAAAAAACAATAATAGTAAAGATTTTTATTCTCTAGCTTTTGACCCACTGACCTCTTATAGTCTTACCTTCTGTTGATGGCTATGGAACTCTAGAACAAATTTTCTTTTTACTGTTTGTTCTGAACTTAAAAGCTATAAGTTTCATTGAGTGATATTCTTGTTCTCAGATTATGAGACATTGTAAAAAGAAAGAATTGATCACTTATTTCCTGCAGGCTTTATCCTCTTAAGTGCCTTAATCAAATCCCTGGTTAACTCTTTGTCTCCTTAAAACAATCCAAGCCTTTACAGTTTCCCCTTGCTACATCGGACTAAAAATTTGTTTCCATTTTGAGAATTACCAAACCTTCATCCCTGTATCCCCACACCCTACAGCCTCCTCCCACTCACACACTTAATAAAGAAGATGGGGGGGGGACTTTAAGCACATCTAATAATTGCTGACATTTCACTTAACAGTGCTCCAATCTATGCTACCATTGTCCTCAGGGGATGGATGAATTTGAAATACAAGTAGGCCAATAATTTAAAGCTTCAAAGAGTCTTAAGGAAGCCATTGTGATATGTCAGGGAGAAGCTTACAGCTACATTGTGAGATGATTTTCAACCTAAAGCTTCCTTATCAGGGAAAAATCTCAGGGCAAAATGATTTGGGCCAATTTCTTCAACAGTCAAATGCTGTCACAAGTGTTGGGAATTTGGGACAAATGCCTTGTAACTTATCAGGGATGCTGGTAACAGCTCTATAAGTTCAAAGGTAGCCTTCCAGAGGCCCACAAAAAGCAGTCACAGTGATAATAATTAAACTCTTTTCTTGAAACCAATTTCTGTGGCCGTTTTTCCTTGAGCTTAAATTTCTATTCTTTACAAAGACCTAGATTCATTTGCTTCAGAGTAAGCTCAGTAACAAAGTTTTGCATCTTCTGCCCTCTGTATCCATTTATTTGGACACATGAGAAAGCTTTCGAAAGTTCTGTTTCTTCTGTGGGAATTTGTATACTGGAGCTGGCTTGTACTGGCCTGAAAGAGCCAGTTGTTAAATACACAGCAACTGTGAGCTGGTTGTTAAAGTGACCTTTGGTAGCTTGAAATCAGCGATAGTGTGACTACAGACCCCACCAAAATTAGCAAATATGGCAAATCAAGACTTGTTTGTGTGTGTGTGTGTGTGTGTGTGTGTGTGTGTGTGTGTGTGTAGATGGTTTACCAGCACACCACCAAATCAGTGTTATTCCGATTACCCAAAGTCGTGGAGACAAAGCTCAAGATCCAAATATATAACTGCCTTGAGTTAGGATGACCACTGGTCCTGGTGTGTCTGTCTGGGATGTTCTTGGTTCGAACGGTGAGCCTCGGGAAATCTCAGTGCTGAATGTATGGGGATGGTCGGTCACCACAGCCTTCAGTAATGTTTCATGGAAATAGATTCTTGTACAAGTAATTTGCCTCAACAGCAGCTCATGGGTAAAATGGAGTGAGAAAGGGAGGATGTGGTGGGGATTATGCTGGTGATGGAGTCAAGATAAGCAAGGAAGTGGAGATGAACTTTGGCCTGACCCCCCCCAGGGCACTCTGGAACACACAGCGTGCCACAGAGTTGGCCTCATTTTGAAGGAAGGGAGCTGGGTCTTTGTTTCCCCCTGTCAGTCAGGCATTGGCTGTGGATTTCTGGTCAACAGTTCCCATTTCACTGAGGAAGGTTCTCTGAAGCTGAGGCCAATGGACACATAGCAATCAACACTCATAGCAGCTGGTGATGGGTGCCTCAGCAGGGAAAGAGTTCTAAGGGGGACACCAACAGCATTAACGTCTCCCAGACTGGATGTAACTACTGTGCTACCCCATGCATAATCTGACAGTAGAGGCCAATAGTGACATTAAGCTTGATCACAACCACTGCTCCGCCACATACCTTCCTAGAGATTAGTCTGGTAACATGGCAGAAACTAAGCAAATGGTTGTTTCTTTCTTGTTTTCCTCATTATGATGGATTTCTCTGGGCCTCAAGGGGACCTAGGACACTGAGCAGCACTGCAGCGCTAAGCCAGTGTCATGATACATGGGCACGATTTTAGCGGAATGCTGGCTCTGAAAGGTATATTTTTACACTTTCCAGAAAATGAAGGCATTTGTGAGTTTGGCCTAAGGTAACATTTTGTCATCTGTCCCAAAATACAAAGCTTTGCACAACAGAAATGGTGGAATCACATCCCTGTGGGCAAAAATCATTACTTGTTTTTCCATTTGGATGTTTTCCATTTTCAGAACACAACCAGCTTGGGATTACAAAATACTTTTTGGTGAGAACTTTGAGGTGAGGATAAAGGCATTTTGTTCTTTTGTAGACTTACATAAACTATTGCTAATTTAAAAACCATTCTCTTGGGGAGCCTGGGTGGCTCAGTCGGTTGAGCATTTACCTTCAACTCAGGTCATAATCCCGGAGTCCTGGGATCAAACCCTGCATCAGGCTCCCTGCTCAGCGGGAAGCCTGCTTCTCCCTCTCCCTCTGCCCCAGCCCAGCACATGCTTGCTCACTCACTCTCTCTGTCTCAAATAAATGAATGGAATCTTTAAAAAATAAATAAAATAAAATAAAATAAAAACCATTTTCTTGAGGGGTGCCTGGGTGGCTCAGTCTGTTAAGCATTTGACCCTTGATCTCGGCTCAGGTCATGATCTCAGATCCTGAGATCAAGCCCTGGGTCGGTTCCATGCTGAGCATGGAGCCTACTTAAGATTCTCTCCCTCTCCCTCTATCTCTCCCCTGTCCCTCTCTAGAAAAATAATTCTCTTGAA
Organism: Enhydra lutris kenyoni; assembly: GCF_002288905.1. Taxonomy (NCBI): domain Eukaryota; kingdom Metazoa; phylum Chordata; class Mammalia; order Carnivora; family Mustelidae; genus Enhydra; species Enhydra lutris. Next base: position 13,090,190 of record NW_019154107.1, on the reverse strand, counting down.
TTTTTAAATATACTTTTAGATATCAGCAGTAATAGTCTTCTTGATTTCATTCTACTGCAGATGAGCTTTGTGTCCTTTGAGCTGTAAGGAATGGGGATAGACTTAGGTGATGAGGGGAATCCCTGGAAACATAAGGGAAGATGGGGAATCCAATCTCTATGAAGCGTGTTTGCTTCTCTCCTGATGTGCTTTACTGCTGTAGACTCAAACTACCAGAGTATCATAGCTTCCCTCTCCTATCTCCTCTCCACCTTGTCCTTATAGTTTCAACTGCCTTGTGCCTTCCGTTTTCTTCTTTAGCCCTATAACTTTTTTTTAACTTTCCTATTTCAACCATCTAAATTTCTCTATATGTTGCAATCAAACTCTCCAAGAAAGAGCATCTGATTGGGTCACGTATATACAATCTGTTTATATTGAAACCAGGCTTTCTTGACTGAGTGATCTAGACAATTCTTTTTTGGGAAGACTGTGCTGTGTGCTATAGGATATTTAACAACATCCCTGGCCTTCCCCCACTCCATGCCAGTAGCACCCTCCCTCTCAGTTGTGACTACCAGAAATGTCTCTGGATGCCTTCCTTTAGAAGTCAAAATTGTCCCTGGCTGAGAACTACTCCTGTATACCTGACTCCTGGACAATGTGTAGCCATGGTAGTTGGGTCACATGGAACACTAAGTAGAATGGCCTATGTGCGAGGAGTCATTTGAGCCTACTTTTTTACAACTCCCCGGTCCCATGCAGTGAAGAGGAGTGTCCTCAGCAGACAACCTTCAGCTATCTGTCCTTTGGGGACTTGCTTCAGCTGACTCCCCCAAGCTCACACCCCTTCGAAGGGTAGCTCCCAATGGTTGCAGGAGGATAAAGACCTGGCTATTTTGGCCTAATGCAGGAGAATTCTAACATTCTACTTCAGGAGCTGCAGTGGGATTCACTGAGACTGTCACTGGGCCTGCATCCTAGCTTGACTTCTCTTGGTCACCATTCCTGCTTCCTTCTTCTCTCTTCCACAGGTGTTGATCACAAGGGCATACCTTCCTAAATACCCTGCTCTTTAAACATTGTCTCAGAGTCTCTTACCTGGGGAACCCCATCTGTGAGAAGACAATGTAACTCACAGTCATTTCAAAGCATCTGAGGAAAAGGCATTGTAATGGGCTCATTCTTATCACTGGGTGATTAGATTTACTCTTGCTTTTATTATGAAGTTGATGATTTTGTCCAGTGTATGTAGTGATGATAATTATTTAAGACATCTGACCCTGTGACCTCCATTAATGAGTAAGGACTTTGAGGACAGCATGAGGTTACGTCAGCCTCTTGCCTTATACCTTACGTCCAGCAGCACACATACCAATGACAGACAAGAGTTAGAATGAAGGACAGTCGATAAAATAGGTCATAAAAGGAAATGGGTTGGAGTGTGAGCACCAAAAGGGTAAAGGGCATGCATTCCTTTTTTTTTTTTTTTAATGTCACTCATCCAACATCTTGGAGATAAGTACAGGATATGCCTTGATTGAATGACTAACTGGGCATGCTGAAGATTATTCCCTCTCTAATACAATAGGAAAGAACTGAGTCTAGTGCCTAATCTAATGTCTTTGAAAACTTATGACCATCACTTTATTTTCGGCCAGCTAAGAATTGATTCATTCTGTCATTCAACTAGTCCATTCAATGACCAGTATAGGTCAGACTCTGTTCTAGGTACTGGGGAAACTGCAGTCAATGAAAGAAAAGTCCTCTCTCACAGAGCTTCAATTGTAATAGGAGAAGGCAGTCAGGTCATAATAAGTTTGACAGAGAAGAATAAAGCAGGTTAGAGGTGATAGGGGAAGGGAACTTTTTAAAATGGGGTGGTCATGTGGGTGACATCTGAGTAGAGAAGTGAGGGAACAAGCCAGACAGATACAGAGGGTTCCAGGTAGAGGAAACAGTAAATGTCAAAGACCCTGAGATGAGGAGTAAGCTTAGTGGGGTTTGGGAAACAACAAGGAGTTCAGTATGACTGAATCTGAGGAAGCAAGATGGTGAAGGGTAAGGAGGTCAGTGAACAACCAAGAGCCAGGCCACGTCAGGTCTTGTCAACTGTTGTTAAAAACCTTTGAAATTTCTTCCTAAGAAGGGAAGACTTAGGAGGGTTCTGAGCTAAGAAGTGACCCAATCCGATTTACTATGGCTGTAGCCTTCCTTCCTATATTTATTAACAAACACTAGGCATTTGGAATAGGAAGATGAGAAAGACTGAATTCTGGCTTGGGGATGCTCAAATTCTAAACAGAAGAGAAAGACTTATTTAAATAACAACAACAACAACAACAAAAACGTGACCTATGGTTGTGGTAAATTGGAATGGTAAGACTAGAGTGGAAGGAGGAAACTAATTCCACAGGAAGAGAAATGAGATATTCTTTATAGACTAGTAAATGAGGTTCCTGAGTCCAATTTCCATGGAGGGGAGTGCTTCCCACACAGCACCAAGGAATTCTCACATACCAGCAGGTTCAACTCAGTTCTGACCCCATTGACCCATAGATAGCATCAGATCCCACAGGTTAAGGGTAAAGGCCTATAAGACTGCCCCCCCACCCACCCTACACACTTCAGATGTCAGTCGCAAGCCCGGCTTTTACCAGTGCTTCTCACTAGCCAACTATAGATGGGAGGTTTCCACAACCTCCTCCTTGGACTTCAAACACAGTCACAAATCCAGATTGTTTCCTGTACTTCTTCTGACCCACTGGCTGTAAACCAGAAGTTCATCTTCAGGTTTGGTTAATTTGCTAGAGCTGTTCTCAGAATTCAGAGAAACATTTTACGTCCAAGATCACAGGTTTATGATAAAGGGATAGAACTCAGGAACATCCAGATGAGAGAGATTCACAGGGCGAGGTATGTGAGAAGTGTGTGCGGCTGCCATGACCTCTCTAGGAGCACCACTCCCCCCCACACCTCCATGTGTTCACCAACACAAAAGCTCTCCAGACCCTGGCCTTTTGAGTTTTTATGGAGGCTTCATTACATACTAATGATGGACTGAATCTTTGGCTATTGGATTCAACCCTCAGCTTCTCTCCTCTCCAGGCTCCCCAGGTCTGGGGGAGGGGTGGAGACTGAAAGTTCTAACCCTCTAAAGACAGGTTATATCTCTGGTGACAAGGTTCCATCTTGCCCTTCCAAAAGTCGCCTCATTAACATAACAAAACTCACCTTTATCACTCTTCACCCAGAAAATTCCAAGAGTCAGCAACTGCAGACAAAGACCAAGTATATATCTCTTATAAAATATATCACAACTAATGTGAATGCACATTGTCTCTGAGGCTATGTACAAATCCAAGGTAGAGAGTATTTCATTTGAGAGGAATCGAGCAAAGAAGGCTTCTCATTGTATGGCCCTTGATTTCTTTCACTTAGCAAGGTTCACAGGATATATTCTGATTTGATGAATATCCCCCTTTCCAATTTTACATGTAGCCTCCTTATAGCCCTTTTGTCCAGAAAAGGGATTTCTTATGTATGTATAATGAATATAAATATAGGTTTTAGAGAGTGCTAATGTTTTAATGAGCTAGAAATAGGCAGATGAGAGAGAATAATTGAAGGATTAGTCAACATGGGGACAATTTGACTTGGAAAGAGAAAATCTGAGCAGGAAATGTCTAGGAAAAAAATTAGAAAAGGAATGGAATGAGCTCATTTGCAATGTGAGTTAAGGACAAAGGGATTTATTCTCAAAAGGTAAAAAGTGAGAGTTTGTGTTGTAGAACTTAATCTAGGCCAGCTATCAAGGGAAAGAGACTGATTCAAAAGCCTTGGTCCAGGAGGTCTGGAGCAGATATATCTATTAAAGGTTGTAAGGGAAGAGGAAAAGTTTTGAACCAAATCTTCTGGTATTCCTGGAGCCCAACACAAAAACTCACCAGAACCCTTGCTATCTTAGGGAAAAATAAAGGACAACAAGGCTTCAGTCTTAAAGAGGTCAAATCATTCCTCTCCTGTGAAAAAGCCACACTAATTTAAATAGAAAAAAAAAGATAGTAACTTTGGTCATGTGAAATTTAATTTAAAAATCAGAACCAAAAATAGAAATTAAAACGAAAATGTCTTGTTCTAAGTCTTTCTAAAAATACTTATCTGTTTGTTTTGAATTCCTAAGCAATATTCATATAAAATGGTGAAACACCATTGACTGTCATAGTTGCCACCAGCATCAGAATGCCAAAAGGAAGATATGTCTCCTCTCCTGTGTTACTACTCTGAGAACTGCATAAAATTTTTTGAAGAGACAGGAAATGGTGGCAGAAGGAGAAAGAGGAATTGTTTACTGGAGTCGTTGCCTATGCCTGTGTTTATTGTGTACCCGTCACTTTAACTCTAGAATCATAGAGTGTCATTTGGCTGGTTTACCTAGGATTCTTCACACTGGCAGTAAGTTAGTTAATGAAATAAATATCCCAATGACTCACCACATGAATGATGATGATGATGATAGTGGGGGTAGGAATAGGAATATAAAAAATATGGCGCACTTTGTACTCTTAACACTGAGGAAGCATTTTCCATGCTTTAGCCTAAGTCTTCATAGCAACCCTGTAAAATAAGGAGTAAGACCATCTCTCAGAATAGAAAACAGACTGGGGAAGTTTAATGACACATTCAAGTTTACACTTGTAATCTTTACAGATGATCAGCTTCAGAGAAAGGGTTCTAGGACTAGAAAGTGGCAACCCACAAGTCTCAACTACAAAGATGAAAGTGGGTAATCCCCATTGATCCTTGGATGACAGCAGAGAATGTGGCGAGTAACAAATCAGGGAGACTGCTGCTTGGGAGCATTTTTCTTTTCTTTCACCACTTTCATGTTTTTTGACGCCTCTCTCTCTCTGCCTACCCTCCTCTTTCTCACTCTTGCTCTCTTCCTCCCTTCCTCCTATATGAGAATAGAAAGTTTCTGTTCTCACGTGTTTAGGTCTACAAGCCAACTGTCGTTCAGATGATCTAGATAAAGTTTGCGAAGCTCTGCTTACAGGCTATAGGTTGGAGGTTGGCTGGGTTTGGCTCTAGGCTGCTAGTTTCATTCAGGTTATTTCTAAATATGTTAGCTTTCAAGGCCCACACTGAAGAATCAGAGGCCACCTGGGGCATGTGTTCCTGGCAGATTACCAGGACACTAGAGTACAAGCCTCTGTTCCTATCATGTCTGCTAAAGCCCCGTTGGCCAAAGCAAGTCACATGGCCAAGCCCAAGGTCATGGGGCTGGGAATGGTACTGTTTGCCAGGAAGCTATGGCTCAGTTATAGATGTTTTGTTGTTTCACAGTGAAGGAAGGTATTGGGATCAAAATGTAATCTCTCCCACCTTCTTTTTGCTTTAATTTTTGTCCTACCCTTAGCTCTTTCTCACTCTCTCTTTCTAAATGGATGTGCATCCCATCTACAGTCATTTGGTTTTTAATATTGGAGTTGCTCCCTACTGGCTTAGGTTTCAAATTTTATATTCCTTGAAATTTCCCTGGTGCCTAATACAATACCGTTCACACAGAGAGCATTCAGCAAATGCTGTTGACTGCCTGCCGTCTTTTAAAAGCACATCTGGAGAGACACTAAAGGCACCTGGCAATATTGCACTGACTTGTTAGTAACTGGCTAAACCCAGATGGCCTAAAGACTATAGCCACCTTTACCTGGAGGAAAGTGCTATGGTAATACTGTCAGCCAGTTCCGTTCAGAATTAGTCAGGCATTCCATGAGCATAAGTCGGTCACAGCTCTATTTATACAGACACCTCTCCTCCTATAGCTGGCCTTAGGAGGTGTATTTCTTTCTAACTGTCCCAATAATGACGATGAGGTTCTTGGGGTTTTGTATAAGTCAGTTTGAAGGAGATTTTATTTCATGGGCAATGCTTCCAAATATTGGTTATGAGATTTTCCGGGACTATGCACCCAGCAGCACTTGGAAATGTTTATATCTCTGCAGCTCAGTCACATTGGTGAGTAGTTTAGTATGAACTCTTGACTTCCCAGATTAAATGGAAGCCTGATATGCTAAATGCCTTGGCAGTCTACTGACAAATCCCATGGGGTGGTATTCTGTTCACCATGTGCGATGGTCCCAGAGCTCGGTGCTCTCCGCTTGACAGCTCATATAATATTTACAGGTTGTTATTCGTGAGGAATTTTAGTTAGCCATAAAGATTTTCACAGCTAGGGCAGACATTAGAGGTCTCATTCATCACTCTTGTGACCTTCCCCTCTGGAATGTAGCCCATCTGTCTCTGCTGGTGAAATCTTTATGGAAAACCTGCCCATCTTTGAAAGTTTAGTAAGTGATCTTAAAGTTTTCATTGAATCTTTACTTTTGATATATGATACAGACATATAAAGCACTATTCTTATTTTGATTTAATGTTTTTGAAAAGTGTTCAATTTAACTTGGCCTTTCAGGCAATCGACGGAAAACTTACTCTTGCTACCAGAACTAGGCGCATCCCCTCACAAGAAAATACAAATCATACAGAAAGCCATCACAATGGGGAAGAGTGGGAGATACATACACATATATTCAGCATTGATAACTACTTGAAAACTTCAGCACTGTACTGTAATCTTGAGTATGACCACAGGAACTAAAAAAAAAGGTGGAAATAAGGTTTTTTTGTGTGTGTAATGGAATATTTTAGAGAAGACACTAAGCAAATTGAATAAATACATTAATTGAGTGGGCTGGTTTACAGAATGAGAGAGAGGGATGACCAGCCATCAGATGTTCCCCCTGTCCCTGTATGTTCTTCTTTCACACACAACTTCTCATATGCTTGGTTAGGACCTCATCCTGCTACTTCCCTCTATCTACCAGCTGTTTCAACTTTTATATCTGATTCGGCCTTCACTGCTCTTGCGAAATTGCCCTTTTGAGATCACCAGTGGTCTTGTGACCAAATAGATCTTCCTCTTCTATACCTTAGTCCACTGGAACCCATTGGAACTCATAATGGCTCACAATCTGGCTCTGTTTCTCATGTTTCACCCTACTTTATTCTAGTTTCCGTTTTGTTTTTCTTTGGAGGGTTTTTTTGTTTACTGGCATCCCGATTACAGACCGCTTCCCAGGGTACACTTTTCTTTTAACAGCCTCCTTTCCTGCAGGAGTCCAGCTATGTTTATAGCTTCAGCTGCCACCTAGTACTTACGGTCTTGTCCTTTCACCTGAGTTTCAGTGAAAAGACCTGCCTTCCAAATATTTTAACTTAAGTATGAAATTTATCTGAAATTTACCTTCCAGCTTATTTTTTCTGCCAAATTCCCAGTTGCTTAGTAACTGAATCATAGAAGTACAGAGTCATATGTGACTTCTCACTCTGAGTGGATACCAAATTCACTTAGGAACTACCTGCTAAAATCCACCCTCCTACCTCCAATCCATTATACATAGTAGCGCAAGAACAGTATTCTTATCTTTACATCATCACAGTCCTCTGATTGTAAAGCAGTCTCTGGCCCTCTCTTTCCCATTGTATCAAATATGGACTCATCCATTCATCATTCATGTTGATGAATATTGGACAAATGGTCTACCTGAGAATGAAGGACCTGTTGAGCAGAAGCCATTGGTCTAAGCAAAGATAGGGTACAATATATTGTAAGCCCAAGCAGTTCGGGTTCAAAGGCATTTCTCTCTGCTACACTTTATCTCGTATATGGCACATTATTAGTAGTTAGGAATGGATGCAAGAGCTGAAAACAACTGCTGCTTAGTTGAGGTAGAGAGGTTGATTCTAGAATTACCAACATTCAGACAACATCCCATAGGTATGTGATTACAAACATTATTTGTATAGTGATTAACATTTTGCAAAGCAATTTCATATCCATTTTCTCATTTTATCCTGACAGCCTTTCAGCAAGGGAGATATCATTATTCCTATTTTTCATATAAAATAAATAAGGCTCAGGGATAAAGCAAGACTTGCTTAAGATCAGGGAGTAATGGTGGAGTTGGAACTCAAATCGATTTCTTCTGAATCTATGTTCTAGACACTTTCGACTTGATCCGCATACCTCTCAAAATGCTGGGTTGGGCTTTGAGACAGAAAGCCGATGTGCTGAGTGCCTCTCTGAACTCAGAAAGTTTACAATCTGTCATGGAAAGAAGGAGTATGAGAAGCATGTTCTCAAATAATCTGTATCAGGCAGTATATCTAATGTGCCTTAAGAATTATACCAACTAAATACCATTGACCAGCAAGAAAATGGATTTTTTCCCTTTCTTCCTGGATCAATAAAGAAAGAGTCCTGCTGGCAGGAATGTAATTTGTATAAAATGCCTTTAAAGTGTTCATAGCCTTCAATGAAATAAATATATTTCTAGGAATTTTGCTTAAGAAAATTGGCAAAACTGTGTGCAAAGATTTATCTACAGAGAGGTTCATTGCAGCCTGACTTACAACAGTGAAAAACTCAAAACAATCTAAATTTTCCCAAAGTGGGTGTTTCTTCAATAAATCATGGTACAGCCATTAATGGAATGCTCTTCAGCCACTGGCAATGTGAACCAGGAATGATGTGAGCAGCCATAGATGGTCTGGATGGGTGAGAGTAATTTAGTCAGAAGCAAGGTTGACTTCAGGTAACAGAAAATGCGAATTAACAGTGGCTTACACAAAGTAGAGGTGTATAAGTTTCTCACAAAGCAATCCAGAGATACACAGGAATGGTGACTACATATCCTTCAGTAACTCAGATTTCTTACATCTTTCTTTTCCGTCATTCTTAGCGCATATCTTCTGTAGCCTAAGTTGTCAAGGCCTTCCCCATATACCTTCTGGAATTCACTGTGCCCAAGCACACCAAACCTCAGCTTTCAACTACACACACCTGTGACTAGGCCTTCAAGGCTTTCTCTGGCCAGAGGCCTTGCTCACCAGCTCACAAGGGGCAGGCCAGAGAGTTAATGACCCAACCCAACCACCCTCCATACTCCAGGAGTAGCCCTCAAGCAATAGTAAATAAATATTCCAGTTCCTTCACCCACTTAGAAGTGAGTAGAGGGGGAATCACTCTGAAGTGACTTCTGTCCTGAAATCCCCAGCTGTGGTGGGCCCCAGGTACCTAAAGCAGCACTGCATCCCTTATCAAGTTGGCTCCTTTCCTTGCCTTACTTCTAGCTCCTGTATCAGTGCTTACTTGAATTACAACTCAAACTACTTCATGTTTGCTTCTGGGGCACTGTGGCCAAGATGGCTTCCGTTCTCCTGGTTACTACAACTCTGGCCATTATCCTCTTTTCCTCTTTCTCTTTTCTCTCTCCCTCTTAACCCCTCTCTTCTCCCTTTATTTCTCCTGCTTTCTCCTTCCCCCTCCCCCACTCTATTCCAGTAATGGCTCTATGTCCTTGTCCTTCAGACCTAGGGATGCTAATAGTTCCTTGTTCTTACTGTTACCCCTTGTGATTTCCCTATACCTTGCACAAACCTCTTTGTTTGTTTGCACAAACCAGCCCTTTTACTAAATTCTCCTCAACTTAGCTGATAAGAATGTGCCATCTGTTTCTGGCTGGGACTCTAACTGCTTTACTTCCATTAGAATATATGTTCTTCTAAAACCTGATCTTATTTAAATAATAATGTCCTGAGGGCATGGGGCATGTCAGGACCTCTTGCCCTACCATACGCCACCCTACTCCACCGCTGCCTGCAAATATAAAATAAATAAAAATTTTTAAAAATGCAGAGCTGAACACATAATATATGTTCAGTAGATAGCAGTTGGTTGATTTTAATGCTAGAATATTAGATGTGTTCATTGAAGAATATCCTCAGAAACTAAAATGCAAAGTAGTAGGAACTGGGTTTTAACGGGTGCACTAGGGCCAGGACTTTGCCAAGTGCCTAGTGCATAGTAGGTGCTCTGTAAAAATGTATCCAATACTGAGTGAGGTGGTGTTAGGTATTGCTTTGTTTGTTTAAGAACCAGGGTCTGTTTTCATCTTTCAGATGAAAATAGGTCTCAGGTCTATTGAAATTAGTTTCTCTCAACTGATCAGATTATTTAATTTAGATATCTAGAATAGGACCAATATTGGAGATGACAGATTACAGTGAGGCAGATTTTGACCAGAATAAAAGCAATCTTGCTCTTTCTCTTCCTTCCTTTCTTTCTTTCTTTCTTTCTTTCTTTCTTTCTTTCTTTCTCTCTCTCTTTCTCTCTGAGGCATTTTATTTGTGCATCCCTTGAAAATGAATCCCAGGATTTTCCCTCCTGTGTGTTTTCATCTTGTTTCTTCATGGTCCATGATGGCAGCTGAGGTTTTCAGGACAATAAAACCAAACTGGTGGGGCAGGAGCAGATAATTCTAGCATTTTTCTAGATTTTTGAATAGTACATCAGATCTAGGGCTGATCACTCTACACTTGTCACCTGCCCCTGAGGTTCATAGCCATTTTCTCAGCTCTGTGATTATCAGAGATTTCAGATTCACAATGCAACCATACTTCATCATCACAGTGAGAAACTAGGTGATGACTTTGGAGCATGGCCTAATAAGAGCCTGGCGTTTGCCTCTCTCTTCAGCATGGTTAATGTTCTTGAGAGCATCTGCCGGGACATTCATGTGAACCATTATGGCGGCATGGAAAGATGGCAGAAAGAGGACAGGAGGGCAAAAGGAAGCTCTTTCTAATCATCACTAGAGCTATGGGGAATACCAAAGAGGCCTTCCAGGATCAGCGCAGTTGTCCCAATACCCCCTGGGAAATCATTTGATGGAAATCACGTAGAGGGTAAATTTAGATATGAGAGGGTAAAGAACTTGAAGACATCATATTCTTTTTAAGATGAATTTGTCACTCAGTTGTTTAGCAAATACTTGGAGATGCCTGTTACATACCATATAGGATGAAATAAAGCACAGAGACTAGACTTGACTTGGTTATAATCCTGGATGTGCCCTTTACTAGCTGCCATGACCTGAGTTGGTTGACTGACCTGTTCTGAGCCTCACATTCTGCATGTATAATAATGGAATTGTGGAACCACATTGGGTGTTTGGGAGGATTACACTAAGGAGCATACAGTGGGGAGGATACAGTAGTCACAGCATGTTTGTTTTATCCATTTCCTGAGTCATCTGACTTGAGTAATAAACCAAAATTGGGATCTAATACTTACTGACTTAGAACCTTAGCACACTATTCCATGTGTAACTGTTGGATCATCTGCAAAATGAAAATAATAATACCGCAAGGGTCATGATGGGTGTCATGCTTGAGGTCATGTTGCAGGCGCAGAAGAGGATTCCCTTTGTCTCCCCTGCCTCCGCCACCCCTTCTAGATCAAGTATTCTCAGTGGGAACAGTATTGCCCCCATAAGGACAAAAATTGGTTCCCGGGAGATGAAAAATCTTACTCTTTTTATATAAAGCACAGATACACACAGTACATCAACAGATACACAGTATATTTGTGATCTCAAAATTTCATCGGGGACAAGGCAGGGAAGATTAGGAAAAAATATCTAAAAAGATACTTAGCCAGGGAACTTGGGAGGTTTAGAAAAGAAAGATGGAGAAACATTGCTGTAGAGTCCCCTTATTAGAATGTACCCATAAAACCATTACTGGAATTGGCCTTTTTCCGAGAAGCTGAGGGCCTATGGCTAGTAATTCTCCCTTACGCCTTTCTGTTAACCCCATACCTGAGGTTTCTATTCCGTCTCCAATGAATGCTATATTATTTATTTTTATAATCTTCCCCCAGTTTTTTTTTTTTTATTTTACTTATTTACTTGACAGAGAGAGAGCCAGTGAGAGAAAGAATACAAGCAGGGGGAATGGGAGAGGGAGAAGCAGGCTTCCCACAGAGCAGGGAGCCCAATGTGGGGCTCTATCCCAGGACCCTGGGATCATGACCTGAGCCGAAGGCAGACGCTTAACCACTGAGCCACCCAGGAGCCCCTGCCCCCAGTTTTTTTGACTGAATTACATTATCAAACACCAAGTCTACCAAATAGAAGAAGAGTAGAAAGATGAATGAATGTATCTGGGTCTGAATTCCAGAGAGTGCTCTTTTGGCATGGTTTAAATACCATTAATATTCTTTTTAATTTTCTGGTTAGGCCCCCATGTGCATCACTTGGCACACTCTGTTCATAGTGCATTAAAAAATGATTGAAATAAGAACTTCGCCCACATAATGTGGCCTCCATGATTTTTAAAACTACCTTGGGCACAATAATGAATGCTGTCACCTCGAGGGAAGAAAAGCATTTGAAGATAGAACTGCTCCCCTTTCTTGCTCTTAATAACATAGCGCATCTGTAATGCGAGGGGAAACTTAGAGGTTGGTTTTGGAATGAATAAACTCAAGTGCACTTTGCTATTTAAATTCAATAGACAACCACCCCTGGTGCTGGTACCATACAATAATGCATGGTTTTTACACTCAAGGATCTGAATCGCAAAGCTGCATGGGATTTACACGTAGTGGTTAGAGAAACATCTGTATAATACCAAAAGATAGCACAGTGTCATATAAAAGCTACTTGCCAATAAATCTGCACTTGATGGGCTACTAAAAATGGACATGCCAGGCATAAAAGATGTGTGTGTCTATTACGTAGGCTAGCTTGGTGAATGATGACGAGCTTACTGGTACACCAAGACAAGAAACAGCTGTTGTTGGTGTCAGCACCCCTGCAAGAAATGAAATGGTAATTCTGGGACACACTTACAAGAGTTACTGTATATTTGATCAACTTTTGAATACATGCAAGCCCAGAATCCTCCGGCAGCCGCAAGTGAAATTGCCGACAACCTTTTAATAGTCTCTTGAGAAGGCGCACTGAATCTAATCACGTAGAACCTTCCTTGGATTGAGTGCTATTTCCAAAGCAAGTCGTTCCAGTGTGTTTGTGGTGGTGATGGGGCAGGGGAGGAATGGGGAAAGGCCATTGCTAGTTGCCTTTTTTTTTCATTGAGGACATTTGTTAGTATAAAATGTTAGGGTTTCAAATGATGAAACCTAAGTTGCTTAGGTGCGTTTGCAGACTGAGTCAAAGGGGAACAAACATTTTCCAGCACAGAAAATTCACTGACCTTCACCATTGGGTTCACTTGATAGCTACACACAAAGAAAAAAGGCTTGTCTGATTTTAAAAAACTAAGAAATCAACAATTTTTATAAACAGTTCATATACTCTGTAAGGAAAATTCACACTTGAGACCTGCAGTTACAAACACTTAAATTTTCATGTTGATCTGGCACTGAGAATTTTTTAGAATAGTCTTTCGAAATCTTTTCAACTATTTAGTTTAAGCATATTCTGAGTACTCCTCTGGCATTTTATTGGATTTTTTTTTCTTTTTAATGCTCAACAGTACAAAGTCAACTGTAGACATTCAATGTAGTTGTGGCCATTAGCTCAGTTGGGCACCGCTGCTTTTCCTCTCTTGCTAGATTTTCTGTTCAAGGTTGCTCCATTCAGTCAGCCTCCCCACACCTTGAGCCAACGAGGCAGCCCCTAGACCTCTCCAAGCACACTTCTCTCTAACAGATACCTAAGTATATTATTGGAAATTCAAATGGACTCTTCTGCTATCAGATGATATCCCCAGCATCCTCCAAATCAGAAATGATTTCTGGACCATTAAACTGATAAAGAACTGGAAAGGAATAATGACAGAAAGAGTGGGGTTCGGGGCACCTGGGTGGCTCAGTGGATTAAGCCTCTGCCTTCAGCTCGGGTCATGATCTCAGGGTCCTGGGATCAAGCCCTGCATCAGGCTCTGCTGAGTGGGGAGCCTGCTTCCCCCAACCCTCTGTGTGCCTCTCTGCCTACTTGTAATCTCTGTCTGTCAAATAAATAAAATATTTTAAAAAAGAGTGGGGTGCAGCCCACTGACACCCTCTAAGAAAAGAATAGCAGTTTCTCAGTTTAGACATTCATAGACTTGGCAATATAGCTGGTGAGAGCTGGACCAGACGCTCTCGGAAACTCTCTTCTTCCTTCTGCAAGCCTGTGGTTTTAAGAGGGGGTGTGCTGAGTAGGCAGGAGCTAGGATTTCTGACTCCCTGCATTGTTTCCTCCTAGAAAGGGTTTGGGTAGGGTTCTTAGGTTTTTGAAACATGCGACTCTGCCCAGCTAGGTCACAGAGTTCAGCCTAAGTTCTCAAGTCAGATCTACCTTCCTTTATTGCCTTATCAGGGTGAGAGGGCTGTATCCTAGCAAAGGAAGAGAACAAAGGAGAGTAGGGCAGATAATGAGAAAGGCAGAGAAGGTAGGAATAGAAGAAGAACACCGAATGCAAGGGTCTACTTCAAAACCGCAGATGAATGTCTCTTTTTTCCCCATATTAAAAATCTGTCTGCCAAAATGAAAAGGCCTAATTAGCAACTAAATGCAAATCCATGTCCTCTACCTTTTAAATGATACATCACCAAGGTACAAAGCAGCATGTCTGGTTAAAGGTTGGGTGATTCAATTCCTCTATTACTCTGTATAAAACAAAGAATCTGTAGTTTCATTACCCTTAAATTGTCTGGCAGTGGGTGAAGTTAACTTTTATTAGAAGCTGTTCTTTCATATTATACAGTGTAGTCAAGGATATATTAGCTTTGACGTTTTCTTACATCTCAATATACTGTGGAGTGAATTTACTGTGAGACTAATTTAGAAGGAAGCTTTTCATAGTAGGAAATGATGGTCAGCATCAGCTGGGCTGCAAATTATAAGCAGGATGAAAATTCAGGGAAAAAATGTACATACACATAAAATTGCTAGATGTTAATAAGCATGCTTCTTGTATTTGTATTCCGATAATATTCTTTGCCTCTTAAAACTCCAGTTTCATAAAAACTCTTTTCAGGAGGAAGATTTTATTGCTGAGGAAATAGCATAGTGCATCCTAACATGATTATTTTGTCTTGAAGAAAGAAAAAAAACCCATAAGATTCAACAGTATAGAAAAGGTGTTTTTAGAGCTCATCTCTGGGAAAGGAAAAACCCAGACAATTTAAGCATTTAAAATACAATTTAAAGATGATTGATTTGACTAATACATAATATAGTCGTTATAAAACAAATTCCCAGTATGTGCAATTTAATTTCACCTATAGGATTCATCACTTGTCACAACAAAAGTTTTTTTATACTCTGCTATCAGGTGCCACTCTCTCGATTTTGATTGGTTTTTGTCCAATAAGATCATGCTGGTCAGCTGACATTTTGTGGCATCAATTAAATATATTTTTGGTCGATGAGATTGGATTCTGTTTAAACTAAAGACGCAAACAAGCCCATCAGAATGATAAGTGTAGTGCTTTAACTTCACTAACTTAGAATGTAACTCTGTCACGTAGGGATGTTTCAGCTGCTAAACTAATAAAACCCAGTCAATCAAATAGTAAAAGATATTGAGAAGCAGCAACAGGAAGTGTTATAAGAAAAGCACCCAGTGGAGACACATAAGAGAACACACATCAGTCGCCTCACTCCATTTCTTATCTGTTCTATAGGTTTAGCGGTAAAATGGTTTTTTTTTTTCCTTTGCATTTATCTTTGTGCCTGAATGAGTTCAATTTCACTTAGATTAGGACAGAAACTTCAGAACAGCAGGTTAATCCGTCCTGTCTTCATGGGCAACTGAGCAAACAGACCAGTATCAGTGTAAAATTGTAATTCTGGAGATTAATGTTGTCTTTCCTGTTTGTGGTGAAATTGACCTCCTTGCCTCTTTTTTTCTCTCTTTCAGCTTCTGTCCAGGGTCCCTGGGAGAGAGCCATCTCACCAAACAAAGTGCCCTACTATATCAAGTAAGTCCGCAGCATCACATTCCTAAAGGAGCATTTATTGTGGCTAATCTGCACATTCACAAATGAATGTATTTCTGAAATGTGGCGTTAACCTGGCCTACAATACCCAGTTCTTTATTCCCCGAGGCTATTCAACTCATGCTAAAATTACCCCTGAAAATGTGCTGATGCAATGGGGAGCTGCCTTTAGGAAAACCCGTTTGACGCAGCGCATGTGTCGTGTTTTGTGATCGGGGTGGTGTGGATTTTCCACAATCGAACAAAGAGCTGCAGATAATATTATTGGTAGTGGGAGTGAGTACGTAAGGACAGTTTCATTTATTTGGGGGTTTGCCCACGTTTCTTTTTCGGCAAAGATGGATGCTTTTTCAGCTCACTGTACACAGTGTTTTAGGTGAATAAATAGTTCATGTCCCCAAAAGGCAGTCTGCGGCGGGCCCAGATGTGTGGAGCTGAGGTGTTCATTCTCCGTACAGAGCACTCAGCGTTTTTCACATAATGACAACAGAATGATACTGTTTTCTGGGGCCATTTATGTCAGTCACAGGAATACAGGTGCTTAGAAGCACCATCTGCAGGCTGCTGTGTGAAATACAAATTATGATACATCGCGTCAATGTGGAAAGGAGAGAAGGGAGGATATGGAGTCATGATGAGACCTTAGCAGTTTCCCATTGATTGTGCAATAGAGTTCAACTTCAATTTCACTTTGAATCCGCCGTCTCAACAATTTAATTTCGTTGGCTTCATGAAATAATCTTCAGTACCAACTAAAGTCTTTGAACCTGCTTTTGCCATGAGTCTGACTAAAAATACTCCACATGTTCCCATTGTTCCAGCCTCCCATGTTTTATCGGGTCACTTTCTGTTCTTCCCCTGCCCATCAATTCTTCATAGTTCAGGTCTAAAGCAATATCGACAATCCTAGATCTTTATTATCACAGTTCTGCAGAAATTAGATTACATGCCTCAATTGTGTTAACCCGGAAGAATGGGGGAGAGAGAACACTTTGGGCTCTTCAAGGAGAAACATATCCTTTAGGAAGGCTTTGTCTTATTAACTTTTTCCAGACAAGGTATCACATTCCTAAATGAGCATTTATTGTGGCTAATCTGCATATTCACAAATGAATGTATTTCTGAAATGTGACGTTAACCTGGCCTACAATACCTAGTTCTCTATTCCCTGAGGAAGCGTGGCTAGTCAACTCATGCTAAAATTACCAGTAAAATTACCTTTAAACATTCTCCTTCAATCTGCTTCGATCCTGCTTTTTATTGTTCTTTTTTTAAAATTGTATTGTAGTTTTTTTTTTATTCTGTGTAGTTATTCAGTCACTCTATATATTTTAATACCTATTTTAAATCACCTGGGTTATTAAACAGTAAATTGATTTAGACACGCCCTGTATGGCTTTACATCCACCGTATAGTTTGCAAAACACTTAATTCAAGCTCCTCCCAGTCATCTCCAGTGTCTTGGTTTTCACAAATTTTCATCGCTAAGGTGTTTGGGAACTACTACTTCTTTAGCCTGTTTATAAAGCTGTCACTTTATCCGGGTCCATTCTGATAGATGAAGAGATGGTCTTTACTAAGCAAAGATTCTTCTTTTGTAGCCAAGGTTGGAGGACCACCTGAAAACCCAAAGCTTCTTCGAGCCGTTATTCTCCAGATTATTCCTGTTTGGGGCTTATGAAGTATCTCACAGGGATTCCTAGTGTTCCCCCTGCCCCCACCCCTGCCAATGTTCTTTCCCTAAATATTCATCTTCTCCCTGATGTTACACCCACTACAAAAGACCCCAGATCATTGCTCTGTGGTGATGAACATGAATTCAGTCCAAAATTAAAAAGGAGACACATTAAAGAAAACCTGTAATTCCCCCCACACTGCCCCCCAGAACTAGTCTCTTGATGCTCCTTGTTGGAATCAGAGAGCAGCTACCCTCTCTTTGTCCAGTGCTCCTTTGCTGACTTGAAGATCATGGTGGCAATATCAATAAGGGCACAGACGGGAAACAAGAAAACTTAAGTTCTGGTCCTGGCTCTGTCATGAGTTGGTGATGTGGCCTTGGGCAAGTCACTTAGCCTTTGCAGACCTTAATGTCTCATTCATCAAATAAGAAGTTGGATTTGGTGATCTCTAAAGGCTTTGAGTAGGACTCATTGATTGGTCTTGCCCCAATCCAGAAACTTAAAATCTCAGCTTTTCTTCCAGAAGTTTCTCTTTATTTTTAAAAACTCTTTATTGCAATCATTAACATAATATAAATTCTTATTTTTAAAAAGCATACGAATTCTATTTTTCCACTGTTTAATTAGCTGCAGATATGCTCCCTCAGCCTGCTCCAGTTTCTCCAGGTAACCATTTAAAATGCTCAAATCTTGATGTTTAATTTAGGACTATCATTCTGCCTGATTTACTGGTAAGAGACAGAGCAATAGACAAAAAAACATCCCTAGAAAGGGGAATCTGGAAACCTTAAACCCTCTGAAAGGATCACGTTCTAGGAACAAGGAATTACATAACTGCTGAGAAATACCTCTGAAGCTTTCAGGAGGTCCCTTATCTCTAAAAATTAAAATCTGTTTGAAATTAGAGATTATATAATTTCTCAAATATACCTCTAAAATGTTAAGCTAGTGTAGGGAGAATATATGTTCAGAAAATATACATCATCAGCAAATAGATGACTAGTGTCATTTGTAATTTATTATTACACATTACTGTTGTCTGAAAGATTCTTTTCATAGCCAACTACTTTGATGTACAAAGTTCAGTGGACTTCATGCACTGGCTAACACCATTTTTAATTCAAGATGTCTTATCTTTCCACAAATAACAATACTAATAAGTTAATAATGACATTACTTCAACCAGTCCCCACCTTGTCCTTCCTCTTTGTTACCTTGTCTCAACTTGCATTCATGAGTTTTAAGCATACATTTCCAGGCACAAAGCCAGATGTCTTCTCTTGATTTTTTTTAAAGATTTTTTTCATTTATTTTAGAGAGAAAGAGCATGCATCTGTGCATGGGTAGGAAGGGGCAGTGGGAGAGGGAGAGAGAAACCCAAGTTGACTCCACACTGATCGTAGAGCCCGACTCCAGGCTCAGGCACACAACCCTGCGATCAGACCTGAGCTGAAACCATGAGTCGGACTCTTAACCTCCTGTGCCACCCAGGTACCCCCCACACCTGGAATCTTTTTTTTTTTAATATATTTTTTTAAGATTTTATTTATTTATTTGACAGAGAAAGCTCACAAGTAGACGGAGAGGCAGGCAGAGAGAGAGAGAGAGAGGGAAGCAGGCTCCCTGCTGAACAGAGAGCCCGATGCCGGACTCGATCCCAGGATCCTGAGATCATGACCTGAGCCGAAGGCAGCGGCTTAACCCACTGAGCCACCCAGGTGCCCTGGAATCTTTTTTTTTTAATACTTAGTAATTTTTCCTTTTCAGTGCTGGGATAAACTGATCACCTAAATAAGCAGAGGTTTACACACCAGTAACCCCATTACAGTTAGCTGTTGAGTTGTGCACTCGTGCCTGAGTTTGTAAGTCATTACCGGCATCTTCTGCTCTAGCTTACAAATCAGGCGGTGTTTATGCCTGCATCCTGACACCAGCTTTTCATATGATGCTAAGAATCTTGATTTTGATACTTCAAACTACATGTTTGTCTAGTTTATTAGTTCATAGCATTCATCATTGTTACAGTTTTCATATTCTCTCTCCCTTGGGGCTCTCTTATTCCTGCCAACATCTCTTTCAGGTTATTTGATTACAACTTTCATTGCCCCTGAAAAAATAATCACCAACAATGTTCAACCTGTTACAACTGCCTTTTCCGCTCTCTGCCATTTTGTAGTTTTTTGGCCTACTGTCAAACTCATGAAAATTTCAATATAATAGCCTTTAACCAGCTGCTGCATTCTGTTAGGATTTCTTTCACCTTTTTATGTTGCATACTCCCATATGGGCAAACCAAACGGAGCCAAGAGCTGGGACTCTCTTGCTTTCTTAATGAGTTAGAAAATTATTCTTCTGTGTTCTGGACTGTCAAAAGAATTTAGGAATCCCAACCTTGTGTGCAGCATGTTCCTGCGTAGATGACATAATAAGAGCGTAAGAAATAGCACACTGGGTCAGACCAGCAGGGCAACTAGCCCAGAACCCTGTCCCAGATACAGACACCAGCAACTATTCATCAGTTAACCTAGTAATTTTCATTTAAAAACATTAGGATACATCCCAACTATATCTTAATAATCCATCATAAATCAGTTGACGTGGAGTTTGTCTAGCGGTGTCTTACTTTGTCCATTCTCCTCTTCAACCTTGTCCTCAGAAGAATGAGTTCCATGAATCTGCTGATTTCTGGGTAAAGAAACAAAGGCATACTGCAGTTTCTCTCCACTGTACGTTCTGGAACCTCAAGGGGTGGCCCCCAGTAAGTACTGTGGAATTCAGTGACTACAACGGTATTTATCCCAAGTCGACTTCGATCTCACAATCCCTTACAACACCTCTTCACTTTCATCTTCCCAGTCTGAGAAGTTCTAATCCTTTTTAGGTTCTTAGTCTGTCCTTGAATAAAAGAGAAGTTTTCCCCTTGATCATCTTAGCTGCTTTTTCCTGGATCTCTTCCAGTTCTGTTATATCTTCCTTGGGAGGTCGTAATTGGGATGGCCCAAATATTGGTTATTAAATTTGTTAGCATTGTCTGTAGTCTCGGCTCACTCATGAAGAAAAGAAACACTCCTTGCCATCTCCCATTGGTGAGAGATGGAGAAACCAATTGATGTCATAGCTGGTTCTACTTATGTCAGTTCTGGCCGGAAGGTGGGTCTCCTACTACTTTTCTCTAATACCGGCTGAAGGGTTTGACCTTCTGTTTCTGCCAGGTGGTCCCTAGGAAGGCTTTGGGTTTCACACAAGCTGGTCCTTTCCTCTTTCAAAGACCCTGCTGTGGCTAAAAAACCGGGAGGTGGTCACTACGGAAACCCAGTAATCAGCCTGCTGACTGGACCACCAGGAAGCGATTCCAGCAGGTTCCCTGTCTCAGTATCTCTGAAGCGCTTCACAGGAGAGCAAAAAATTGGTATCTGGGGAACGTGCTAACTGTTCACCTCTTTTTACATGCCACGCTCAGGAAGCAGCTCAGGTCCATGGGATCGTCTGTCTTTTCCTGCAGGTCATTTGGGACGTTGTCTATATTGCTTGAATGACCTTGATCTGCCCTTCTCTCTGCCCTCAATCGCAGGCGTGTTTCTGCAGCCACCTACTGCGTGTGAGCTGCTCACAACTCCCTGGTGATTCCTGCCTAGCCAAATGCAATATAAAACCTCCTTGACTGAAGCCAGCAGTCACTCCAAGCAACATTTCTTATTACTGTTACGGTATCTTTTGCCAAAATAACCCATTGACGTCCTGACTCTACTGTCTTCTATAGCTACCATTCCTGTGGCTCTCCTGGTACCAGTATTTGACATTTTGCAAGGAATTGTGGCCATCTGCCTAAATGTGCCTTTTGGTGTTTGTGTCTTCTTGTATCCTGTTGCTCTATTCTCGATTAAACTGGTGAACCTTGATCTAACTGTAAGCGCCCATGCTCCCTACCTCTAGTAGCATCTAAGTTTTGACACCACCTTCCTCTGTACCATAGTGCCTTGATTACTACTTTCTGGGCAGTTTTTCAGATTCCAAATCCACCCCCACCCCCCATTTAAAGCATATCTTGCCCTTGTTCTTGCTCTAGCTCCCTATTATTTGTGCCAGGAGTTGCTCTGATTCAAGTTTGGGTGAGTTTATTTGTTCCTTTGAATTATTGCTCACTATTTCAGTACCTGTGTTTATGGAGAGGAAGGAGCAGTTAGCAATGTCTCAGGTTTAACAGCGACCACTATGCTAAGTATCTGTGCTGGCTGCTTTGCAGTGGATACATTTTCTGAGACTGAGATGGGCTCTTATAATAAAGAACACTGGATTATGATACCTAACATAGAAAATATTCCCCTAGGTCTCATTCCTGACACCTCACTCTTCTAGGAATGATGGTGGTCTTCTGGCATTCCATTTAAGCACTGGTTAAGATTGGCGGAGGTATACGCTCTACAAAACGAGTAGATAGAGCAGGCATCAGAAGACTTGAAGCTGGGATGCCTGGGTGGCTCAGTCGGTTAAGCTGCTACCTTTAGCTCAGGTCATGATCCCAGGGTCCTGGGATCGAGTCCCACATTGGGTTCTTTGCTCCGCAGGGAGCCTGCTTCTCTCTCTGGCTCTACCTGCTTGTCTGCTTGCTTGCTCGCTCTCTCTCTCTCTGACAAATAAATAAATAAATAAAATCTTAAAAAAAAAAAAAAGGAAGACCTGAAGTCTAATTTCAGCCTTGCTATCAACCAGCAATTTTTTTAAGCTTTATTTATTTAGTAATGTCTACACCTAATGTGGGCTCGAACTCAAGAGCCCTGAGATCAGCCAGCAAGGTGCCCCTCAACTAGCTATTAGACCACAGGTGAATCACTTATGGTCTCTGGGCCTCAGTTTCTCCATCCGTCATCTAAGGAGGCTGAATCACACAATACCGCATGTCACTTCCAACCCTGACATTCTCTGATTTTATGAATATTGACTTGGAAATAAAAATTGTACTTAACAATTTTCCAGAGGAATGAAAAATGGATCTTCAGATCACCCTTGAAAATTCTTACTGAGCCATCAATCTTCTCAGGATAAAGGACAAACAATATTAAACCCTTTTTTCACTTTACTGTTTAGCACCATTGATAATAGGGAGTGGATGTAACAGAATCAGCTTTCTAATTTCAGCTGTCAATCTTTGAGGATGCTGGTGAATATCTGTGGGTAATTAAATTTGTGAAATGGCTGCCAAAAGCCTGGTGCTGTGACTTTTCAAAAGGTTTTAGTACACAAAGATAACCCAGAGGTCAGTCTTCTCTGCTGGGCTTTCTCCTCCACAGTCTGATGGTTCCAAAGGTCACATTAGCCCAGTCTCATTAAGCTCTGGAACCACAATGAAGGAATAGTTAGTAATGAATAATTGATGATATAATCATGAAAACAACTTAGTTTAAGATGTTAACTGGAAGAGATTGAATGGACTCCATTGGGCTGTGAAGTGCTGAGTCCCCCTTTGGTTTTGTAGACCTTGTGGGTAGATGAAAATGTTGGTATCTTCCACATCTCAAAGGTTCATAAAAAAAATCTCACAGCCCTCTTTCCTGAAAGTTTCATAAGCAGTAACGTATAACATTGACTGAAATAACAGACTCCATGAGGACAGGTGCTTTGATTCTTTTCTTGCACGGAGCCTCTTTGATAGAGACCATGCTCAGTAGATACCTGAATGGAGGAAGGAAACTACACCAGTAATTCCTCATGTCTTATGCTTTGCTGACTACTTTTACTTTCAGAAAATCTTCTAGCATCTTTGTATCAATATAGATGTCCCACCTGAATGGGTCTCCTGTATCCTCTAGACATCAACTTTAATCATAGGAAGCATGCTGAGTCTTTTACGGAGTTAATCATGTCTCCTATAGCTGGTACCTGGGAGAAAATCCTTAGCATGCGAGTCTGAATGGTATATACCAAATCCTCAGATCTCGATTCTGTTCTGTTTATCCAACAATATGATGTGGGTTATAACTGAGTCCACCTGGGACTGAACTTCCCCAACAACCATAAGGAAGCAGAACTAGCTAACACCTAAGATCCCTCTGAGTTCTGGGTTTCTTTGTTTCAATAGAACTGGGTTTTCGTTTTTTGTTTTTTGTTTTTCCTATTCTTGGTTTTCTAGTAGGTCAGTAGAGCTTTAGATTAATCAACTGCTGTGTTCATTTGTATATAGGACCTACTTTTCAGGCTGGGATCTAGTGGGTCTTGAATCTTAAGAGAATAACATTGATACGTTTTTATTTTAAACAAGATTTTTGTAGGGCGCCTAGGTGGCTCAGTTGGTTAGGCGACTGCCTTTGGCTCAGGTCATGATCCCAGAGTCCTGGGATTGAGTCCCACATTGGATTCCCTGCTTGGTGGGGAGTCTGCTTCTCCCTCTGTCCCTCTCCCCCTCTTGCTCTCTCTCTTTCTCTCAAATAAATAAAATCTTTTTTTTTTTAAAGAAGAGTTTTGTAACATTCTGTATACTGTGGGTAATGCTTAAAGTTGGCAGCACAGATACAAAGACATATATACATGGCAACTGAAATAGAATGTTGAATACAGGCCAGAAGCTCTATTGTATTATAGTGAAACAGCGTTAAGTGTCCCCCTGCCTCATTCGTGGCACTCTGGGGAATGTGGAGAGTGTGCTTAAAAATATATTTAGGTCCGTTGCCCCAAAAGAAGAAAAGTATAAATCATTCCAGCTCTTCCTTCCTTTTCTTTTTCCAACATTCTTAAACATATACTTTCTTCCATAATCATGTGGGGAAAAACACAGGCTCTCACATCAGATAAATCCGTGTTGGAAGCCCACCTTTATCATACCCTGACCTGTATTTGAGCAATTTGCTTAACCCCACACCCATTCTAATTTCTGGCGCATAAGGATTATTCATTAGCTTTCCTTCCCTTCTCTGAAAGTGAGTCGAAATCTAATTGACATCTACTAAATACTGAGTGTTGGATGTGTAGGAAAACATTTCCACAGATAGATCCAGTATTAGCTACATGTTTAGAATATTTTCTAGGACACAAATATGTCCTTGATCAAATCAGTTTATTTTCATTTTTGGAGTTCCCACATAATTTGGGGTATGTGTGAATTCCCAAACATTCCTGAGCCTCTCCTAGGCTTCTCTAATTGCTCCTTATCCTGTCCCCCTGGGAAGCAGCATCCTGTTGCCTTCACAAAGGTCAACTGCAGCCAAGACAACATTTGAAAATAACTTAATAACCTTGAACTGCTTCTCCCCTTTGGATAATTTCCTTAGAGCATTAGCCCTTTGAACACTGGCCTGGTTGCAGAAAATGTCCCTTTCTCAGTGGGAAAACTCCAAATCCCATTCACTTCCATTCCTTCAGGGGATTGGGGGGTGAGGTGGGGGAGTCAGTAGAAGGGGTGGATCTTGGGAGTAGAACAGTGGGCAGGGAGAAGGAATTCTTTCTAGGAGAATGTCTGTGTGCACACACATGTGCAATTTCTTCTTTAAAAAAAAGTAAATTGAGTGCATTGTAAAAATCAGTGCTGTCACATTGCAAAATTTTAAAACCCCTGTACAAGAGAGAAAAAAAATCTCACTTTCAACAGTCTGGAAAGCTCCTAAGAACAGGTCCTATAAGTGTCTTAGCCCACTGTCAGCATTCAGAAAATGATCATGGCTTTTGTGTTATCATTAACTCCCAGGTGGATGAAATGGAGAAGCTTTCCTGCTCTTTCTGAAATTTTCATTTGCTTTTTCTGTTTTTCTTTCTCAGTTGATGCACATCCATCTTGGTCCCCAAAGCTACTGCATGTCAGATAGTCAGCACGAAGAGTAATTTTTAACTTCCATCTCTGCTATTTTAGAAGGAATTTTTTGTTGTTGTTTCCTTTAGGTTTGGTCACTTTTCCTTGGACTTGAGCTTTCTATGAAGTTATAGTCCATATAATCTAGACAGGATGAAAAGTGAAGTGTAGGGATGCCAGGGTTGCTCAGTCGGTTGAGCATCCATCAGACTCTTGATTTCGGCTCAGGTCATGATCTCATGGTCTTGGGATTGAGCCTCTCATCAGGCTCCACGATCAGTGTAGAGTCTATTTGAAATTTTCTCTCCCCTTTCCCTCTGCTTCCTCCACCTGCTCATATGCACTCTCTCTCTCCCCCTCTAAAATAAATATGTCTTTTTTTAAAAACAGCGAAGTTTAATGTGTGCCTACTAAGTGTTAAGTGATAGACTAACTGTATCTTCCCCATTTATGAAGATGACACTGTCAATTATTATCCAGTAAAGAGGACATAGCTGAGACTCAGAGAGGTTGGCGGCTTAAGGTTACACTAATAACAACACGGCTTTGCACCTTTCCCACCAAACTTATGACATCAGCTGGCTTTCTCCCAGCTTACCTCTAGTCTAGGACTCCCACAGTCCCTAGCCTCGCTGCCCACACTACTGCTCCAGAGGATCAGAGTTACATGAAGCTCCCTGCCTGGGTACAGCAAAGTTGGAAAGGAGGTGGTTGCTGGCCCCTGAGGGCAGAGACCAGCTTAGTGGGGGGGACACAGAGATACAAGTGGAGACATATTTAGTGGTAGGGCTGTTGAGGGTTGGAAGAAAAAACATTGAATAACGGGGCAGACAATTGAGATTTTAAAAAATAATAATAAACATAAACATCTCACTTGTTGCCAGCTGTTTCAGCTTCTGAGTGTAACCCAGCGTGGCCAGTCCCGCACTGTGTGGCTGCCATCTTGGGCATCACTTGCAACCCTCTATAGGTCTTCGCTGCATTGCTGGTCGTTTTTTTCTTGGCTTACCTGCCCAATCAGCTTCTTCCACTACGCTCTTGCAGAGACCCTATTTTCTCTTTGCCACTTTTGGCAATAAAGGGCAACATGAAATAAAATGAAGCCAATACCTACCCCACCTTGATCCTACATCCATGGAAGGTGAGCAAGCCAAGAGTTTCTGAATTACATCATGCCACCTCCATCAGGGTTTCACTAAAATGAGGGTAAGGCCAAAACAGTAACCTGATAGATGCCATGGAATGTGTTTCTCCTCATACTTCCAATTCTAAGACTTTTCAGAGGTTAGGACATGGTCAACTCAGGTGGACTAGAACAGCTCTTCAGGAGCCTTTTCAACACTAGGGCACATCCTTGAATCTGACACCATCCCCTCCTTCCAGAAACAAAGGGAGTCTCATCTTTCCCATAAATCCCAGGCCTATGTTCTTACCTTATGAGGCAAACACATATGGCCTCTGGCCATAAGTTATGGCTTCCCCAGGCATTGAGCATTGGGTCAGCCCATGTACTGCCTGTAGAAGATCTCACCTTATTGTGGAGTGGTATCTCTGGGGGTTTTATTATCATAACTACATGGTGGGAAAGAAGGATCTCGTACACTTTCTCCTATAATGACTTAAAATCACCAAACCAGTGGGGGCAATTAGTACATTTTCAAAGATAAAGAATAACTCCGATTTCCTATAGATTAAGAAAAACCTGTCTGAATATACAGTCACCCTGTACCAATCCAGAAATAGAAGTGCTTTATCAGATACAAGCCCAGGTTAATGCTGCTTCCTCACTTACTTCTATCAGTTCTACAGGAAATTTCTTTCCCCCCACAAAAAAATCCTACCAAAAAACAACAAACTCTAGATGGAGCAGAAGGAGCCAAGCATCATAGGTATAAGCAAAAGTTCGAAGTGTAAATATCCTTATAGCTAGGGCGCCTGGGTGGCTCAGTGGGTTAAGCTGCTGCCTTTGGCTCAGGTCATGATCTCAGGGTCCTGGGATCGAGTCCCGCATTGGGCTCTCTGCTCGGCAGGGAGCCTGCTTCCCTTCCTCTCTCTCTGCCTGCCTCTCTGCCTACTTGTGATCTCTGTCTGTCAAATAAATAAATAAAATCTTTAAAAAAATATCCTTATAGCTAGAGGGAAAAAAGAGTGAGAGCAAGAAAAGAAAGGAGGAGGGGCAAGGGGCAGAGGAGGGGAGGGAAGGAAAGGGTATGAAAAGGAGTCCTGTGACTCATTCCCTGGAGGTTGTGAGGGGGTATAATGTCAACTCAATAGACCACCTTATAAAGATGCAAATGACCTTACAGCCCCCCTTGTTAATCTCATTACTGGCATTTGAACTAGCAGGATACCTGAAAGTCATACTATACAATGTTTTTAGCAGGATGAACCTGGTCTAGCTATTTTACATTGTTGTACATAAATCTGGAATATAGGATTTATGAGTGATGACTTGATGGAAAATGAGGCATAGTCACATAAGTGTTTTCCTATTTTTGCCATTAACAAACTATCAAATGGAAGCCTTTAGAGACTGAACTGGCTTCCTCTCATTGTCACCGTTTCTGAATAAATTTTTTGAAGACTTCTCTCTTAACATGAAACCAGAATGTGAAAGACCAGGGCTATTTTGGAAACATGTGTCTGATGATTTCAGGTTCCTCCAGGGAAAGAATGTTTTATCTATGCCTGGTGTTTCCCTTATGATCCTTCAACTCATTAGTGAAGATCGGTACTAGATAAGAATCTATGATTTATGATTTATGTGAGTCCAATAGGAAATTCAGTGCTTTATACCTATATAATACATATTTATTTTAATTTAAAAATTGCCTTTGCAGGGAGAGAAAGGAAAGAAAAATAAGATGAGTAGACCCAAATATTTCCCCTTACTGTGTTATCCCCAGTTCTCAGAAGTTACATGTCTAAGAAAAGGCCAGGATCAAGACTAGTGAGGGAAATAACTGTTATTTTTGTAATTGTGATACATTTTTAAGGTGTTATAAATATTTATAAAATTCTATATTGAAAATTACTTAGGGGCACCTGGGTGGCTCAGTCTGTTGAGTGTCTGACTCTTTTTTTTTTTTAAAGATTTTATTTATTTATTTATTTGACAGAGATCACAAATAGGCAGAGAGGCAGGCAGACAGAGAGGGGGAAGCAGGCTCCCTGGATGTGGGGCTTGATCCCAGGACCCTGAGATCATGACCAACGCCGAAGGCAGAGGCTTTAACCCACTGAGCCACCCAGCCGCCCCTCTTTATTTTTTTAAGATTTTATTTATTTATTTGACAGACAGAGATCATAAGTAGGCAGAGAGGCAGGCTGGGGGTAGGGCGGAAGCAGTCTCCCCGCTGAGCAGAGAGCCCAATGCTGGGCTCGATCTCAGGACCTGGAGATCATGACCTGAGCCAAAGGCAGAGGCTTAACCCACTGAGCCACCCAGGCACCCCTGAGTGTCCGACTCTTGATTTCAGCTCAGGTCATGATCTCAGGGTCTTGAGATCAAGCCCCGTATCAGGCTCTGTATTCAGCGGCGTGTCTACTTGTCCATCTCCCGCTGCTCCTATCCCCGCTTTCACGTGCACGCTTTCTCTCTCTCTCAAATAAATAAATAAACTCCTTTAAAAAATTTTTTTAAAAAGAAAATTATATAAATGACATTCAATTTTTTTGAAGTTACCTTAGAATACATCTTAAAATAGTCCTTAAGTCATCTTTACTGTTTAACTGTTGAAATGTTTTTGGTAATTTTCAGATCCCTCCTCTCCCCAGTTAAGCTTTAAACTCCTTGACAATGCTTGTGCCTTATGTATCTTTGTGTCACCTGTAGCAATCTATTATCTCACACAGAAAAAAAATGAGAATAAATACTAGATAGTTTGTTTTGATTTTGAGGATTAATAAGCACATTTGGGGGAACTGGGCCATGATCCATTAAATATTCTTATAAAGGAAGATATAATAGCAGATTAAAGGCATCCTATACAATATTTGTATTCTAGGTAATCTCACTGGCATTAGTTGATTAAGTTATATTTTGAAGGCAGTTTTAGTCATCAGCTCATTCATTTTCTGTATTTTTGTAGGTAGAAAGCAGAGAGAAATGCTTGATGGAGTTGGTTGCCTCATTGAACTCTGCTATAAACCGTAAATTTTTGAAAGTTGCTGTTTTAGAGAAAGTATTTTTAAGTGAATGTATTCCTTTAGTAGCTCCTCTTGCCAAAACTGTTAGGAGGATATCTTAGGAAAATGCCTTCAAATCCTATTCCTATCAAAATGCACAGGCTGCCCTCAGAAGCTGAGGTTGTTCCGTGAGGGCACATAAGCCTATGTCTTAATATTAAAAGAATTTGAAAGAAGTTGGGCTGAGGTACGTGTATGTAGTCTAAGAGAGACGTTGAGGCAGAGCCATAGTGGCATCTGGTGGGAAAGGAAAGACCTCCAGGTAACATTTAGTTCCACACAAGCCAGTTCTTGCCATTCCCTGCTGAATGTTAGACGTCATTAACAAGTACATTCAAATTAGATTAATGCATAAGTGTCGAATGTTGGTGAAAAGAGAGCCAGGTTTTCTTTCAAATGCGGTTTGGTTTTGTTTCTGGTAAGGGGAAAAGTCATCCTGTTGTATTTTTTTTTTAAGATTTTATTTATTTATTTGAAAGAGAGGCAGTGAGAGAGAGCATGAGCGAGGAGAAGGTCAGAGGGAGAAGCAGACTCCCCGTGGAGCTGGGAGCCCCATGCGGGACTCGATCCCGGGACTTTGGGATCATGACCTGAGCCGGAAGCAGTCGTCCAAGCAACTGAGCCACCCAGGCGTCCCCTGTTGTATGTTTTTAAATAGACTTCACTATTAAGGAGCTAAGAGTTGTTTATCTAACTTCATATTTCGTACACTCAGCTGCCAAGTCGTTTCTTTTTACTGTAAGCACCACAGAGGAGCAAAAGTCGTCCTTACTCTGCTCAGTCTCGTTCATCATCAGCAAAATTGCCAATTATATTCCAAGTCCTTGAATGTATTGCTTGAGAAGAAGATGTATAAGCTGAAAGAAGCAGCTCAATGTTGGGGTGAAAGTCTGATCTTTCTCTAGTGGTTGGTAGATTCAAAGCATGGTAATCTTGTTTTGACTTGTGAACTGGAAAAAAATTAATATGGAAGGTATGGAGAAAACATGTTCAAACTACAAAGTCATTTTTCCTGAGAAGTTATCTGACTGTAGCTGTAACTGTAACTCTGAGTATATCAGAGGGCTCAGATGTGGAACATTTCTTTAAAATTAAAACCTAAAAATCCTGCTGTCTAATAGAATGTATAAAAATAGCCACCTCTGAAGGATATGGGATGAGCAGAGAGGAATGCTGAATAATATCTGACAGTCCTGGCCATACCTTTATACTGGTAGCTGTGGCCTGAAAAAATATAGGATTAAGTCAATAAAACATTGGGGAAAAAAACAGCATAAACATAAAATATTTTAAATTAAAAATACTGAGTAGGAACAGGAGAAAAAAAAATCTCCCAGCAAATCAATATTGCTTGGGGAAGCATGAATCCCAGACCAGCAATATTTTTATCCAAATAACCTCTAGTTCTGCAGTGAACAAACACCTTTCTCACCACGTTTTAGAAACAGAGAGTGAAGAAAAGAGTATTTTGGGTTGTTGGATATTCTTCTCCAAGCTGCTTACTTTATTCAGAGTCTCAGGCTTGATTCTATGGGCTTCAGAATTTATTCAGAGTACTTTGTCAATTTAGGATTGCAAACTACAAATAGAGACATGGTAAAATAATGACAAAGATCGTTAATAGTGGCGGCTCCAGTAAACAGATGGTGGTTGTATAGATTAATAACACACCTAGGGAAATCTGGGAAATTTCATTTGGGATATAAAACCCTGAACTAAGGCAGAGGTGAAATTAAAAAAAAAAAACTCCTAGGAGATTAAATTTAGGCATAAGTATCTAAAGCTGCAAATTCTGTAGGTCTGATAAAATACTATGTCCAGTAGGTCCCCACCCTCCTCCCTGGTTTCACATTGCACGGTTTTGGTTCCCTGCAGCCATCCGCGGGCTGGAAGAAGGTGATGTTCCTTTTGATGTACTGTTAGAAGGTGAGGAGTAGCCTCACACTATATCACAGTGTCTACATGGTTCTCCTCACTTCAGCGCATCATGTTAGGCACCTTATCATTTCACATCACAAGAAGAAAGGAGTGCAGTACAACAGGATATTTAGAGAGAGGACATTCACATAATGGATATTATAGTTTATTGTTATAATTGTTGTATTTTATTATTAGTTATTGTCATTAATATCTTACTGTATCTAATTTATAAGTGAAACTTTAGCATAGGTATGTATGTATAGGAAAAAAACATAGTATATGAGGGCTTGGAATGTATGCCCTGTGGATAAGGGGGAACTTACTATGTTAGGGTGCCCTGACATAACTGTGTTACTCAGTGATCTTCATTACTCTAGGAATATAAGGGGTGACCCTGAGGACAGTAGCATCGCTTCTGCTTCAAGACAATCAGAAGATATGTAAGCCACTCTTAGTATATAATAGACACTATAAAGATATAATTGAATCCAGTGTTTTCAAATTTGAAAACTAATTTCAGATAAACTCTAAATTAGGCAGTTCTTGATACTTTATTTGAGTGCTCCAGTGAGTCTATTCTTCCAATTTCCAAGCTTCCCATATCCTTTTCAAAGAAGGAAGACAGTCCTTTAAATGGCTACCTGTCTGGGGCTTCCTCAGATCGTCTTCCGTGAGAGTTCAAATTATACAACTATGAATAGCAACAACAACAAAAAACCATTTTGTCAGACCATATGTTTCGTGTGTATGTCTATTCTAGTGCTCACAGTAGAAAGTAGACTTACTTGCAGCTTGGTCCCCAGTAGCAAAGTGTATCTGGTGTGTAAGCAAGATGGCTCTTGAAGCTGAGTCCTGAGTACACTCTTCCTGCAACCCCAAGAATGTAAACCTTTGAAATATAAACACTGACTTTTCTCAGTGTCCCAGGTAAAGGCTGATGGAGGTGTTTGGTTTATTGTTTTGTTTTCTGCTGGCGCTTCGTTATCATACAGGTTGAGAACAGACTAGATGGACAGGATGTAGCTAACTGCTGTGTGATTATCCTTGGTGGGCCATGGAGGGTGGAGGTGAGAAAACAGGAGGGGCCAGAGTAGAAACAGACAGACCAGTTAGGTGTAGGGAAAGCACTAGATTCAATAACAGGAGGAGTGAAGACCGGAAGGAGGAGTTGGGAAGTGTGTTTTAGAAGCCATCACCAAGTCTTGCTGACACCATAGGGTCCAGGACTAAGGGAAAGTGAACAATGCAGAGGTCTCCTCAGCTTTTGGCAGGAACACATACCTGAGGATGAGTGGGGTTGGTGGGGGAAAACAAGAGATCTGTCTTAGAGACAAGGAACGGCACCAGTGGGTGACCAGGAGAGCTTTTGGTCTCCAGTAGTACCCACTGGCCACTCTTTGCCCCCAGCAGCACCACACAAACATAGAATCTCAACAAAAGAATGAGCTTACAAACCAGAGAGCCACCCCTCTACATGGCAATCCTAGAGCTGCTTGGGTTTAGATCCATTAAGTTTGAGGCACTGACTGGGGACCCAACATGCAGCTGGAAATACAGATCTGAAGCTCAAGGAAGAGGTCAGGCCAAGGACCCTAACCTGGGGAGTCCTTCACATGTACATGGTTCTTAGAGTCCTTGAATGAAATGCCATCATAAGGGTATGAGAGAAGAAGCCCGAGGACTTTGTGATATTAAACTTCTCTCTGCTCTGCCAAAGGCAAATGTGTTAATGAATAGATTTGTTGAATTAATTAACCAAGCTGTATTTACTGGGTGCTACTGTGCCAGATATTGTATTAGGCACCAGAGATAAGGTAATGAGCAATCCAGGCATAGCCGAGGTCCTTCCGGAACTCCCGTAACCCCCAGAGCACTTCCTGTCCTCCTAGCGAACAACATAGGCATGGAATGCCTAGGACCTGGGGACAAAGATGGGCCCGGGAGGTGGCCAGTTGCTGTTGACTATGCCTGCATAGATGTTAAGATGGCATATTTTTGCGAAGAAGTAATACCAATGATGCAAAATGTGTAATGCTTCAAGTGGAACGGAAATAACCAGGGACACAAATGAAGGCCATGAAAAGAGGTTCAGCATCTAGTCACTAGGGAAACACACATCAAAAACAAAAAACAAAACCCACAATGAGATACCACATTACACCCAGTAGAATGACTATTTAAAAAAAAAAAAAAGCCTGGCTGAAGACATGGAGAAATTTTAACCCAGGACATTGCTGACAGGAATGTAAAATGATGCAGCCACTATGGAAAACAGTTCAGTAGCTCCCCAAATAAGTTACACATAGAATGATCATCTGATTCAGCAATTGTACTTCCAGGTGGATATCTAAAAGAACTGGAAGCAACAACTGAAACAGATAATGTTGTCACTAATGTTCGTAGTAGCATGATTTGCAACAGCCAATAGGTGGAAAAAGCCCAAATGTCCATGAACAGATGATAAAGTAGCAAAATTTGGTTTACATACATACGATGGAGTATTACTCACCTTAAAACAGAATGTAATTCTGATACATCTCATAACATGAATGAACCTTTAAAATATTATGACAAGTGAAATAAGCCACAAAAGGACGAATACTGTATAATTCTACTCATGAGGTACCTACAAGAGTCAAATTCATTGAGACAGAAAGTAGATAAGTGGTTGACCAGGAATGAGGTGAAGAGGGAAGGGAAGTTATAGTTGAATGGATACAGAGTTTTTGTTTGGGATGATAAAAAAGTAGTGATGGTTGTACCACATTGTGAATGTACTTAATGCCACTGAATTATACACTTACAAATGGCTAAAATAGTAAATTTCATGTTACATGTATTTTATGACAATAAAGAATTGCCCTCAAAATAAAGGATTACTTAATAAATTTGTATAGGATTTAAATAAATAAAAGAGCTAGAATAATCCCTATTTTTATTTTAGTTCTATATTATCACTCTATAAAAAACTACAAAAACATACATAAACTAGGTACAAGAAGTAGAGAGCTTTTTCTTGGGCATCCAAGACTTTTCCCTATGCTTTCAAAATCCGTTGTGTGGTTTGCTTCCTTGAGCTGGCCTGTAATGTAGGAGTACAATACTACTGC
Source organism: Enhydra lutris kenyoni (assembly GCF_002288905.1). Lineage (NCBI taxonomy): Eukaryota > Metazoa > Chordata > Mammalia > Carnivora > Mustelidae > Enhydra > Enhydra lutris. Next base: position 13,055,684 of record NW_019154107.1, on the reverse strand, counting down.
AGAGGTTAATTGGTATATTCATGAACTGTTCTGAAATGCAGAAATGAAAGCATAAAACTATAAAAATGCACTATTATTCATTAAAGAGGCATAGTTTATAAGGCTGTCTCTGATCATTGTCAAAGCATAAGTGGCCACTTTCACCCATAATTAGCCAATTTAGAACGAAGGTACTTTTTTACTTGGTATATTTTGCTTAACCTCAGTTATGTTTGTAAAAACAGAAACTGTTATTTGTTAGTACTTCCAAAATTTCACACAAATGCTATAATAATTCGAATGTACTTAAGAAATGGTTGGATTCTCCTTGCCCCAAAAAAATCTCCATACACTCTTGACTGATTGAGTCATTCAATATGTATTCATTGACCATAGCATGGGTGCCAGATACATTGCTAGCTGCATAGAGATACCTTTAGTAAGCAGCACCCATGCTCTCCCTAAAGTGGAGCCAGAGAGATAGTAAGTATGAACGAGAATTAACACAGAAAAGTGGTGAGATCATGTATCCAGGTACTTTAGAAGGAGGGAACTGGTTGATAAAAGGAATTAAAATGACAGTGTGACTGTTGCTGGAGGGGATGGACAGAAAACTGGAAAAGCTCTCTGGCTGATGCAGATGAATTACATGGGGACCCCATGTATGCAAATAATGAAAGGTTATTGATAAAATCCAGGTGAGGTGATGGTAGTGGGACCTTGATGGTGGTAGATTGGAGATGTTGAGAAGGAGAGAGATTTAGAGAGATTTAGGAGGTAAAAATCCTTGGGGCTTAAGGATAGGTGACATGGAGAGGAGTTGCAAAGAGAAAGAGAAACATGTCAAGGAATCACGCCTCAGTTGCTTGGCAATGGATAGTGGCAGTTGATAATTCTTTATAGTGAGATAGGGAATGCTGAAGAGAGACCACATTTGGGTGCCAATATGATTGTGGACATTGGAGTCTGAGATGATTTGTAATATCCAAGAAATTGCCAGGTAGACAGATAGTAAGTGTGTAGAGTCCAGAAGAGAGGTAGATGGGTCTGGACAGGAGTTATTAATTTCAATAGCATTTGTGTGTAACTGGAAAGTGAAACCATGGGTATCAATGAGATTGTAATGCTAAATTGTGGAAGGGCAGGGCTTCCTGAGTGGCTCAGTGGCTTAAGCGTCTCTGCCTTCAACTTGGTCATGATCCTGGGGCCTAGCGATCTAGCCCCATGTTGGGCTCCCTGCTCAGAGAGGAGTCTGCTTCTCCTTCTCCCTCTTCCCCTCGCCCTGCTCAAGCTGTCTCTCTCACTCTCGCTCTTTCTCTCTCAAATAAATAAATTAAATAAATAAAACCTTTAAAATTAATTAATTAAAAATAAATAAGTTGTGGAAGGGTCATTTTTTTAAAGATTTTATTTATTTATATGACAGAGAGATCACAAGTAGGCAGAGAGGCAGGCAGAGAGAGAGGAGGAAGCAGACTCCCTGCTGAGCAGAGAGCCCGATGTGGGGCTCAATCCCAGGACCCTGAGATCGAGACCTGAGCTGAAGGCAGAGGCTTAACCCACTGAGCCACGCAGGTGCCCCCGGAAGGGTCATTTTTAAAGCTCTTTGCTTTTTGACGTACAGTCGCAGTATTAAAAGCGAATTTTAAGACTGATTTTTTTAAATAATAAAATGAAAAAATTTAAAATTCGGACAGATACACATTCAAATTATCACACTGGTTGTTGTATCAGAGTGGGGAAGTCAAAGGAGACCTTAATTTCCTCCTGTTTTATTTTGTTTAAAAAGAATCTGTTGGGAAAGGCAAAATGTTAACTGTTACTAATCCTGGGCAGTGGGGGAAAACTCAGTTGTTACTTTGCATTCTAGACTTTTTAAAAAAAATATCCTAAAACTCTTAATCTAAAACAAACATGTTAAAAATACAACATTATACATCTGGACTATCACTGGCCCATGAAATACTTCATACCAGTAAAACTTGGTTGCCATTTTGAACTTGCTTCAGTGAGTAAGCTAATTCATCCAGAGTTCTTGATTTTTGATCAGCACAGTTGCACCAGAATTACTTGATCTGACAAGTAACTTGTTCTGAGCTCACACTAATGCTAAGAAACTATTACATTTGTGTTAAAAACTGTAGAATTGGGGGGGGGGTGGTTCACTTGGCTGGCTCAGTCAGGAGAGTGGGCAACTCTTGATCTTAGTGTCGTGGTTCCAGCCCCACATTGGGTGGAGGGATTTTTTAAAAAATAAACTTAAGAAAAAACTGCAGACTTTTATTCACTGTTTTTCCCTTTCAGTTTCCTTTTCTGTTGTGTCATTGCTATGGCCCTGTCTTCACATTCCCTGACTCCTGCCTTGTCTGTGTCAAATCTACAGATGAGCCCATTTAAAGCATTGTTCATTTGGCTTATTGTGTTTTTATGACCAGCATTTCCATTTCATTCATCCTTAGTTTCCAGCTCTCTGCTGAAATTTCCTATCTGATCTTTCTACTGTCTTTGTTTCTCATTAAAGCTTTTAACATATTAATTGTAATTATTCCAAATCTCTGATAGTTCCAACATCTGGAATATATCTGAATCTAGATGTGATGATTGTTCTGTCTCTTTAGACTGTGACTTTTCTTCCATGAGGCCTGCCTTGTATTTGGGGGGTGAAAGGAGACATCTTATACAAAAGAGGAAATACTGAGGTAAAGAGACCTTTCGTTTGGTGATATGTCTTAATCTGGTTGGGAGGTGGACTGTGTTTGAAGTTAGTTGTTACTGTGGTTATCTTCGTTAACCTGTGTTGTTACTATGGGCACCAGAGCCTTTAAATTCCTCTGGTAACCTTGTTTCATTACTGGAGGCATGTTAGTGTGATGATGGGGTGTAGGGGAGGGATTCTGAAGGATTCTGATTAACACACTGTTGACCTGGATCCTGGGGGCATGGACTTCATAGTTGCTTCTGGCCCTCCTCCGCAGGTAAACGTCTCTCTCCGCCCACGCCCTTCCCCTGAGTTGTAGTGGGTATCTACCAGTGTTTTCACTCAGTGACCTTGAAGCCCTTTTCCCTGCAGATTAAGGCTTTTTTTCTTTTTTGTTTTTTTAAGTGTGGATGAAGGGGGGTGTGGGAGTCTACATCTGAGTGGTATCCCTTTCCCCCAACTGCGGTGGTATTTCTGCCAGTGCGCTCAAGTGATGTCCTCTCCTCTGCAGATCAAGCCTTTTCTTCCTCATGGGAGAAAGTTCTGAAGGTTCACAGTGGCTGGCCCTTCTCTACTCAGCACCACCAAGGCCGGGGAGGAGTTTTGTCCAGATTCTCCCCCTCCTCCCTGTAAGATCCTAGTGTAGTTCCTGGAGGAAAAAGCCCATAAAAGGTTGGGAACTCTCCTATGTCTACGGCTCCTCAGGGAGCTTCACACTCAGGGCCTCACATGGCCTCCAGGAGTGTCCTCTCCCTACCAGTTCATATACCATCTGGTGACCTCTGCCCCAGGTATCCAAACGTTCAGGCCCTGTATCTCGCTGAAGATACCGCTCTCCAATTTTGGGGCAGCTGGTCATCCTATGATCTCATTTCTCCAATAGGTTGATGAAAAGTCATTAATGTATACATCTAGATTTTTCTTGTTGTGAGTGTAGGAGCTACCTCTTTACAGCTCTCTACATCTCTCTGTTGAAACCAGAAGGCTGAGCAATAGTTTTGAAACTTAATGGCAACAAGTTTTTTCCTCTCATAACAAAAGTGATAAATGTTCATTATGGAAAACATTTTTAAAAAGGATAAAGAAAAAATCCATCGTAACCACTCAGGCAACTGCTATGAACATGTTAGTAAGTGTTCTTCCAGTTTTTAAATTTGACCTAATGAAATCATGTATATAATTTATATTTACTCTTACATAATGGCACATAATATTACATTTATATCATTGTATCCTACCTTTTGTTGCACAGCGCAAGTTTATACTTAGATGCAAAGTACTTCTTTCTTTACCCATTTGAAGACACACATCAGCTATCTTCCCAACTGAAATACTTTTGACTAAATAGCAGGGAGACAAGTAAGACAACCACAAATTCTGTTTTCTCCTCGATAACACAGGTAATCTGATAGGTCTCTACAAACCCTGTACTGTTGCTTGACTCAAGACCAGGAACAAAATGGGGGTTTTTAGGGAGCACTCTAGAGACTACATAGAATATTGATGTTATACACCTTTATCATATCTTGCCTAACTAAGTTCACCGGTTTGGAACTTCTATAGGAAGATTTGTCTAATACTTGAAAAACGTGTTTTGCTCCTTTGCCTCCAATAACACCCCCACCATATTTGGTTGGTTACACCAGTGGCATAAAATGATTTCTCCCACTAGAGGATGACCCTGAATGGGAATTTACAGCATTGAAAATAAAATTGTCTAAGGCAATTGTCAAAGTGAACCTTATGGAAACAAATGTACATATGTAATACATCGCCTCCCAATCTATCTTTAGATGTTCCCTCAAAATTTGTTCAGCTGAGAAATAATTTGTTTTAAGGCAAGTCAGTCCTTTGTCATCAGAGAGAATGTAATTTCTTTTTTTTTCCCTCTTGTCCATTTCCAGTTCTGTTGAGTGTTCTCCAAATCTCCTTGTGTGAACACATAAATCAAAATACATCCAGTATCAAGATATTTGTCATATGCAGCACTTTTTCCACAGATACTTATTTTTTAAATATTTAAACAACTTATCTCCCATCATCCCATCCTTTTTATTTTTAAAGATTTTATTTATTTATTTGACAGACAGAGATTACAAGTAGGCAGAGAGAGAGAGAGCGGAGGCAGCAGGATCCCTGCTGAGCAGAGAGCCCGATGCGGGGCTTCATCCCAGGACCCTGGGATCATGACCTGAGCAGAAGGCAGAGGCTTTAACCCACTGAGCCACCCAGGCGCCCTCCATCCTGCCTTTTTGAAAAATTAACAATTAGTTGGTTTCTCTTCCGTTCTTACTCCGTTAGAAATACCTGACCCTTGGCTAAAATTTGTTTTGCTCTTCACAGTTTTTAGGTGTACTATTGGGAGATTGTTTTTTGTCTTCAAATTTAAAAAGGGAGAGTTTTAAATTCCTTTTAAGTCAAAATACAACTGTTCTATTCTAAAGCTTCCTTTAAAAAAACAGAACCAAATCCTCATCGGTAGTAATTAATTTTGACAGTGTAGGCTCAGTAGCAATTCACAAACCTGTACTTTGTGCATCGGCATTCCTTATTATTCTAATTAAAGTGGAACATTGTGACCTCGCTAATCATTAATGGGTTTTCATTTTGTAAATGACATTTGCAGAAGTTAAAACAGCGAGTTCATATGAAGTCCACAGGCAACAGTGTTGAAATTAGCATCACCATAGCAACAGTCTTCTATCATTAGCATTCAGGGCAACAGGAGGTGTTTTGTTTTGTTTTGTTTTCTGAAAAAAAGAAAAAAAAATCTTCAAAGGCAGAGCCTACCGAAACTCTCAGTAGATATTTATGTTTCTTGTGTGTATGTTGTACTGTACTAGATCCCTAAGTCTGTATTGAATTTTTTTTAATGGCAATGTGATCATCTTCTTTCTAGATTTGTATTTTCCCTAGTACACTAGCAACATTTCATGATCTTTCTCCAGCTGTACATGTCTGACCTGCTGAGCAGCATTTACTCATTGCCAACCCACTGTTCACCGATACAGTTCCCTGTGTGGACCAGGAGAATCTGTATTCATGAAAATATTTGGTTCAATCTCAAAGTGTTAGGTGCATTCATGATTTTTGCACTTAATTCATGGGGAATAGATTTATGCTATTAGATTCTCTAGTGAACTCATTTAGGAAAAAATAGAACCATGTTGTAGATATAGGTCAATGATTATTCTCATTCATCTTTAGATGAAATTAAAAAGTGAGTCAAATAGAGACTAATGTTATCTTAGCTGAGTCTCAAGTAATGGTATACGTGTGTGTGTGTGTGTGTGTGTGTGTGTGTTTGAATTCTAATATTCTGAAAAACTTTAACAGTGGTGTATCTAGCATTCTTTTTTTTTTCACTAAAATGCATAAAAAGAGCACCATATTGACCTACCAGCTGCTTCTAAATCAGACCAGACGTAGGTAATTATGAAATTGAAGTGAGGCCTTATTTCCATTTAAAAAACAGAAACCTAGAAGTGTTGCCCCAAGCTTGGAGGTAGACAGGTATGCGTGTACCTTTTACTGTTCAACATGAATCATAGTTGTCTTCTCTGTTACGTGTGAGGACAAGAAGTTGTACATTCCACTCCAGTGCCTAAAGACAAGCCTGTGCTAGCTCACACCAATAAAACAAAACAGAGCAGAGAACATGGCTTTCGGTTAGGGATACAGCTATGCCATCTGTCCCATAGTGGGTGAGTCCCTAGATCACTTGAGCTACTCAGTCAGTGGACTATAACTTAGTGTTCCTGTGGTATCGAAATGCAGCAACCCCCCCCCAAGCAACCATATAATTAGCTGTGTGCTCCAAGACGGTAGGACCACGGGGTTCATATGTATGCAGACACAGTGACCAGAAGAGAGCTTTTACTTTAGATTTTCCATCTGCCTTAACCCTGTTGAGAGGCAGTACAAGCCTCGAATGCCCGTATCTATAACATGCACTGTGTAAGAGTAATTCAGATTCACTAGGCAGGGATCCACCACCTACTGCTCTGAAAACCATCTCTGACCTTCTGGTACCAGCACCTACTCTTTCTTTTTCTCATACGTAATGGAAAGATTTCAAAGATAGCTTTTCGTGATGACAGATCTCACAAAGCCAAAAATTAAATAGGTAATAACCTCCCAACATGCTATCTTCCTTCTCAATATTCTGAGGTTTTCTCTTATAACATACATATAAATTCAAAGAAGATTTATACAATAGGTTTCCAAAGGAACTACACAAACGGAAGGTTCTCGCATTCACTGCTAGTCGCCTGCTCCGTCACTCTGGGGGTGGTGGCCTTTGGCCGGCATGTCTACTGCTTGTTCCTCTTCAACCCCTCTGTTCCTTCTTGGGCGTGTGGATCATCACACGAGGCTATTCACCACTGTCCATGGAATGCGAGGTAGAAGGCGACACGGGTAGTCCAGTTAGAAATGGAGCATATAATCATAGACTTAAGATTTCATGGGTTTTTCTCCACTTTTCTATCCATCACTTTCCCTAGCTGAACATCAGTATCTGCAAGTGACCATGCTTTCTCTATACACAATAACAGCAGTGGTAGGGAATTAAGTACAGACTTTAGAAAAGATGAATTTTCTAAAGAGCAGATCACTCTACAGATGCCGAAGTATGTGTTGTGACATAGAGATGCAAATAATGAGGAAGAACTAATGGTTTAGAGAGATCCTACTTGACCTCTAGTTCTCTAAGTTTTCATTCAACTTAGAGCCATGCCAATAGGTGTGTAAAGCATGAAACCTAAAGGATAATGAAAAGCCTGGGACCCTGGGGTCAGTAAGAAACTTCTTCAAATAGAAGATGTGAAAGCATTTATGCCTTAGCACCGGCAACATTACAACTAAAATTCGTGTGAGTGGAGACTGCAGTTAGGAACCCTGTTATTTATTCCCACGTGGCCAACTGTAATTCTGTGACTTAGCTCAGTAGCTCTTCGTTCCATTGGACCCGCTTGTCTGCCTTGAGATTAGGCTTAGGAAGAGGCCTATAAAATAGTTCTCCACTGGAAATCAGAGTCTCTTGACCCACTATAAAGGGAGCCATAAACAGTTTTCTCAGGGAAATCATTCAGCATACTGCAGGTCTCCATAAAAATCTTTGTGACAAAATTGTCTTTACTGTAGTCATCATCCACTGGACTAAAAAATAGGTTACTGTTAGCTTTTTGAAAATGAAAAAAGTGGGGCCTTCTCAGTCATACTTTGAGTAGTTGTTCATAACCAAAAGCCCTCAAGCTATCAGTCTTATTTTTAGATGCCATACTTCTGGATAGGTAGAGAATTTATAGAGTATGGTTTAAAGAATTATTCAATTGCAGGGCAATCATTCAACTTACTCCCATGGCAAAGCTAAGCCAAAAGCATTCGAGATCAACGAGAACCTGTTCTCTTCTGATTTAGGAAAGAGATTTCCCATCTTTTCATGGATAATCCATGTTCAATGTTTAACGCCTCGGGAAGATTTTCCTAATAGCTCCTTCTGATCTTAAATCTTTGGTCTGTCCTCGGGGACATATCAGAGTTAGTTACCAAACTTTTTAATGTCTCCCATTATGAAAAGTCACTTTGGGGATTGTTTTTTCTCCTACGAAATATGTGTTTCTCTGCACTTAACACTTCGGCTTCCACTCTGAAGCTTGAGGTAATGCAAATGAATCTCTTTCATTATCAAAATTAAATTTCTGTTACAAGTTTATTCTCAGCAACCACAAATAAGAGCTTCCTGGTGTCTGGTTGGTATATAAGTCTTAATTTATTTTCACACATTGCCCCCCTCCCACCAAAGAGAGCAGCTGAAATGGTAGAATTAATTGCATGTATCACCAATACGTAATACCAGTTTGCACACCTTGAAATTACACCAAAAGCAAATGTATGCCATCTCTAGCAAACACAGACAAATACTCAATGCCAACTGCACTGTACTAAAACACACTGCACACTGGACACTTTAAGAGCATCTCCTAGAACAGCATGATCAACACTAGTCACTCAGCACAGGACTTTTCCTTTTGAGTTCTATTTAAGGAAATAGACTGAGCGTGCCATAACCCAGATAATTCCTGCCTTTCTTAAGTGGTCACTTTCTGCTGTTATCGTTCAGGGGATCAGGTCTCTTCCTCCAAAGACCTTGGATTACCCTGGGATTTGAAACCTTGTCCTTTAACTTATCTCTGACAGCACACTTCCGTAATGTGTCATCAGTCTTGTATCTACAGTCAGCTAATAAGATGGCAGAAATGGGCTTGCTCAAGTGTGAAGAGATAATAAAATCATGAAAAAATAAGAAGCAGCAAGAATCTTAAAGCTAATGCAGCCCAAACTCTTCATCTTATAGATAGGAAAACAGAAGTTCAAAAGGGGAAAGCAAGTTTGGTAAGGTGGCCAAACTGACCTAGAAAACTGGATCTTGTGTTACCTGGTCCTGTGGTCCCTCTACAAAGCCATGGTCACTGGCAGAAAAGCCACATGCCAGGAGGGTACTTCCAAGTTGTCCCATGCATTTGTATGGCCCTTCATAAAACACTTTCACATCTGTCAGACCATTTGATTCTCAGATTGTACTGTGGAGGGTTTGGAGAGCATCTATGGTTATCCTCGTTTGTACAGATAAGGAAACTGAGGCTCAGGAAGGTTTCATTTACCTAAGATCACTTACCGTGGAGCAAAAGCAGGGCAGGGGTGGGGGGAACCCAAGCTTCTCTTCTCCACATGGGGACTTGTTATGTTGTGCCATAGGGTTGCTTCATTGCTGTTAATGACGCTCACAAAGGGAAGACTTTTTTTTTTCAAGATTTTTTGTTTGTTTGTTTGTTTGTTTGTTTATTTGACAGACCGAGATCACAAGTAGGCAAAGAGGCAGGCAGAGAGAGAAAGAGGAAGGGAAGCAGGCTTCCTGCTGAGAAGAGAGCCCGATTTGGGGGGGGGGGGCTCAATCCCAGGACTCTGGGATCATGACCTGAGCCGAAGGCAGAGGCTTTAACCCACTGAACCACCCAGGCTCCCCAAAGGGAAGACTTTTAATATCATGTCTCTTTCATCCCCAGGCCAGTCATTCCACTTTTCACCTAAGTTTGGAAAATAGTATGTCCTTTCGTGAGCTTGCTGCTTTAACCACTTGTGTGAATGTCAGAACTGTGTTTTATGTATTAAACTGATATGACCATTTGATATCCACTGTACACTGACCCCCCCACCCCCCACCCGTGTCTCACTCTATACCCAAAATGGTCCTGTCCTTCATGCGTCTTAAAAGCAGCAAGCATGGGAAATTTTTTCTATCCATATAATACAGAAGCCAGTATATAATAGGGCTGTGGAAAACAACCAGCAGGGGAGGCTGCGGCACTGTAATTTTAACCCGAACTTCATTACCATGTGTAAATATCTTAGTTCAAAAAATGGATCTAAAAGTATGTTGTGGTTTTTTTTCCTAAAATGCTGTCGATACAACTACAAAAAAAATCATTAAGCAACACTACTTCAGTAATATGCTGTGTTGAATGCGTTGTTTTCAAGGGTATTTTCCAAACAGATTGCTTAAATGTTTTACCTTGAGGCAAAACGTATTCAGAAAATGTACAAAAATGATAAATGTTCAGTTCAATCATCACAAAATCTATGGTCACCATCTAGGGCAATAAATAAAACATTAACAGTATCCCCAAAAAGAGTGTCTCTGTCTCTCTAGCTGTCTATCTTTTCCTGAGATGGGGAAAGCAAAGATGGTAAAATGTTAATACTTGTTGAGTATAAATGAATGGTTTAAGGGTGTTCTTTAACTTTTTGGTAGGTTTGAACATTTCAAAATAAAAATTGAGGGATAAAGATAAAACATTGCTAACATCTCAGAAATCACCACCCCAACCCAACCTACCCCTACACCCCCTCTCCCAGTTACTGCTCCTCCCTCATCCTAAAGGTAACCTCTCCCCTGCCTTTTAACACCATGGTTTAGTTTTGCCTGTTTTTTAACTTTGGGAAAATGGAATCGTACAGTATAGAAACTTTTGTATCTCTGACTCAGCGTTGTGTTTGTGAGGTTGTCCCATGTTGTTGGCACGTAGCTATCACCCTTTTTCATTGCTATATGACATCCTGTTATAAAAATATGCCATAATTTATCCATTCTATTAGTGATGGACTTTCTGGTTCTTTCCAGCTTAGAGGCATTGTAAGGCTCCAATGAATATTCTTTTATGTGTCTTCCAGTTTTCCAGAATGGTTAAACCAATTTACATACCTACTAGCAGCATAGGAAAGTTGTAGCTTCTTCACATCTCAACCATATTTGATATTGTCAGTCTTGAAATTTTAGCCACTGCACTGGGTGTGTAGTAGAATCTTATTGTGAGTTTCACTGGCATTCCCCTGATTACTTGTGAGGTTTAAGATGGTTACATGTTTTTATTGACCATTTCATATATCTACTTATGTGAAGTATCTTGTCTATTTTTTAATTTTGCCCCTCTTTTTCTTACTGATTTGTAGTTCTTTATGTGCTCTGGATCACAACGCTTTGTCAACTACATGTGCTGCAAATATCTTCTCCCATTATGTAGCTTACTTTTTAACTCAATTATTGAGTATTTGATAGAATGAAGTTCTAAATTCTAATGTAGTCCAATATACAACTTTTCTTTTTAGTTAATTCTTTCAGTATCCTCTTTTCCCAACCCAAGATCATAAATATTTTCTCTAACATTGTCTTCTAAAAACTGTACTTTTTAAGTAGGCTCCACACCCAGTGTAGAGCCCAGTGTGGGGCTTGAACTCACGACCCTGAGGTCAAGACCTGAGCTGAGATGAGGAGTCAGACGCTTAACCAACTGAGCCACCCAAGCACCCCTAAAAACTTTTATTATATTATATATATATAATATATATGTTATATTTTATATATGATATATTAATATATAATATACATATGTATAAATATATATATTTTTTATATTATATTTTAGATGTACAATCTATCTGGAATTGGTTTTTGTGTGTGTGTCACTTATGAGATAGGGATTTAGTTTCATTTTTAACAATGTGGCTATCCGGGCGCCTGGGTGGCTCAGTGGGTTAAGCCGCTGCCTTCGGCTCAGGTCATGATCTCAGGGTCCTGGGATCGAGTCCCGCATCGGGCTCTCTGCTCAGCAGGGAGCCTGCTTCCCTCTCTCTCTCTCTCTGTCTGCCTCTCTGTCTACTTGTGATCTCTCTCTGTCAAATAAATAAATAAAAATCTTTAAAAAAAATTAAAAAAAAACAATGTGGCTATCCTATTGGCTCAGTACCACTTCCATTTCTGAAATCATCCCAACTTGTATGTGATATAAGATGTGAAACTTTGATTTTTGTTTGGGATTACTGCATCCATCTAGTGAGGCTGATCTGTAGTTCTGGTCAAGCTTTGATGTCAGGATGATTCTGGTCACATAAAAGTAAAGTATTGCTTCTTCTGGTCTCTGGAAGGGTTTATGTAAGATAGGTATTTCTGCCAGTGACGTGATTTGGTCCTGGACTTTTCCTTGAGGGAAACTTTATAATTAGAGTCAATTCCTTAAATACTGTAGTACTCTTTCAGTTTTCAATTTCTTCTTATATCAGTGTTAGCTAACTTAAAACACACTAAGGTACTCAATTGCTGTGTTCAGGCCTCGCTGGTTTAAATTAGAGGTTGCAAATTTCAATGCCAGTGGAAGCTAGCCTACTAATGTAAATGACCAAGGCTGGCCCAGCAGGAAGGCAGTCAGAACCTGGGGTGGCGGGGGCCTACAGAGGACATAACCCCTTTACAGAGTGGTGGCCAGCAGCTCCAGCCAATTATTACCAGATAAGACTGAGCCCAATATGGCCAAATCATTCTTGAAATGAGAAATGAAAAATGTAGATGACTCAGAAAAAGAAAAAAAAACTCTGAATATTTCAATGTTGAATAATTCAAATTAAAAAGAATAACTGTGTGGGCTAAACAAAACATGTGTGCATGCCAAATTTAGCCAGAAGATTGCTAGTTTGCACCTTTTACTCCAAACTAACAAAAAGCACAATAGCACACATACAACTCCATTTTTAAATAATAAAGATTATTTATATTTGGCTTTACTTATTTAATTCACACAAATATAAAAGCTTGTCATTTACCGGTAAATAATAAATGATACCATATTTTTTAAAAGTTTAGATTTTAAAACACCCAAGCCCCTGAACAATTAGGATATTTCATTTGCTCTCAGGGTTTTGCATTGTTTTTTCCCTAAATCTTATTTTGATGAGAAATTCAGTACTTTTTCGACTTTTTAAAGGACTGATTGGAATTAAGCTGTTCTCACTCAAAGGTTTACAAGTTCACTATACCAGGCAGGTGGGGACCACACAGATGCAAAAAGTCAACTGTCCTTGTAGTCTATAATTTTAAGTATAAAATGGCACACTAAAAATACAAGAACTTTGAACAATCAAGCCATTTTCTTTTTTTGCAAGATTTTATTTTTAAGTAGCTCTATACCAGTTGTGGGAGTCGAACTCGACCTTGAGATCAAGAGTCACACTCCACCTGCTGAGCCAGCCAGGAACCCCTCGATTCATTTTCAAACAAAATTTGACATAAAACAGTTCGTGTTGTTGGGATAATTAATATGTGCCTAAAGTAATTTTGGGGCTATTTTGAGGATTAGGTATTATCTCATTACTATGACCATTATGAAAGACATTACCTATTTATCTCCACGTCTAGGGAAAATTTAAGAAATTGGAATGAAAGAACAATAATAAAATAATACAAAATGTAAAATAACAATAAAATAATCATCTAAGTGACTATCTGATATATAGAGTTAAGCAATCTTTTTATAAAATTCACAAATGTAAAAATAAAATAATCGTTTATTTGATTTTTCTAGTTTATAAACTGCATTACGCACCCGATCTCATTTCTTCTTAGAAGAGCACGGAAAGGATATAGGATACGTTGCAGGATGCGTTGTTCCCATTTTACAGTCAATAGCACTGATGCTTAAAGAGATTATGTTATTGTCTTAGTCTGTGTAGAAGAAAATACCGCAGACTGGGTAGCTTACCAAAAAACAGAAAGTATTGCTCACAGGTCTAGAGGCTGGAAGCCCGTGATGGAGGCGCCAGCAGGGGTGGGTGAGGCCTCCCTTCTGATCACAGTTTTCCAGTAGTGTCTTCCTGGGAAAGAAGGGGCCAGGGCGCTGTGTGGGACCTCTCTCTTGGAAGAACACTAATTCCAGTCAGGAGAGCTCCACCCTCATGACTAATCACCTCCCAGAGGCCCCACCTCCCAATGCCATTGCCTTCAGGGAATAAGAGTGCAACAATTAAGTATTTCAAGGAGACAAATATTCAGACAGTAGGAGTGATTTTTTTTTTTTTTTTTAACATCACACAGTGTTAGAGTCTCGGTTGAATCCAGCAGTTTCTAGCTGAACTCTGGGTACTCTTCGCTCTTGTTCTGTGTGAGACACTCCACAAGCATGGGAAAGACAGTCGTGGGGGCCCAGGCCTTGTCTACAAACTTGTGCATGTTTTCCACTTTCCCTTTTTTTTCAAGTGTCTATTAGGCAAATTAGGAAGTGAAACATAACCTGAAAGGTTCTATTTACTTTTTAAATTTGATATGGAACTAATAAAAATTAGAATTTATGCTCCATTTAATACGATCAAAACAACCAAATAAACACAACTGTGTCTGTCTTGTCAATTACAGTAAACATTTAACTACAATTGCGTATCAGAATGTTAACATTTTACGATTTTATATTTCTTTAATAAGAGAAAGGAAGTTGGTAAAGAATGTTAATACTAGTTATGCATCCCCAAGGCCTAAAAATAAGATGTGGGAATTTTCTATTTTCAGTTTAGATCTTAGAGTAAATGAATAAATAAGAACAGCACAAATTTGATTATTCCAGTTGGAATCTTTGTTCTAAAGTTGGCAGCTGTCAGTTATTCCTAGCATTTTGAAACGGATTCTGTGTAATAAAATCACGTGTTATTTCTGATAAAATGGGCAAAGCACATACAAATTGCCTGGATTTGTCTTAACTCTCAGTGGCAGAGAACTGCCAACATTATTCAGTTCCTTTGTCCTTTCCAGACAAAAGCCACGTCTATATAGCTCTGTAAGTCTTCAATTCCAGAGTATTACTGTTATCTTAATGGGATTGTACTTGGTTATCTGATAAATTGTTGGCAACCTACCCACATTACTTCCTTTGACTGACATAAAATTCACTCGACAATTGACCAGCTTTATCTTGCAGGTAGTAAAGGGAAGGGCTTGCTTATTCCTGGATGCACCTAGGTTTCAGGCCTTTGAAAAAGATTGAAGATACCAGTTGGCCTACCTGCCCTAAGTAGATAATACAGACTAAACTGGAGAAGTTATTGCATAAGTTGTATGGAATTTTCTATTTTGAGAGAAACAAACACACTCTTGTGTTCTTTTAAACCTTCTGTTCCCCAGGTTGTGTCCAGGTTCCAACCATTATACATCTTACTGTCTCTTTCCCTCTTAAATCCTTCTCCTCCCCTTCCTTTGTTTCCTTCTACTTCCACCCCTCGCCCAGCTGCTCTGAAGCCGTCCTTTTTGCTCCTTTCTATCAAGGCTAAATTTGGCACATTCATTCAGTTGGCTTGGGAGACCACTTAGTGCTCTGTCTTTTTTGAACATAAGAATCTTGACACTGGCTATCATTTTGAAGACTGTCATTCAGAGATTTATCTATTGGAAGGAATCCATCAGTGTATTTGGTTGGACTATTTAAAGAAGCCTTTAATTGGAGATTTCAAGACATCAGAAGAGATTCCCTGAGAATGACTGAACTTGTGCTATATAAATGAGAATGATTTTCCATTTGCTGTACACTTAACCGAAGCCTGACTAATTCAAAGGCATATAACTAAAAAAATCAAATAAACAAATTCCCCTATGCCTAAACGCATACCAGGGCATTCTGGTATTAGCTTTCAGTTCCTCTTTCATAGAAACTAGACAAATCAGAAAAAGAGATTTTTATCCCAGTCCTGCTATAGATTACACATTTCCCCCCTGCAACATCCCCTTTTTATTGATTTTCTTCGTTGTGCATTATTCCAATCTTGAGTCACATATGGTGCTTTTTTCTCTCAGACCTTTTAATACTCATTGACAAGGATTCTTGGTCTCTGTGTATATGTGCTCCAAGAGCACGTTTGAAATAGGGATTTCTCATCAACCTGCTAGACGTGCTACTTCCAATATGTTATACAAAGTGTCTGCTGCCAGTTATTTGCCACCTAGAATGTTTTCTCTCTCTTCTGTGTTTCTCTACTGGCCTCTCCTCCCTCTCTCTTTCCTCCCCCCTCTTCCCCTCCCCTCCTTTCCTTTCTTCTGGGTTCTACCTTACATTGGGCAGTAGAAGGATTCTGTTCTCAGTTCCTTTTCATAGATAGAGAAACTTTCAGATTAGAGGCTAATGAGAAAAATAAGGCTATTCCATTCTATAGATGTACAGATGTCCTCACATCAAGAGGCCCCCTCCAGTACGCCGACATTGAACCTTCTCTTTATGTGCAGTCTGTGTGAGCTACATTTGTACACAGTAAGCATACCCTACGTCTTCCTTGTTTGGATACCCTTGTTTCCACGGCTCTGGTTTGTGCTAAAATGTCATATCCCAGTAAAAGAATTCCAGTACAAACAGAACAAAGGAAAAGAAGTTCCAATTAAACACAGAGAAACATTGCTGCTGGGATTTTAATGTGCATATGAATCACCTGAGAATCTTGTTGAAATTCAGATTCTGACTCAATCATTGTGGAGTGAGACCCGAGATCCTGCATTTCTAGCAGTCGCTCGGGTGATGCCACGTGGAGCTGGTCTCTGGACCAGACCTGGAGCAGCGAGGCAGGAGATTATTTTTGATTTGCCCATTCACTTAGTTTATAATAACTCTCAAAACAGATTGTGGACTTTAAAACAACTTAGAACACCAAATAAAGATTGTCCTGTGCCTAATTTTTTAATTGACCATCTTGAATCAAAATTATTTGATCAGGGGCGCCTGGGTGGCTCAGTCAGTTAAGTGTCTGCCTTTGGCTCAGGTCGTGATCCCAGGATTCTGGGATCCAGCCCCACATCAGGCTCTCTGCTCAGCGGGGATCTACTTCTCCCTCTCCATCTGTCTGCTGCTCTGCCTGCTTGTGCTCTCACTCTCTCTCTTTCTGTTAAATAAACAAATAAAATATTTTAAAGAAAATATTTGATCAACCTTCCAGGTGTGCATATCTCTTGTTATTTTGAATAGGTTCCAATGAAATGGTGATCTCTGAGTAAGAGTATAGGGTAAGTGACTTCTAATTGGGTTTTGTTGAAGATTTATGCTTTTACCTGCTTTTGAAAGAATTAGCAGTGGCTCAATTTGAGCACACGATGAGCCAGTGGCAGGAAAACCTAAGTGCATCTGACATCTTAGCTTATCAGGTCTAGGAGACAAGCTTCTGTTACTTGGTAGCAAGCTACTGGGAATATTGGTGTTCAAAGCTGCATTTTCCCCAAGGCAAAAACAGCATCAAAATATAAAAAGCTTTTTACTTCTGGCATGAGTGATAAAGATGCAGAACTGAGAAGCAGGTGAAAAAACTTAGCTCATACTTCTAAAGGCTAATTTTATCTAAGTGTTCTTGTCCAGCTGTTCTTGGTAGGTCCAGCTGCTAGTTGAACAGGACAGGTGGTAATCCCTGTTCAGTGGTTCATTATCACCCAGAGGCTTTGATTTGGCTAATACATAATCAATCAGGTTCTGAATTTTAATAGCCTTCATATTTTCATTTCACTTGTTTTACCTAGATTTATTTTCCAAAGTCCCAATATGATTTTGTTTTTTAATAAGACTATTTTTGATCATTTATTTATTTTGACATAACTAGGCTCATGATATGCCAGCTGGAGTTTATTACGCCCCTGAATCATAAACTTTTTTTTTTTCCCTTCCCTCTCCTCTCCTTACAAGATCCAAATTGCAAAACCTAAGGATAAAGTTTTAATTTTGGAAGCACAAAAGACAGAAACCATTTCAGAGGAGAGCATTAGTGAAAATCAATACCTGAGAGCCTCATTTTAAGACCCTGAGCCCTACGGTTTATGCTTCTTTTCTGGTGTCTTCAGACTTGTGATGTGCATAAGTGAAGACTAAAAAACATTTTAGAAATCTCAGCTGTGGGGGGCACCTGGGTGGCTTAGTCATTAAGCGTCTGCCTTCTGCTCAGGTCATGATCCCAGGGTCCTGGGTTCGAGCCCCACATCAGGCTCCCAGCTAGGTGGGAAGCCTGCTTCTCCTTCTCCCATTCCCTCTGCTTGTGTTTCCTCTCTGTGTTTCTCTCTGTCAAATAAATAAAAATCTTAAAAAAAAAAAAAGAAATCTCAGCTGTGGAAAGTTAACCCCCTTCAACTAGTCATGTGTCCTATCTTCTGTAGTGCATATGGTGATCCTTAATTAGAAAGGTGATGACTGAGGTATTTTCCAAAAGTTTCTCTATTTGTTAAATTATTTTGTGTTAATATAGCTATGTTGTTTTTACATACATAGGGATATATGGGGAGATCTAGTTTCCTCACAGAGATAGACTTTTAAGGTTGAGAGAACCAACTGAAATGTTTGTCTTTTCACTCACAAGTATCTCCATGTTTAAGAATTTGCTTCTGTTGGGGTGCCTGGGTGGCTCAGTGGGTTAAAGCCTCTGCCTTTGGCTCAGGTCATGATCTCAGGGTCCTGGGATCAAGCCCCGCATCGGGCTCTCTGCTCAGCAGGGAGCCTGCTCCCTTCCTCTCTCTCTCTCTGCCTGCCTCTCTGCCTACTTGTGATCTCTGTCAAATAAATAAATAAAATCTTAAAAAAAAAGAATTTGCTTCTTTTTACACAAAGAGTTAATATCTCCAGGTGACAGAACTGTCTTTGATGTACTAGAAAAGAGCTTCAAAATGGAAGGGATTGAAGGGTTGGGGAATAAGCAGAAGACCAAGCACCCTAAAAGACCAAGGT
This sequence comes from Enhydra lutris kenyoni, assembly GCF_002288905.1. Classification (NCBI taxonomy): domain Eukaryota; kingdom Metazoa; phylum Chordata; class Mammalia; order Carnivora; family Mustelidae; genus Enhydra; species Enhydra lutris. The sequence continues at coordinate 13,036,952 of NW_019154107.1, read as the reverse complement.
TAAAACACCAATTGGAGGAAAAGTTTATGTTATCCCTCTGGTATGCTCTGGTAGTTTGTAGGGGGTAAAACAATTTATAATAAAGTTTTAAAAATTACTGACAGTACTTTAGCTCCTGTTAGCTTTGCCTACTTCCTTGTTGTCTCAGAATAGCACCTCTAGGGACAATGGAATGGTCCCAACAGCCTAAATATGGTAAGCTTTAAAAGCAGATGGCTTGGGGGGGGTGCCTGGGTGGCTCTGTTAGTTGAGCATCCAACTCTTGGTTTTGTCTCTGGTCATGATGTCAGGGTCATGGGACCGAACCCCCCACCCCACCCCACTGCGCTCTGGGTTCCACTCTCTGCTTGTGTTCAGCTTGGAGTCAGCTTCAGATTCTCCCCCTCCCCCTCCGCCTCTCCCCTCCTGCTCACGTGCTCCTGCTCTCTCTCTCTCAAATAAATAAAACTTTTAAAAAATAAAGAAAGAAAAGCAGATGGCTTGGGGCCATTCTCCTTATTATATCACTGCTTTCAATAGCATGACTGCTGTTCTCCAACACCCTCTTTGTTTTTTGCTTCATTACTGGCACATGTCTTTAATATGTAATCTATAACATTAACATGAAAATGGCTCTCAAATACTATTACTTTCTCCATCTGTGACCCAGTACTGTTTATCGTCATCTAATGATCATTCGTATTGCAGATGGTCCTTCGGAATAGCATTTTAAAGACGCTGAGGATGCTTACTACATAGATTGACAGACCAAATGGTTTCACATCTAAAACTTAAGGTCTCTACAATATGTGATAAGTGACTGGAGATGGAAAGCATCAGTCCGTTCCAAAGTGCGGTATCAGAGGGACAAAAGGAGAGCGATAGAAAAAAAAGAATGCAGAGACCCATACACATATGTATAGAGGAGATGTTCATATGATCTTTAAGGGGAGTTAGAGTGGGAAGAACAGAACTTAATCATCAGAAACACTTTGTTATTGCAGTTCTTAAACAAGGAGTTTAGGGGCACCTGGGTGGCTCAGTGGGTTAAGCCGCTGCCTTCGGCTCAGGCCATGATCTCAGGGTCCTGGGATCGAGTCCCGCATCGGGCTCTCTGCTCGGCAAGGAGCCTGCTTCCCTCTCTCTCTCTCTCTCTCTCTGCCTGCCTCTCCGTCTACTTGTGATCTCTCTCTGTCAAATAAAAAAAAAAATTACCCCGTTTAAACAAGGAGTTTACATTTCCTTTCTGACAATTCAGCACAGCAGTGATAGGAAAGGAATGATGATTACAACGACAGTGGAGGTATTTCTCTGGCTCACCACGTATTCAGTTTCTAGGCTGAAATTCCAGATGGAGCTCCACAGAGCCTCTTTAAGTTGGTTCTTTCTTCTTTCTCAAGATCCTATCACCAAGGAGTCTTCGTCTTCATCAACTTTCCTTCTCCTCTCTATTCTTCCCTCAGAGACGGGCCCTTGGTAGAAACTGTCAATAGACTATGTGGGTTGAAGTAGAGGTATTGTCTGTCCCAAGTTGGCCTGCCACCACACCTGCTGTGAACATGTTCATCTCACCACCAGCCACAGTGTTGGGGAGGAAGGTGTTAACGAGTCTGTTGACAACACTCCCATTCCCTCCATGAGGTCAAAAACAATATTTTCTTGATCTTGCTTCATATTTCATTTTCTTTCTCCCTCTGCAGGTAAGCTCTTTGTGAAAATTAGCCCACATGTTTGATCATTCTCTGCATAATGTTGTGGTTCTTAATATGACTCTTATGTCAGAGAATAAATGCAGGCTAAGGTTTAAAGTAGACCAAGTCAGAGCAGTTATCAGGGGCACCCGGTGCTCTGTTGGTTGAGCGTCAGACTCTTGGTTTCTGCTCGGGTCCTGATCTCAGGGTCCTGGTTTTGAGCCCCACCTTGGGCTCTGTGCTCAACAGAGTTTGCATCCCCTGTCCCTTTCTCTGCCCCCCCCCCCGCCGTCCCCCCTTCACACGTGTGCATGCACTCGCTCTCTCTCTCTCTCAAATAAATCTTTAAAAAAAATTCAGTGGGGTAGGTAGGGTTGGACATATTTTTGCCTTTTCTCACTCTTCAGACACTGTATTGTCTGAAATCATGTCCTAGATTTATATTTGCCAGGTTGAAAAGATGCCTATAAATACAAACTCTTCTATGGATTTTTTCCCCAAATTTCAATTGTTGTGCTTTTGTTAATTTTTATGTAAAAAGCAAAATTTTAGGTGCAACCTAATCAGACTCTCTTGGCTCTTTTATTAAAAATTTCACCTAAAATTTGATTGACTTCATTATTATTAAAGGTTACTAAAATGTCTTCTGGTTAGAAAAGTTAAAAAACCTATGTCAATAGAGTCATACAAAAAGTTAGGAAATTTAATAAAAAAGACCAGTGGATGAATTTAATTCAGAATTATTTGGTGATACTATGTGTATCTGCCTTTGTTTTCAGAATAGTATAGATTATTAAATTTTGAAATAGTCTAAAGTGGAAATCAGACTCTACTTGACTCAAAAAGCCCCTTTTTCTGGATGTTTTCAAAATAATGGTTGAAATTCACTGGATTCCTATGTGCACACTTAATCCTCATGCACAGGCTTTCTGGTTTTTCCCAGCTCTCCTCTAACTGTCCTTTACAAATATCAGAAGTTTTCAAAAAAAAAAAAAAAGAAGAAGAAGAAGAAGAAGTTTTCTTCCCCACACAAAATTCCCTTGATTATGTATTAGAAAGAACTGACACTTTGCAGCAAGGTTTAGGAAAAGCTAATATAAGTAGAGCTTCTGTGAAACCTGCTTTACAAAAAAATACCGGGTTTACTGCTAATAAATAATGGAATTTATTTTTTTTTACCATTTGCATTTGCTCTTCATTGTAACTCATAAACGACTTTATTAGTCCTAGGTAACACATTTCTTTTTGCTGTGGGTAAACATGCTGCTCCAATAAAGTGTTCGTTTACAACATTCAGAATCTTAAAATACAACCAGTGTCACCAAGGGGTAGAAAAGTAGAGAGAAGAAGTACATCAACAACTTTCCCCCCAGTGAACGATCTACTGTAAAGTTCAATAATCATATTTCATGTATAAAGGGAGCTTTGAGTCATGTCTTTGTTTTGCAAACGTGTAAAATCATTTAGCTGTAGTTAAAATCCGCCGAAGTATATGAAGCCTCTGGGTGATGCAAACTGGAGATTTGAGTGCAATTTTAGGAAAGTAAATAAATGTTACTTTTGCTGTATCACTAAAACAGCTAGGTATGTTCCCTTGTTTCCTTACCAAATGGAAAAATGACCCCCGAAAAGCAATGAAACACGGAATTCGGTTATATTGCATAGTAAAGAGACCAGAGTAGTTCCTGATGGTTCCTATCTTCCCAGCATTTATAGGGTACAGCAGGAGACATAGATGCAAACAGTCCCAGCTCAGTCAGCTGTGTGCTGGTGGAAAGTTGCTCACTGAATATAGCCACAGAATAGTCCCCTCTTCTAACCTTCTTAACCCCTTCCCTGCAACTACTGTGACTTAGAAGTCAGAAATAGAGAACCACTTCTTTACTGAAGATCGTAAATTCATTAGGTCCACAGATAAGTGAAGAACAATTTAATACAGTCTGCAACCTTCAGATCCCTTGTTTTTTAGGAGAGTATCCTGGCTTTTAAGATGCCATAAGTCCAAGCAAACTTTCATTCAAGTTTAATGGGAACAGGATTTTTTTCTAGGCTATCCTAGAGATAATCTCAACTCATAACACTTTTGTTGTAAATAAATAAATAAAATCGAGGAGGACCTGGCTGGCTCAGTCAGTAGAGCACGTGTCTCTTGATCTTGGGGTTGTAGGTTTGAGCCCTATGAGTGTAGAGATTACTTAAAAATGAAATCTTGGACCTCTGCTTCACGGAAGTGTAACTGACAAATGGACGCTGTGGTTCTCTTTGTTGTGGCTGGAATCGGAAATGACGGGGCTCACTCAATGGGTCTCTCACACAGTATTCTAGTCGCCATGTTTCATGGAAGTGTGTTGATAGGTTTGCATGACTTTTACTAGGAATTGATTTTCCCCAGCAAGAAAACATCAATGATCAATGCTAAAATGATTAAAGGATACTTATGTTTAACTGGAGTTTACTGAAAAGAATATATTGAGAAAAGCACCCAGAATACAATAAAAAGTGATGAGGAATGGTATCCAACGGTCACCTGCTGCTAGTATAAAAAAATTCTCTTTTGTTTGAAAACTGATTTCAACTTTGAATGCAAACTGTAAAAAAAATGAAAGTTAAAAAAAAAAAAAAAAAAGAAAAGAAATCTTGGGCGCCTGGGCGGCTCATTGGGTTAGGCCGCTGCCTTCAGCTCAGGTTGTGATCTCAGGGTCCTGGGATCGAGTCCTGCATCGGGCTCTCTGCTCAGCGAGAAGCCTGCTTCCCTCTCTCTCTCTCTGCCTGCCTCTCTGCCTACTTGTGAACTGTCCCTGTCAAATAAATAAATAAATAAATAAATAAATAAAAAAGAAATCTTAAAAGAAAATAAACTAAAATCAATTCCACGACCAGATCTCATTTGTTAGAAGTGTTGTCATGTGATTTTAGTGTCCAACCTCTGTTAGGGTGCAGAGCCCCTTTCCACTTGGTAGGAGTGCTTTCTCTTAACCTAATAGCAATTAAAACTTTACTTCTGCTGCCATGGAAAGAGCTACTGGTGATAGACTTGGAGAAAGCATGGTAAGAGGATTGGTGATGTTACATAGGGAACAAAGAAAACATTATTTTGACCTTTAAAAAATAAGATAAATTTTTTAAAAATTACAAACCAGGTTCACCTGGCTGGCTCAGTGGATTAAGCGTCTGCCTTCATCTCAGGTCATGATCCCAGGGTCCTGGGATGGAGCCCTGCATCCCACCCCAGCCCCCACCCCCAGCATCGGGCTTCCTGCTCAGTGGGGAGCCTGCTTCTCCCTCTCCTTCTGCCCACCCCCGCTCATGCTCTCTTTCACTCTCTCTCTCAAATAAGTAACTAAAATCTGTTAGAAAATTACAACCCCCCCCAAAAAAATTACTAGTGCTACAATCCTTAAAAACAACACTTGAAGAGAAGAATAAGGAGTATTCATAAAAACCTACTCCTTGGGAGTTAGCATGATGTCCTCAAAACTTGTCATGACAAATTCACCTCAGTTCCATTTTTGTTATGGCTACCAAAAGGTTAGAGGAGAAGACTATTATCGATGCTATATCTTAGGATTTTATGCCATATTTTTCAAGTTTTCTTTTGGTAGTCTTGGGAACAAGAGAAACAAGTGTGGGCTGGATAATAGAGTGAATATGCTGATAAACAAAAACACCAAAGAATGTCAATTGACAGATGAAGATTACCATCCAGTAGAGTTGCCTACTGTCCTTGCCCCCTTGAGGTATGCAAGCCTTTGCACGCGGATGCTGCTTTTTACCACCCTGGCCCTCTCTGCCTGAAGACCTCAGCTGGCCAGTTTCGCCCAGGTATCACTACCTCTGTGAACCCTTCTTTAAAGTCTCTGTTCAGCTAGCACAGCTTTCCACCAGCGTTTCTCTGAGTTGTGATTGTTTGTTTATACGTATGTCTCCTGCTGTAGTCTATGAATGCCAAGAAGATAGAAACCATTTTGATCCATTTTGGTCTCTTTACTACGGAATAGAACTGGAAGGCAGCTATGGCTCACCACTATACCACAAACGCTACTACGGAATAGAACTGAATAGGTACTCACTTGTTGAGGGAACGATTGTAGATAGTCACTATACTTCCTAGCAAATTTGAAATTGATGGAATTTGTAAATACTTTATATCATAAATACATCAAAATATTAATAGATTTCAATCAGTTAGAAAAATCAGCTCTTATTAGGAGATGAAATATGAAGGCATATTTTAAATAGGACATAAATCTCACATTTAGACTCAAGTAATTTAAGAACACGGGAGGAAAGAGACCTTAATTAATACAAGATTATGTTTAAAAACCCTTGTGTCTTCTAGCAATCCATGAGTTCAGTATAAACAAAAAGTGTGGCATTTACGAAACTAAAATGCTACAACAGTTATAGATGGCATTATACGGGCAAAAAGGGGGCGTTAAGTATCCCACTTACTCCATTCTGAACATCGCATTTTAAATGGATCGTTTTACTCAAAATAGTCCCAGGATAGCCAAGGGCCTATAGGCCATATTATATAAGAAAAAATATATAAGTAAATGCAGGTATTTAGATTTGGCTTAGAGGGAAGTACTATTAAGGAGAATGTAATAGAGGGCCTCAAATATTTGGAAGTCAAGAAGTAGTGTGTTTTATTGCATTTTGGTTGTGTTGTTGTGTTTTTTGTTTATTTTTCCTTGTTTTGTTTTGCCCTGTTTTGCCCTGAGGATAGATTCAGCTATATATATGGGAGTTATAAGAAGGCCAACTCTAAGTAAATATTACACAAAATTTTGTGGGGGGGTTTAAAAGAAAATTTTGTAATTGAGCTACCAAAAAACAGAATCTACCACCTTAAAAAGCAGTAAACTCGCCTTGCAGTAGATATTCAAGGCTGAAATGACTGCTTCACCCCTAAAGGCAATTTGGTATTGGATGAGAGGATCTAATTCATTAACCTTTAAGGTTGCTTCATAATCTAATGTTTTGATATTTTTAGAATTAATCAGAAGGGACTGACAGCATGACCTGAATCTGTCCTATATTTATATAAACACCCCGTGTAATGCACCTCATTTTCTGTCCACTTGTATACATTTTCAAACATTAAATGTGATTTTAGGGCAACTGCTTTTACAAAAAAAAATTTTTTAAATCAACTTTATTAAAGATCATTTACACGCAATAAACTGCATCCATTTAAAGTGTACAATACTGATGTACACTGATTTTTTATAAACGTGTACCAATAAAACCACTACTACAAAGTACAAAAAATTCTGATCCCCCCAAAACAACCTTGTGCCCCTTTGCCAACCATTCTTCCCTTTACCCATGGCCCCTGGCAATCGCTTATCAGCTCTCTGTGCCTATGGATGAGTTTGCATTTTCTAGAATTTTATATAAATGGAATGGCATGGTATTTTTGCGTATATGGTTTCTTACTCTAAGCATAATGATTTTGAGTATCAGTAGTTGAAAATCAGTAGTTAATTCCTTTTTGGTTTTGTTTTTATAAAGTAGAATTTTTTTATTATTATCTGTTAGCCAGCATATAGTTAAGTTCATTCCTTTTTAAGGGAGAGTACTTTCTGTTGTTTGAATAATACCATATTTCGCTTTTCTGTTTACCTGCTGGTACACATTTGGGTTGTCTTCTAGCATGGGGATGTTTTGAGTAAAACCGGTAAAAATTGTACACTTGTTCTTCTACCTCGACTTAGAAATTGTAATTTTCTACCTCGTACTTAGAAAAGGTAATTTTGAGAAGCATACTACAAAAATAACCTTATGGGTTATGTGTCTATTTGTTTATTGTATTCATATCAAGTGTTATCTTAGTGAACAAGCAACTAGGATAAATTGAACAGATGTCAGCTGAGTTCTGGGAGAAAGTCTTAGTTTCTCACGTTATTTCTTGAGAGTAGTTATGTGTCGGCTCTATTTTGCTGTATAATCAACTATTCCCCAAATTAATGGCTTAACCCAGGGGGCAGCAAACACTTCTATAAAGGACTGAACAATAGGTATTTGAGGCTTTGTGGTACATATAGGATCTCTGTTGTATATTCTTTTTTTTTGTCCAACTCTTTAAAACTGTAAGTATACTTGGGTGGAAGGCTCTGTGAAAACAGGCCACAGGCCAGACTTGGCCCATGAGCCATGGTTTGTAGCTCCCTTAACACAACCACAGCTTATTTAGCTCACTCTTAGAAGATGGACTGGGCCGATCTAGTGGTCTTTGCTAGGCCTGCCCATGCATCTGTGGCCAGCTCGTGGCTGGATGGGCTCTTGTGGCCTGATTTGCTTGTCTGATGGTTGACAGGCTGTCGTTTAGGAACAGATTCGACTAGGTCTTTGTGACTCATGATCCAACAGGATAACCCAGGCCTCTTCACAAAGACCCTTGTCAGGTTTCTGTTTGTGTCACATTTGATATCATCTATTGGCCAAAGCAAGTCATGTCATAGGGTCATCACAGATAACAGGACAGGGAAAGACTCCAGCTTCTGATGGGAGGAGGTACAAAGGCACATGGCAACAGCTGGTTACCAGCGAGGGGCCAGAATTTGGGGCCATTTTGCCGTATGTTGCAGGGCATTGGAGAAAAGTTACCAGCAAGTTCTATCGCAGAGTGAATTTAGGTGTAGTTGAAATGAGATGTGCTCTGGTAATTCTTATTTTGTGAGTAATCATGCTGGCCTAGGCTGTTGATGTATAGCTTCATAGGCAAGGGTAGAAATAAAGTATCTATAGTCTGGTGATTTTCAAAGATGAAAAATACCAATGAGAAATATACTTAGTCACTTATTACTACAGCATATTCAGTGAATGCTTCTGTGATTAAATACTGAGAGAAGAAGGATTATGACTTCTTTTCTGGTTATTCTCCTGGCTGGTCACTCTTTTGAAGAGAATTTTATTCTCAAAGGTGTTGTTATTTTGACTTTTCCTATGCTTCATATCCCCATAGCTACACCCTGTCTAGAGTGTTCCAACAATCATATAAGAATCTTTTTTCTTTTGCATAAGTATGGTCATTACCGGTCTTTATAAACACTCAAATCAGATTTACCCCAGCACTTAATAGGATGAATTCATAGGTATTAAGTAGAATGGGGCATCTTTCAGCCCTCAGATGTCCCCATTCGGTCAGACGCACACTGGCCAATTTATGGGCCTAGCCATGGGCCCTTTACCAAGGGCTTCCATGGATGTCCCATTGTGGGGCAAGAGCAGAAGGACGATTTCTCAGTTTGTGTTTTGCAGTGGTGTTGCTCAGACAGGCAGCACGCACCTGTGTGCAGTAGGGTGGGCTCCTAGTTACTTCCCTTGACAATACCTTTTGCAGCAATGTTTTTCCCCCTGCAATGTGACATCACCATGTCCTCTGGAATAGAAAGAAAAGATTGAGTGATTCCTACCGTAGGCTCCTACAGTCCCCTCAATGAAGAGCTGGCAGAGAGACACGCTCTAAAATTCCAGGCAGACCCTCAGACCCTAGCAGCGCCTCCTGTGGCTAGAACTTCCGATCTGGTGAATGTCCCCCTCCTGAAGCTCGTTACGCCCTTCCAGTCTCTCGTAAGGCTCCAGCCCTTACCAGAGAATAAAACTATAAGCTGACTGCCCCCAGCTTCTTTCTGAGTCTGTTTATGCATACCTGTCCAATAAGTACACATTCTTTTCCTCCATGCAGTGAAGATCTCTAGCTTTCCTGTTTCTTGACCAATCCACGCTTTATATATCATTCTAGTGCAAACACACATCTGTGTGCACACACATTATCTCTATAAATATTTCTCTGTGTTTATATGTGGAAAGAAGAGTATCACAAAGCATTACTTATCCTTACTGTATAATCCATCCTCATATTTTCTATTCTTTTCTTTGTTATTGAAAACAATATCCGTGATGAAGCAGTCTCTAGATTTCACAGCCTATGAATGGTTCATGACCTACAGTTTGGAAAAATACCGTACTGTGCTTTATCTCTAACATGGGTCCAGCTATGAATAGGTGGCATTCTCGGCTCACTTTGCTTTGATTCCCGTAAGATGGCTTTGGCTCAGGGGCATCAGAACCTTGGTTTATTTAGATCTAAGAGCAGAATTGAGATTTTGGCTTGCTTTACTTAAAGAATTATGTTCTTTTCCTCTTATCAGTAATTCAAATAATAAACTCGATGATATTTCCTCTTACCCTTTTTCTTTTGCTTTGGCATCCAGAAAGCCCACAGCCAAATTAGAACCCCTTTTCAAAAAGGTTGGATTGAAAATATTGGCATATAGAAAAAGGTTTAATCTGAAATAGACAGTACAATGAATTTTCACAGTCTGAACACACCTCTGTAATCAGCATCCAGATCAAGAAACAGAACATTCCCAGCCCCAGAAGTCCCCTAGGCCACCCCTGCCCACTTCCAATCATTACCCACCCTCCAAGGGTAATCACTCTCTTGAATGGGAACACCATAAATTAATCTGGCCTGTTCTGGTACTTCATGTAAATGGACTCATACAGCATGTACTCTCTTGCGTCTCGCTTCTTAAAACTCACATTCATCTATAGTGTTGGATGAAGTTGTGTGAATATGCTATGATTTATATATTCTATTGCTGATTGACACTTGATACAAAGAATGATGTTAGAAACATTCTAAACTGTGTCATTCAGTGAATCTGTGTCTAAGTCCCCTTTGGAAATACACTAAGGAGTAGCATTTCGGGGTCATTCGATATGCATGTGCTCAGCGTGTATGCATTACGCCAGTTTTCCAATATGGTTGGACCAGTGTATATTCCCATCAGCAAAGCAGGTGAGTTCTAGTTGCTCCATGTCTTCACCAAGCCTTGTATGTAGCTAAATTTTACGAACCATATCAAGCCCGATGATCTTCAAATCAGTGCTCTGACTTTTCCTCCCTTCTTAATGCTTTATTCCATTTATAGTCTCTTCATGCTGGATTTTATCTATTCATTTTTGAAATTTATTCATCCTTCTAAGTTGCCCTATGGTACAATATGAGATATAAATACATACGTAGTATATACACAGACATGAATCCTCAGGTAGTGGCACCATTATCAAAAATCCTAGAGTCTTCCCTTTCCTCCAGAAAGGGTTGGTTGAAGTCTGATTGGTTGAAAAGTAGAATTGATTGTATCCTGTAACCTGTCTTGAGTTCAACCTCCGCACCGATTCCCAATGCTACTTTCTTAATTCAGGATTTCATCCTCTCTCTCTGCCTTTTTCTTTTCTTTTCTTTTTCAAAGATACTTATACACCCCCTCCAAAGGATCTGCTTTTCTTTCTTAATGAAGTAGAGTTGACACACAATGGTACATGAGCTTCAGGTTTTCAACATTGCAATTGGACGAGTGTATACCTTAGGCTGTGCTTACAAGTATAGCTCCCACCTGTCACCAGACAATGCTGTTAGAATACCATGGATTCTGTTCCCTCTGCTGAACTTTTTTTTCCTGTGACTTATTCATTCCATATCAGGAAGCCTGTATCTCCCACTCCCCTTCAGCCGTTTTGCTCATCCTCCCTTAACTGGACTATTGCAGTGGTCTACTTGGCATACATTTCCATTCCGCTCCATACCTTCTTCTCCATGCTTGTTTATTCCCACTCCAAACTCAATTCTCTTTAAAAAGAAAAGTCTTCACAAGTACGGGTAATGCCAATTTTTTTCTTGTCTTTCTGTCATAGGAGGAAAGGCTTCTAAGGGATGAGAACAAGTCAACCTGTGAGGATATAGATTTCCACACTAGAGTATTGATGGTAACTCAAGAATGTGATTTGATATTCTAGTAGGGACAGTAGTATTTTTTTAAGATTTATTAGAAAGTGTGAGCACAAACTGAGGGATGGGCAGAGCGAGAGGAACAGAGAGAATCATCAGACTCCTGCTGAGCAGGGAGCCCGAGATCAAGACCTGCGCAGAAGTCAGATGCTTAACCAGCTGAGACACCCAGGAGCCCTGGGACAGTAGTATTTTCTGAATATTAACCTTCCTGAGATACAAAAGCCAATATTGGCCCAATTCTTTTTTGAATCCCAAAAAGAAGATAATCTGATTTTATAACACAGCAGTATGTTAACATTTAAAAATCTGTGCTTCAGTAAATTATTAATATGAGAGATTAGCTCACAGAGTTAGTTTAAGAAACTTGCTTCTGTTCTTCATATACTAACAAAAACATGCATGAAACCTGGAGATTTAAGCCTAGTTAACTCTTCATTGGCATGTGTGTTCCTTAAACCCAATAGGCTAAACCACTTTTCCCTTTCGCTTCCTTTTTTACATCTGTTTCTATACTTAGAGTCCCTCTGATACTGTGTTTCCTCATGTTCTATCTCCATCCCCCTTCACTAGATTCTAAGCTCCTTAAAGTCTACACCATATTTGGGTGGTCCTGGTTGTACTTGTAATTGTAATCTGGTTACAATGCTGAAATTTTAAACTATTTCCCAGCCAATCCTCCAAACATTTTTCTAGGCTTTACAAATAGTAAAGAATAGTGAAAAGAGTTTAAGATAGGCAAAGACACATGTAAGAGTCCAATAAATACATCATGATCACAGTCATCTAAAGAAACGAATTAGAGTAATATGCACAAGAAACTTATTCTGGGTACAGCACATGAAAAAACGTTCTCGGAGATATGTGAATAAAATTCCTTGCATTCATATTTTCCTTTTATCTAAAAAAAAAAGCTTTGACAAAGATAAACCAGAGCTGGAGTACAAGATTCAGCCTTTGGTAAATCATTAAGTGGTTAAATTGGTTTTAACCTCCATTTCCCCCTTTAAGAATTCCTGTCCATGTCTGTCTCTGGCGAGTTCTGATCACATCCTGGCTGTTGAAGGCCTGCCACCAAGAGGGTAGAGGGGATCTTTCTCTCCCACTGTCCCTGGCAAAACCAATATTCACTGGTTTTCTCACTACTCCAGGGCGCTGCTCTCTGACAATATGAACGTGAATACACCTTTTAACATGTGTGACTAGTATGGATATTTTCACCTCGGCCCCCCAGAAGGATAGCAAAAGGGTGTAAATTTTACTTCTATCTCAGGCTTGTGGTTACTGATTTATCTTGTAAAAAAAAAATCTTACTTTAGTTTACCCACTTCTTCCTTCTTAGATGTACAAAACAGAAGAAAGAAAGTTTCCTTTTGCAAATTGCTAAAAAGGCAAGACAAACTCTGAGCCTGCTCATTTCCCCTCATACAGCATTCTAAAAATGGCAAGTGAGTGTCTAGGCTGAATTTTTCTTGTGCTGTGTTCCCAACAGTATTCCTGGACATACTGGGTTTTCTTTTAAGGAACTATAACTGCACAACAGGCTACTTTGTATTAACACAGCGTCCCCCAGCCTTCAGATCGCTTTCCTAGTCCTTATGTCATTTGACCCACACGATGGCCCTATGCAGTGGTAGCTGAATTTTACAGATGAGTCAACAGAGCTCCAGATGGGTTAAGGGACTGGCCTCTAAGGGGCAGAATCGGTCCAGAGCTCTGTCTTGCTGGCTTCGTGCCTCTGCCAGAATATGCTTGCTGAAGATTAAATAGCTGCTTTTGATTCTGGTAGATATTCATCTCAAAAGGAGGGGGAAAAAAACCCTCTTGTATCTTCATTCCATATCATTTGAATATTAAATTTTTCTTACCTGTTTCAACTCAGGGTGACTTCTTTGTTTACTTAATTGACTGGTAATTCCTTTGTTTACTCCCCCCCCCAATCTTAAGAACAAAGTCATGGTTACATTAGCATTTAGCATTTTTTTATGAAATTTGAGTGTTTCAGAATGGGTAATTTAGGCAGGCATGTATGTAGAATTTTGCATTTTAATTAAAAAGCCTCAAAATGAAATGAACCTCTGACAGTAACAAATGACTACTTCTAAAAGCTACGTTGCTATTTGATATATGTTCAGTGTTTTCTTGTGGATAGTCAGTCCTACGACTTGTTTCAAGAAAAGTGACAGGACTGAAACAATTAAAAGAGACAAAGCTGCTCTTTTTTAATCATATGCTCATAAATAAAATTGGGTTGTGAATTATTTCCAGAGAAGCAATTGACAAAGTGTAAGTAAATCACTCTAAGAACTAAAGCTGTCTTGCTTTTTTTTTAGAATGTTCAAACCAAACCTGTATCCTTGTCCAATTATGAATTTCCTTTGACAAATAAATATTTACAAAGTATGAAATATAGACTTTGTGTACTTCCTAAGGCCAAAGCATACTGTGAAAACTAAAATTTAATATTTTCTCTCATCTCAAATACAGCAAAATAAGAACATAACTTAAAAATCATTCTCTCTTGTAGCAGACTGTCCATTAATCACTCTTTAGGTAATATTGGCTTCATGAGTCTTCAGGTATAAAGAAAAACTGTAATTTCTAGATTGGAAAATCTGAGTATTTATGGATTTGAAGAAAACAATAACATCTAGCAAAACAGAATTTTCTGTAAGCCCCATGATGAAGTCAAGAAGGAGAGAACTTTCAGCATCCCCCCATTTTCTTGTGAAAATTCTTTATGTTTTAAAGGGCTTGATTGGGTAGATCCAAGGGTTAATTTACTTGTGATCTGGGAAAAGACTGAGACTTGCCTTATTATATTTTTTTAAATTTTTTTTTAACTGGTGTGTGGGAGGAAGGTAGAAAGAGGCCCCAGAATGAATTCACTAATTGGGGTTTTCACCTGCTGTGAGTCTAATCGAATACAAAGCCTTATTTGTAGCTGAAGAGGAAGGGAGATTATGCAGAGTGTCAGAATTTCTGCCTAGTTTTGAAATTCCTGTTATTCGGCACAATTGTTTGGGAAAGGCAGACAGATAGTTACAGCTTTGAGCGCTTGTTAAGGTAGACCGGGAATGCTGTCCTAGGTCTACTGGAACCACCTGAACTGGTTACCCATTTTTAGCAGGAGGCCCTCTGTTTGCTTTACCTGGGGTAGGCTATAGCTGGCAGGCTAATAGGTACCCGAATTCTTTCCTGGGAAGCAACCGCTGGCCCGTAAGGTTAATGAAGTGTGGCTTTATTTTCGTGAAGATGTTCAACTTCACATCTTTTCAGATGTTCAGTGTGATAGAGGTGGCTCTGGGAAGCTTTGAAAAATCTTATTAGAAGCAAATCACATGAGAGGGAATCTGAGTGCAACTCGATTTGGAACCTATTTGGTGAAATCTCTGGTTTGGATGGCAGCTGGCTCTGAGAACTTTCCTCAGACTGGCTTAATCTGTCTCCCTGCAGGGGAAGGGCCTGGAAAAATAGGCTTTTGTGTGGGTCTGAATGTAGACGCCTCTTCATTTACTAGTTAACATGAACTGACTGGAGATTTTTACATCCAGAAGATGCTGGTTTCAGATGGATCTAAAGAGACTGTTACACATATTTTAATTAGTGCACCGTGTTATTTGCCCTAACTAGCAGTGACTCACCATCATTGTAAGCATTTATTAGATGTCCGATTCAGTGCTCACAGCTCATACTTGTACTTTGCACAGAGAAACATGGAATACTTACGGGTTTGCTAAATATGTGGATGGTGAAATTTTACTGTAAAATACCTATTATGCTTAACTGAAGTAGTACCTACATTCCAAATGATTTTTAGAAAACGATGCGGGTTAAACTTAAGATGGGCTAGGGAAGGCTAGGCAGTTCAGGTGGAGACTCCTGGAGCGAGAGGAAGCTGGCCCCTAGGGGTGGTGAAGTCCCTCAGGGCCATCCCCAGGCAAGTGCCCAGCGCAAACCATTCCCTTTCTTTCTCCTTTCCCATTCTGCTCCTCATTTCATATTGGTAAAACCTGGCTAACTCTGACCCTCAAGCAGAGTAAAAAGAAAAGCATGTGTTTGTGGAACATCGAGCAGCCTGGTCTCTGCCCTTGGCCTCATCCACAACCTTGACCTTCCAGCACTGATATTTCAAACCAGTGGCTCCAATCCAGACATCTCCCCTCTATGCTCCGGGCTCAGATGTGGTACTCCCTTTTACATCACACGGCCACCTCGAACTCATCATGCTTAAGAGTGAATTGATCCTCTCTCCCTGGCCCTCTTCTGCCTGAACCTGCCCCCCTCCTCCTGACATTCCTGGCTTGTCGAATATTACTCATCCAGGCTTGGGATTCACCCGAGAGCAGAGTGACTCAACCTCGGCTGCCAGTGAGAATCCCCTTAAAAATTTCGGTGCCCAAGGCCATTAGATCAGACCTGCAGGGTGGTGAGATGCAGTGGTGGCCAAGCTTGAGGCCCAGGATCCTAGGTCGTCCCTTTCATCCATCGGTGTGTCTGATCAGTCATGACTCCTGTAATGTATAACCTTATTATTTCTCCACTCGGTGCCACTTCCGCTGTTCAGATCGTCTTCATACTGCAATCCCCTTGTATCTGGTCTCCTAATTCCAGACTCTTCTGACCCAGCCCCCATTCATTTCCTGAGTGCTTTTTCTAAAAGGCAAATATGACAGAACCACACTCAATGCTCACATTCAGACCTTTCAGGACACAGGTCAAACTCTGGATCATTTTCAATTTGCCCACCTACTGAATCTCTTGACATTCTCTCCCAAGGATCAAACAGACCACTGAAGCTCTTGAAAAGAAAAAGCTGTTTCTGGCTTCTTTACCTTCACACCTGCTGTTACCACCATTTGTAATTGTTGATTTGCCTTTACCCCCAACCCACCAGAGGCTCCTTTTGCACCTACTGAGGAGGCTTCTAGAAAGAACTGTTGAATGAATGAACCCAGTCTTCTTTTCAGCTCCAACAGACGGAGTTAACTTATTTCTCCTTCAGGGGGGAGGGTCCCCATTCAGCATCCAATTTAGTGACCCAGAGGGTGACTTTGACTGGATGGGTCCCTGTTTGGTCAGGAGCCTGGAAGAAATAGATGGTACATGCAAAAGTGGTACTTGAAAAGAATGTAAGAAAAAGGCTATTTACAAAAAACCTGAGCAGTGTCAGGGGAAGAACAAGAGCAAAGGGAGAACCTGGAAAATGCTGTTGCTGTAGAAATGCCAGCCCAGCTTGTGGCCTTGGGTAAAGGAACTTAGCCACTGCCAGGTCCAAGGCCAACAGGAGGGAGCTTGAGGAATGAAATGCAAACATCTCCCTCCTCCTGCCCTTTATCTCCGGCTGTAGGCTTTTCCTCCTGGCCTCCCGTTAGCTGAAGGCAAAAGGAAGCCAAAGGGCACCCAAGAGCCTGACTGATGACATCCCCAGAGGCCCAGCCTCCTGGGGCGCAGAGCAGAGTGGAGAAGGGCAGAGAATAGAGCTGGAGGGGGGACTGAGAGGATATCCAGCACAGTCCCTTCCATCAGAGAGGTCTACGTTTTTCTAAGCAACATTTTTAAGGGGTTTAAAGACTAAAGTTTTGGGTATGGAGGAATTTAGACTTCACTCTATCTCATTCCTTCCTTACCCCTTTTTGTAGCAAACCTACCCCCTCTGCTGTCAGACAGCAGTGAGATTGCTTACTAGCACAGAAGAAAAAAAAAATACAGATCTTCCCCTACAGTAAAGGAGGCCACATCTCCCCATGGCAGCATGGTAGAGTGGCATAGGCCTTGGAGCAAAACTCCCTGGTCCAGTCCTTGCACTGTCACATTCTCGCCACAGTGTGAGCATGAGTATAGCTCATGGTAAATTCTGGAGTCAGAATTGCAATCTGTCCTTTCTGGTGGCAGAGCCCCCATGTTCCTTTCATGTCTCTGATTCACGCCAAAACAGTAATGATAGCTACTATAAACAACATATTGTCATACATAGCATCATTATAGAATTTTTATATGAAATGAACATTTATAAATTACCTTTTCTTAATGCCTTTTCCTAATAAGCAAATTCATCATTTAACTGAAACTGACAATAAAACAGTTACTGTGATGCCCATGTCATTTCTTAATAATTCTTGGAGTATTTAATTTCTAAAATAACATCAAGAGTTGGGAACAAGTCTTCAAGTGCCTATAACTCCAGTCTAAAAAAGAACTTAAAGATGTATTTTTGAGGATTGCCATCTGTCAAATTTAAGAGAAGAAAAATCGGAATAGTGATTTCTTATTTTCCATTCTTTTTCATTGTCCAACGAATGGTTCCTAGTAGTTATCCCAGTGAGCAGTGAGAAAAAAGAATTAGACTGTTTATATTTTAGAGAAACCTATCAGGCCTGAATCTTCAGTGGGTAATTTCAGAGTGTAAAACAAACAGATAAAACAAAAATAACAAGAAAGGAGAAGCATGACAAAGCACAGGTGTGGCAAACCTTTAACTGATTGATTTCTGATGTGTACAAATGTCCATGCTGTGAGGTTTGTGTCTTTTCATTGAAATAAACATAAACAGTATTTAAGTGATTTGCCACATTGACACAGGGATTGGTTACTGATTAATAGCAAAGGCCACAACTTTCTCATCACAGAATACTAATCCTTCTTCCCTCACCAAGATAGAGACAGACCTAGAATCTGCAGTTCCACCAAGGGACAGCCTCACCCAAAGGGAATCCTAGTGTGCCCCCCTCAGACCATAATAGAAGCTGCCTCCACCACTCACTGGCTCAAAATTGCTAAAAGACAGCATTAATAAGTGTCAATTTATGAGGCCGAATGCCAGCAGAAGTGCTTTATTTGCTTTAAAATAGCAAAACCAATCCTACCTACATGCACAAGGCTTTAGTGATAACGTTTACGTTTTTATTTGGTTTGTCAACGGGAATGAAGAAACCTGGCACCCCCTTTCCCTTTTGTTCCTGTACTTTATTTATTTTTTTTGCTTCTTTTGTCATTCTGTAGCAGACAGTAAAGGGAGATTGATGTCCGCAGTCCTTTTAGCTCAAACGTTCTACAACGTTCTACGGAGGTGGGGGTGGGGAAATGTTGAGCAAAAAAGTGGATATTTTAAAAAGAAAAAGGGGGGCATGTTTTCAACTGTAAACAGAAGTGGGAGGAATGGACCAGGAGAGTGAAAGGCAAGTAGTTGAAAGAAGATAAAAAGAAAAAGCAGGCCCATAAAATAAATGGACAAGGAGGGACAATGGAACCACGAAGGGACTTTTATCTTAAAATACTCCGGGGACTCTAATGGAAGGTATTATGTGAAGGTTGCAAAAACTTACTGTGCTAATGAAGGCTGTCTTCTTTTCAGAATATTTCCTCGCTTGAAATAATTTTGCATAGTTAACCTGCATCGTCACATGGCACACTCTAGGATTTGCAGTATTTGAACTGTCCCCTGCCACTTTTCTGATAAAATGTTCAATTGGAAATGGATTCCTTTTTAGATTTCTCGAAAATAATACCAAAAGACCAAACCATGCCACACCACTGGTGGTGGTGGTGGTGTTTTCTTTAGAGCCTATAACCAGCGTTTCTCAAACTTCAGTCTGCTCTTTCTGATTCAGTAGGTCTGGGCT
This sequence comes from Enhydra lutris kenyoni, assembly GCF_002288905.1. Lineage (NCBI taxonomy): Eukaryota > Metazoa > Chordata > Mammalia > Carnivora > Mustelidae > Enhydra > Enhydra lutris. The sequence continues at coordinate 13,017,855 of NW_019154107.1, read as the reverse complement.
GAGACTCCAGCATTCTTTTTCATCAAAAGTTCGCAAGTGACGCTGATACTGCCCTCCCCCACTTTGAGACCCACAGCCGTTTCACAAATACAAATGCTTCCTAAGAAGCTCATTTAGCCCAGGATGAGCATAACCTGAGTTTCATGTCTTTACAGCCCTACCACTTTAATCTTGGATTGAGGGAAAGCCGGGGCGGGGAGAACTCTGTGATTTTTTTCTCTCTCATTCTCTGAAAAAAACAAAAACAAAAACCAAACTCTGAACCCACACACTTAATTATCTGCAATGAGGTCATTTGCACCTAGGTCATTTATTTAGGCAACAAGTAGTCTTGCTGGAGGTTTTAAGACGGTGCTAGCAGGGCGGTGTGGGGCTTTCAGGTTCCTAGGACTACCTTAAATCTGTGCCTCCGTCAGTCTTTCCTTTCTCCTTTCCGTTTGGCAAGGCCGATTCCCCACTGCCGGGTCTCTGGGAGCCCGGGTTCCCAGGTCGCTAGGTGGGGGGCGGAGCCCGGCCCGGCCCCGCCCCGTCTGCCTGCAGCGCCCCCTCCCCGCCCGCCTGCCTGCCCGCGCCGGCTCCTCCGCAGTGCTTTCAGCTGCGAGCCTGGGCGGCGGCGGCGCTCGACTTTCGCGGAGCCCGGCGGCTCTGGAAAACTCACTCCTCCGCTCGCGCCTTCCTTCGACCACCGAACCCTTGCAACCATGAGGGAGCAGCTCAAAGGGTAAGTGCATCACGGCCCCCTTCGATCGCCGCAGTCCGTGCACTTGTGGCACGAGCAGGGGGCAAACCCGGGCGGCCAAAACTTGGACAAGCGCAGCGGCGGGACGCCTGGCGGCCCGGCGTCGGGGAACCTGCCCCGCGGGTCCTTGCTGCGCCGCTGCAGGTGCGTCCCCCGGGGCTTGCCCCTCAGCGCCAGGCTTGCGGCGAGCCCCTTCCTCTGGCTTTGGGATGGGCTTGAAGAGAAAAAGCTGATTTCTCGCCCTACCCGAAGGGGACAGCGCGTTCTCCACCCGGCGATTGGGGCCGCGGGAGCTTTTCGCTCCTTCCCGGGCTGTGTGAACGTGAGCCAGACAGGCTGTTCCTAAATTGTCGCCCGATCTCGCGGAGGGAAGGGGCGCGCGAGGTTTTACCTTCCATTGCACTGCAAGTGCCAAAAGGTCAACTTTCTGCCTGATTTCTTCCGAGGATTCCAACTGACATTCCCCTTGTTGGCTTTTTTACTGTGTTCATTCCATGCCCCCACGACTTGCAGAAATCAGGAAACAGAGAAAAAGCAATTAAAGCCCAGAAGTCCAGGATTTGACATACAGGGAGGATAAAGTGTTTTGTTATGGTGGTTTTTTGTTTTGCCCTCTGGGGTTGAGTGTGCAGTCATTTCTGGGTGTCCTTTTCTCGGGTTTCTCCAGGTGCCTGTGCTCGTCTTTAACCGAAGTTTGTCATTCCACATCTGATCTCGGCAACGAAAAGGGCAGGACAGTTTATCTCCGTTAAATTTGAAGTTAAGTTTGAAGCTGAAATTGAAAGGGTTCAGTTGCCTGACGGAGGCATAATATTAATTATCAAATGCTTTGACATCATGAAAAAAAAGGGCATCCGATTTCCGTGGCGACCCTAGGTCTTTAAGTGAAATCTACATTCTTCCTTGGCGGAAAGCTCCTCTTGGACTCCCTGCTTTGTTATCCCTGTCACCTCTCCTGGTCACCCCCCTCCCCATCACCCTTTCTCTTTTGCCTGGGTTTTTTATTTCCTTGTGCCACATCCCCTCTTTGCAGGATACAGTTGCTCTTGGAGAAGCTAGAGAAGCAAATGAGAAAACACAGTTATGTGAAAGGTCTCTGACCCTTGATCACCATGGAATTGGTTTCAGACAGTGTTGTTTGATCTTGGATTGGACACAACCCTGAAGTGAAATTGCTTTGGCCAAAGTTGAGGGTGGGTGGGATTTAAGCCCAAAAAGCAAATAGAAGGAGGACAAGTAACAGCTGGCACAATCACGGAGGCAGTCATCTTTGGCCTGCCTTGAGCCAAACAGAATAAAATGTTAAATATTCCAGGGAACAAGAAGCAGAGACTAGAATAGGATTTATGATGCCCAGATTGACACCCATTTCCCCCAACCCCCTCCACAGTAGCAGAAACTTTTAAATATGTTTTCCCATTCCCACCCTGCCGGTATTCCAGCAGTGCAAGCCAAGTTCAACATTCAGCATGCAAATGCCAAGGTTCCTCTAGAAAAAGAGTCTGATCCCCAGATTAAAGGGAAATGATTTTGTGGTGTGGATCAATGGGTTCCAGATTATATATGAAGCCAAACTCTAATCCTCTGCAAATTGCAAGAGAACGGTACCTTTTTATACCGCTGCGTAGCGATTAGTTTCCTCCCCAGGAAGTAGTGGAAAGATACTTTTTAAAAAGGCAACTGTTTGGAATATTTTCAGTACCCAGTAACAGTGGTAGCAGAAGAAATCTTATTTTAATTAGGCAACTGCCATCCCCCCCCCAAGTAGAAATTTGTTACTTTTTATAACTGTTTAATGTTTGTTTTTAAGAAACTAAAAAAGCAATTCCAGTAAGTCTGATTATTCCAGCACTGACAGCAGGAACAGCTCTGAGGCAGTTATAATAACCTTGCACACTACTTGAAACTAAAGGTGAGAGAAAATTTAAATTGTATGGTAGGAAATTAGGTCAGCCCTGTGCTCAGTAGAGTAATGCTTTAATTTCTTATTATTGACAAGTGGGTGTTGCCCGGATCTTTTGTCACATCCAGTGGTTTGGTATTTTAATTTGCATTTCTTACCATGGCCCCAAATAAAAGGGAAAAGAGAGATTATTGTAATTTGTACACATTTTGAAAGGAGGGGAAGTCAGTTTGTAAGGCTGTTCCGAGAGGCATATCTGATACCAGGCTTTGGAACCAGCAGGGCCAAAATCAGTAACATGTTTTAAAGCTTTATAGAGCATCTTAAGGATTATTTACGAAACTCGTCTCTGTGTTAATGGGCATGCAGAATTTTGATCTATGTGGAACATCATTATTCTCCGGAGACTGACCAAAGATGTGCCCGCTAACTTGTGAGCAGGTTTCAGAATTTAGTTTTTGGTTGGGCATGGGGTATGGAGAGCACGTTTCCGATGTGAAAAGTGAACAAAAAAAAAAAAAAAGACACTTCCAAGAATGGCACCGCCCACGCCCCCACCACCAGCTCCCCGGCTGGGCATCTCTTTCTGTGTTTTCTGTACATTCCAGGTATACACCTGAGCTGCTTCTGATTCACCACTGTTTTTGAAACTAGACACAGTAATAAATATAGCTGTAAAATCTCTCTTGATCACTAGCCAAAAATGGGCTTGTCCTATAAGGCAGGATGTAGATAGGAGTCTCACAGATTTGTGCCTCCGGTGGATTACTGTCCATATTCATCTTTTCTTTCTCTTCGGGGGGGGGGGGTTCAGTATGTTTCACAAGGGCTGTGAATTCACCACACACCGAAAACACCCACATGCAGTGAAGCGAACATTTGGTTCATCTTATAGTTCCCAAAGAATCGGAAGTCGTTGGAGCTGGGTTGTCAGTCGTTCTCAGCATTAAATGGTGAGGAGATTATTTTTCTATTTGTGAGGATTAGTCACACCCTTTATTCTTTTCTTCTTTCCACTTGTGTTCCCTTCTCTTGCTTGGTTCTGGTTTGCAGCTGAAGTGAAACTAAGACTGTACAGATGAAATCCCAATCTGTTTTCTGGTTACTTGGCATTGCTTACAAAGAAAAGGCTTGCGTGTTAGAAGGCAAGGAGGTAAAAGAGAATGGGCTTTTGGATTTGTTTGGGTTCATTTATCTAGGTTATTCAAGGCCTCCCACCCAGTATCCCAGGTAAGTGGGAAAATGAGCACTTATAAAGGCCCATATCCAATAGCCGGTGAAGTGGGGCTCCACACAGGGGCTGAGACTTTCTGCTGTCATCCAGCAAAGGAAACTGTGGTTAAACTAAGGACTCACGGATGAAAACAATTTTGAAAATCCTTCTCACCATTTTGACCCACTGGAATAAATTCCTTGGAAAGGTAGAAATGTCAGTAGATTGACCATCAGGTTTGTTTTAGAGCGAGGCAGCCTCGTGAAGGGGCGGGGGGGGGGGGGGGGGGGGGGGGGGGCTCGCATTCACTCCCTGTGGGATTCTCCTCCTGTCGCTCATATGCAAGTTTCTCTTTTCTTTGGGAATTGCCTTTGACATGACTCACCCAGGCACTGTGTTCTTCCCCTTTGAAGTCCATTACAGATGCTGCCTTTTCAGAGCCCTTGTCTCTGCTTCTGTCTGGTCAGGTTGATCAGCTCAGACAGACGTTTTCCTGCCCATCTACTACTGAAGATGCTACAGTCCTCCCACACAGCATGGAGATGGGACTTTATTGTCATGCATTGTGGGAATTAAGGGCCCATATGTGTGGACACACGTGCTTTCCCCCCTCTTTTCCTTCCCTCCCTCCCTCCCTCCCTGGTGTTCTCATATGCATGGCCTTGGGAAATGACAGAGGCCTAAACGCAGGGTGGTCTTTCATTGCTGGGCACTTTCCGAGCTGAAAAACACCCGAGAACAAGCCAACACTTTTTCCACGAAGCTGCAAGCTGCAGCCTCCTTGTGCTGTGCATATAAAGTACCAGTTCTGCCCACCTCTTCTCCAGATCAGAAACCAGCTTGGTTGTGGCGCTTCCTAAAACCCCCGAAAGCACGGACCGCGTGCGTGCGTCTTCGGCTCTCCTTGCCCTTTAAGACTTGGATGTCACTCTGGTATGTTCCCTCCGCTGAGAAGCCCCTCTTGCCCTCCTCACACGAGAATTGTCTCTGTGGAAGAGGAAACCAGAAATGAACGTGTGTGCGGGAGAGACCGAAACAGCCCCTGGCAAGTCAGCATTGTCTCGTAACTTTCTTACCCGAGTCTTTCCTCTTCCATTCCTGGATGGCAAATAATCAGAGGGGATAGTCTTGGAAGGTGTACAGTTTGGGGAATTTCCACCCACTTTGTGACATTTACTATCGTATTTCACAAACCACAATAAGTATTTCTCCTTTCAACTTTCTTTTTAAACAGGTAATTCACAGGGAGTGTTTTTTTTTGTTTGTTTGTTTTTTGGGTTTTTTTTTTGTCCTCTACAAAGGCTTGGCCAGCAAGGTGGATCCACGTCTATAGTGTCAGCAACTAGAAAAACTCGCTTTCACTGGGCGTCAGTTTGGGGGCCACAGAATGAACAAAGCCATGCACTGAGCACCAGAACATGCTGGTCACTGAATCCCTTCACTCTCCCAAGTGAGGAGGCCTGCCCCAGATTGTGCAGTTAGTAGGGCTCAGAGCCAGAATCCAGTCCTCACATTGAAACTCTGTGCTGAGGTTGCTTGTCATCGTTGCCCTCCCCAAACTCTTCTTTCCGTGTGAGGCATCTGTACTTGGTGTTCACCTTGAAGTGCCCACATGTAAGCGGTTTCTCTTCCCTGCAGCCCCCACCCTTCCCCTGACGATCAGGAACAGGCTGTGCGTATGGCTTCTGTAATACCTGTCTTCAGGGCTGCATTTTACCCTATCAAAGCCCATCATGTAATCCCTGAAAATGGGAAATATGATGCTATGGGGATTTAATGTAGATGGGCCAAAGTAAGCAAAAGTATATGTGGTTATCTCTTCTGGATTTATTCATGCAACCGAATTAGGAACAAAGGTGTTTTGTTCTTTTTGTGGCCAGAGCTGATAGCTGGTAACTACACTTAGCTGAACTTCAAGAAATGGGAGAGAACTGTGAATGCTTCATTCAGGCCCAAGTAAATATAGGAAAAGGTGGGCCGGTGTGTGGAGTACTGGGGGGAAAAAGGCACTTGAGAAGGAAGTCATGGGGAGAGGGAAGGTAGGACAGATTGGTCGGGCACTGGCTAGACCTTAAGCCAAAGTGAAATGCCGTCATTGTGAGTATGAGACCTGGATATGGAGAAGGAGGAGTAATGGAAAAATGTCAAGGGTTGTGAAAGCCACTGAGAAGTGAGGTGATTTATTTATTGAATCAATGTCCTATATCTCTTTGACAGGGTTGAGTAACCCTTGTCAGTGTCCTTTCTGAACGGTCTACATTGGACAGGCGAAGAAATCCTGGTTTTTGATTATTGATTATATAACCAAGTCATTTTATAACAACAGAAGCACAACTGACTTGTGGGTGCCAAGAAGAAACAAATTCTGGTTCCCAAAGCGTATTCGTGTTGCTTTTTCCTTTAAGGGCGATGGTAGCAGCCTCTCGCTGCTTGTAAGAAACATTCTCAACTGCGTGGACTGAAGTCCTTTGAAGTAACCTTTGAAGTAACATTGCCGAATGAACTAGAAGCAAACCATACTTTTCTTTCCTCCTTTCCTTCACTACCCATTATAAATTCTAAAGTCTCTCTTTGTATTTTCTGTTTTAGCCACGAGACCCAAACAACTTGCTGGGACCATCCCAAAATGACAGAGCTCTACCAGTCTTTAGGTAAGGACATGGCCACGTTTGCTTCAGGTTAAATGGCAGGTGACTCACAGGATAAAGGGCTCGTAGTGTGCACGTTGTTGGTTGCCTAAATCTGTCACGAGATTGTTTAAAGGGTGAAAACGACTGCACGTTGTTGGTTGCCTAAATCTGTCACGAGATTGTTTAAAGGGTGAAAACGACACCTTTCTACCCAAAATTGACAGCTTCCTTTTCCACCGAGGTTCTTTAAAAATAAGTTTTAGAATGTCATCGATTGCTGAAAATTCAATATACCTGAGAGGGCCAAAAGGTCTTTGTAGTTTTCTTTGCTGCATAGAAGGATGGAAAAAAAAATACTTGCAATTTATGGCAATTGTTTTTCCCACCAAGAAAGCAAACTGTTTCAAGTTGTTCTTATCGATTTCTTCCCTGCGAACTCAAGACAGCACTTTTGCCAAACCACAGGTATTGTGGTAGGAATTTTCTGCAGTCTTTTCCAGTGCTTATAATTCCCAAGCCCATCAGGTCATCCATGTGAACCATTTAAAAGATTTCTCTGCTATGTCTTGTCTTGTTTGTGTGAGAGCCTGACAATTTTCTTCCCCCTCACAACTGGGAATTTTTTGAACAGACACACAGCCTCCAAATAAGAAAACATAAGGGGCGCCGGGGTGGCTCAGTGGGTTAAGACTGCCTTCGCCTCAGGTCATGCTCTGCATGACCTGCTCAGCAGGGAGCCTGCTTCCCCCTCTCTCTGCCTGCCTCTCTGCCTACTTGTGATTTCTCTCTGTCAAATAAATAAATAAAATCTTTAAAAAAACATAATTCTTTTAATGCTTCATGAAAGTACACTCTGTACCATTTTAGATCTTTGGAGAGTAATCGGAAATGAATTATCTTACATAGTAACTAGCTGTTTGTGTAATTAAAGAAATAAGTCTTCTGTACTACTAAAATGATTTTTAAAGTCTGCTTCTTTGTGAATGGTTGTATTTGTAGACTAAAATGCATAAGGTGAACTCTTGGGGTTTAAATTATGTGACAGTGCCCATGGGAATCAGGGTGATCAGACCAATTTTGTGCATGTGTGAGCACACGTGTGTGTGTGTGTGTGTGTGTGTGTGTGTGTGTGTAGCTATTGCTGACTTGCTATAATAGGTTCTCGTTGGTTAATGAATTGAAATTACAGTGATGGGGTAGGAGACATTATATATTTATTTATTTTTTAAGATTTTATTTATTTGACAGAGATCACAAATAGGCAGAGAGGCAGGCAGAGAGAGAGGGGGAAGCAGGCTCCCTGTGGAGCAGAGGTAGAAGACATTAATCAAAAAATTGTTTTCCCAGACTTTTTCTAATTATGCATGAGATTAGTTCCTTCCAGAAAATCCAAAAAATACAAATAAAAAGCTGAAAAACAAAAGATGTCACTTGTAATTCTGGCCAGATATATCCATTATATTTCAATTAATGCTGTATCATTTTAGTTTAGCAGTATCTATGTACGTATGTGTAGGGGTGTGTGTGTATGTATGCATTGCACATATGTACACAACACTTTTAAAAATTTTAAGAAAATTGGGATCAGCTACTCTTTAAGTGTTATATTTTCAGTTCTTACAGAATGTTTCTGGCTTACAGTGCTGCACTGTTTAGACTGCAGGTGGAGAACTTAAATGCTCATATTTTGGCAAATTGAGAGAGAACGGAGGCCTCATCTGAAGTAGGCAGCAGTTTTGCTCTCAGGACTTGTCATTTTTCAAGAGAAGTGAGAAATCTGTCGATCAAGAGCTAATTTGAACTCGTCTGTAAACCTGAATGACTTACACCCATTCAGGCCACTTGTAATGTTTTATCTCTAATCAGAGTGACTTGTAGTTACAATATTTGAACTTACTGTTGCTTAAAAATCTTTATTATAGAATTAATAATTCAGGTTTTTTGAAGTTTAAAAATATAGGCAAGCTAATAGACAAAAAAGAAGAAAAGGCAAATCCTCTGTAACCCACCTTTTAGAGTTAACTAATACTTAAAAATCTAGTAGGTAGCTTCAAAAATTTCTTTCTGTATATACATTTTTACAAAAGTTGGATGGTTCTGTTTTATAATCAACTTTTTTTCACCTAAATGTAATGTACCATGGCCATATTTCCATTTCATTACATTGTATTCTCTACTGGTTTGCTTTTAATTGCTCTGTAATGAGAAACCACAAACGTGGTTGACAAAAAGCTAATTATGAACTATCAATGAGTAGATGTTTATACCTTCAGTAGGAATTAAATACAACTTTTATCATCATATTTCTGAAGTTTTCTCAATAATTCAAATGTGGTGGTACACTCCAGGCTGGTAATCTGGCAGGATTTCTGACCTTGAACAGATCACCTGACTTTGGGAGATAATAGAATTCCAGGGTTGCAGGGGGATTGAGAGCTCATTTATTACAAGCTTTTTCTTTGATGAAGTCAACTTTACTGATATGATTCACTTATCGTAAAATGCAGCCACCTTAAATAAGTGGTCACCAGGGCACCTGGGTGCCTCAGTGGGTTAAAGCCTCTGCCTTCAGCTCAGGTCATGATCCCAGGGTCCTGGGATCAGCCCCGCATTGGGCTCTCTGCTCAGCGGGGAGCCTGCTTCCTTTCCTCTCTCTCTGACTGCCTCTCTGCCTGCTTGTGATCTCTGTCAAATAAATAAAATCTTTAATAAATAAATAAATAAATAAGTCGTCACTTCCAGTGTCCTTTGAAATTCTGCTCTTAGCTCTCCCAGTAACAATCATCTTAGAAATTAACTGGTGTTGAGGGGCGCCTGGGTGGCTCGATTGTGAAGCGTCTGCCTTTGGCTCAGGTCATGATCTCAGGGTCCTAGGATCAAGTCCTGCATCTGGCTCCCTGCTCAGCGGGAAGCCGGCTTCTCCCTCTCCAGCACCCCCTGCTTCTGTTCCTCTCTCACTGTCTCTCTCTGTCAAAAAATAGTAATAATAAATTTTTTTTAAAAAAGAAGTTAACTGTTGTTGAAATTTGTCTTACGACTTTCAGAACTGAAATTACCAGTGTTTGTGTTACAGTCAGATGTTAACAGGCTGATTTTTATCCAAACAGAGACTCATTCAATAACATCTTCTGAGTGTTGAGAGCGCACTGTGTGTGCTCTGCATTGAACATGTATGCAACCGTTGTGGGCTGTGGAAGATACCGACGTCCATATTTCACAGGGTAGTAAAGTCAGGTGCAAAAAAAACCATTTATCAGGGCCACACAGCTCTCTGGGGCTATATTGGGATTTTCTCAGGGTCCTCTATTAGCATTTTCACTCATCTCATTGATTTTTATTTTTATTAACTCAGTTAAAGCATGCCCACGTGGGTTACTGTGCACCTGCTACAAATATGTACGAATTGACAGTTTTACCCGTGGATAGAGAGTGACTTGAGTAGTATTTCTGGAACAAACCATTGCATTTCTACAGATGATACAGTGGGTTCCTAGACAGTAGGCACCCTTCCTTCCAGTGTTGGAAATGGTGGAGTTTGTTACATGTGGTGGAGTTTGTTACATTCTATAACCCTGAGATGACCTACAAGATTAAGTGTTATTTCTGCCCTCACCCACCCCTTCCAGTGTTTTGAAGTTGAAATACAAGCGTAACCTACTAAAAAGAAACCTTTCATTTCTTTTTGATTTTTGTATATTGGCTTATCTTTTTTAGTCACAAGATAGCTCTTTAGGTCCGAGTTGCTACTTTGAGCTCTAGAATAAGTGTTGGAAGCAGTCATCTGCACGCAGTTTATGAAAGGTATCATGAAAACAAAACTGCCGTGTGGTTGGGTATGTTCAGTGTTTTAGACAATATAGGTCTGAAGTAGTACCTCACCACGGCGCCTGGGTGGCTCAGTCGGTGAACCATCTGCCTTTGGCTCACGTCATGATCCTGGGGTCCTGGGATGGAGCCCCGCATCGGGCTTCCTGCTCAGTGGAGAGCCTGCTTCCTCCCTCTGCCTCTGCCCCTCCCCGTGGCAGCTATATTGATTCACAATATACAGGAAACAGGACACATTTCCTAAATATGCCACTTCTGAGAAGACTTCCATTCTCAAATTGGCCCAAATCCCCAGCCAGACTGATAAAGGCCCGTTTGTTACCGTCCCTTATCCCCAGAGCATTCAGGTGTTCTCCCTGCACCCTCTCCCTGAGCTCTGGGCAGCGTGCTGTTAGAGACTGAAAGCATTTTGGATGGACTGAAAAAGTAGCATTTGAGCACTGACTGATGGAAGGCTAGGATGTTACTTCAGATGGTAATATTTGCATTCTCTAGTTAATAGAATGATAGGTAGTTTTCTTTGTGATTTTCTACAATGAATGGATATTACTTACAATTAGATGTTTAGCATAAAACGTTTCTTCATCATTCTCCACTCCTTGGTGTCCCTACAGCTGTAACTGATTCACTAGTGAGAACCCATGACAGAAAAACAGTGATAGCTACACACATACCTCCCTCACACATCACACATACATGTACAGAATTGATGTTTAAGTACCCCGATTCTGTCGGCTTTGTCAGGTAACTTTTAATACCAGGAGTTCACCTCATGTGTTTCAGTTTCTAAGTACGTTCTTCCACAAAAAAAAAAAAAAAAAAAAAACAAACCTAAAGATTTTTAGTGATAGAGAAGACATGCCCAACTTTTTTGTTTAAAAAAAAAAAAGGAAGAGATTTAATTTCAAATTATTCTTAACAGATCTAAAACAGCTTTCTGAAGTGAGCTCTTACCAAATGTTAAAAATATTTGTGTTTTCCTCTTTTTAGGCTGCATTCCTGCTCAAAAAATTCTAAGTTCTGAGGGCAAAAATTGTCAGAGTTCCACACTAACACACAGTGGGGCATGATAAAGAAATAATGTAAATGTTCACAGTGATGACCTGACAGTCATTAGGAATTTGAGGATTGGAAGGTCTCCAGAAAATTTTTTACGCAACATTAACAGTTTGGCAAAAGTGTGGTCTTGTTTTCACAAAGAGGAAATCAATAAGAGCAACCTGAAAACAGTTTTCTTTCAGCATTTTTCTCTGACTGGCCAGTGTGGTGGGGGTGAGGGGTAGGTCTATAAAAAACCGCAAAGTTTTCTGTATCTATTTTTATATGGGCCTTAGTATTCTTATCTTTATAATGAGAGTATGGGACCAAAGTGTCTATGAATTTTGTTTATTTTTCTCTTACTTTGGGCTGAGGTAGAAGAGGTTGTTTCTAGAACTTGCTGTGATCATAATTTTTCAAGAAGCACCTTCGGCTGACTCTGCAGACAGATGTATTTCTAAAAGTTGAATCATTCCTATTTTTAAAACTGTGCATTCTAGAAAACAAACAACAGGGAGAATATCCTGCCACCCATCCATGTCTTACAGACCAAGTACGGATGCTCTTGAGATATTTCCCACAAGACCCGCTGGGCCATCCATTTGTTGTTCAAAAGGCACGTTCTTCATCATTTCTTAGAAGCAATAATATGGCCAATAAGCAAGGTGAATTTCAGGTTTCCTTTGGCGTCTTTACAAATGCAATGGAAAGATTGTTGTTCCATTAGGTTATCTTGGCAATTTGAAAACCTGTAAATCTTTAAGTCTCTAGCATTTACAAAATCAGTAGCTGTTAGATAGTGATGTGCTCTGGAAATTATTTTGAAATACTAATATAGGACTGATTCATGTGAAGTGCCATTAAATGATAAAAAGCCTGTAATTTTTCTCAAGATTTATATCTGGGTTCTTAAGTTTGTCGCTCAAATGTTTAGGTAAATATTTTTTTAAAAGCCCCCACCCCCACAATATGTACTGCTCAAAAATTCTCGAAGAAGGTATTTCTTAGTCTGTACTACTGGGGATCTCTTAATTATAAATACAGGAAAATCCTGTAGTCCTCTCCATGGTTCCCTTGCGAGCTATGTGTGGGTAAAAATAAGATAATATGTAAAGAGAATGAATTGTGCAGCTTGAGGAGGTGAACTGGGTATTTTTTAAAGGATTTTTTATTTTATATATTTGACAGAGAGACAGCAAGAAAGGGAACAGAAGCAGGACTGGGAGAGGGGGAAGCAGGCTTCCCACTGTGCAGGAAGTCAGATGCAGGGCCTGATCTTAGGACCCAGGGTCATGGCCTGAGCAGAAGGCAGACACTTAACGACTGAGCCACCCAGGTGCCCCTGAACTGAGTATTTCTTTCTTTCTTTTTATTTATTTTTTTTTCTTTTTATTTTTTTAAAAAAGATTTTATTTTATTTATTTTTTTAAAAGATTTTATTTATTTATTTGACAGACCAAGATCACAAGTAGGCAGAGAAGCAGGCAGAGAGAGAGGGGGAAGCAGGCTCCCTGCTGAGCAGAGAGCCCGATGCGGGGCTCGATCCCAGGACCCTGAGATCATGACCTGAGCTGAAGGCAGAGGCTTAACCCACTGAGCCACATAGGCGCCCCTAAAAAGATTTTATTTACTTATCCGACAGAGATCACAGGTAAGCAGAGAGGCAGGCAGAGAGAGAGGAAGGGAAGCAGGCTCCCCGCCGAGCAGAGAGCCCGATGCGGGGCTCCTCCCAGGACCCTGGGACCACGACCCGAGCCAAAAGCAGAGATTTCAACCCACTGAGCCACCCAGGTGCCCCTGAACTATTTCAAACCATTTGCTCAACTCCAGATGCCCCCTGTGATCTGATGTCACATATTCCAGTTTCCTTTTTTCTGCATCAAAGCCGCTTTAACCATGAGGGTTTCCATGAGGAGGATTGGTTCTCATCTTTCCTGCAGTTCTGGCATTTTTTACAAGGATCTCAACCTCTTACCCATTTCCAAGTTCTACAATCTGTTCTCCAGCATGATGCCCACCCAAAGGATATGAAAGCTGTCAGTTTTGAAAAAAATGGATGTATGAACGTTTTAGGAAGTCTTAAGGAAAGTGGTCCTAAAAACTTTCATGATTTGAAGACAGTCCATCAACATGTGGCCCTTAGCCTGGGATCTGTTGCCTGAGGAGAGCTTTGTGATGTTAAAATGAGGGCTTCGTTTTGTGGTCCCTTGAGTCTGAGGCTGGTGGGATTCTTTTGCAGTACAAGTAAAGAGGACTAGGTAAGACCCAGTTAAGTCAAGAGGCTAAGAGCTTCTTCAAGATACATAAATAGCATATTAATAAATGAGCACAACTGAGTGATAGAGTTAGGAACACTCCATAGGAATCCTGTACATCTTTGCTCTGTTGGTTCAAGAGGAGGGAATATCATTGAGGTTTGCCAGCTCTCCCTCTCTGTTGATAGGCTTTCTACATTCCATTAAGCATTCCCTCCCGAGGATGCTCTGCAGTTAGGAGCTATGGGATTTTTAATGGCTATGAATTCCTTTTGCATCAGGAGCTTGTCCTAATGCTTTTCTCAACATATTATGTAAACCATTCTCAACTAGGCTACTCAATATTTAGCATATTCTCTTCTCTGTCTCTTATCTCCAGGTTCTTAAGTATGAAGACCTTCTGTCTTTTGATATTCTACCATAATGCCATGAACTGGAAAGAATATCTAAATTCAGATTCGGGCTTAGGTGTGAACTTGGGCTAATCCTTTGCTTTTTCTTGGTCTTAGATTTCTTTCTCGGTGGGTTGAACAGTGAATCTTTCATCTCTAAATATCTGATTTTAATTGAACTCCTGTCCAGAATATGGCTTGGTCTCATGAAGGTGATGCTCATCTCTCCAGTTTCTCTTGGTCACCACCAGCCTGGAAGATGGAAATAACAGGATAATCATGTTACTGATCATTGTACTTTTATTTGCATAGCACTTTACACTGTGCAAAGTTTTCAGAAATAACTGTATCTAATCCTACACGACTGTAAATTAGGTCTACAGCTGGCACGTGACCTGAATTTTTTATTAATTTCAGTGTCACATCATCTGTCCTGCCATCCCCTTGAGTATACTTCCTGTGTTTGATTTGGAAAAAAATGCTACCATATCAGGGGATGGGGGCAGCTGTTTCATTCTTTCTTTTTGGGCTTGAGCAGGTTGAGGCACAAGACCTGCTTTGACTTAGTCATACTGACGTATGGGTAGAAGATAAGGAATCAAGTCCAAAGCACACATTTTATGGCTCCTAGTTTGCTATTCTCAAAGGAATATCCATTACTCCTAGCTTGATTTATAAAACTGCTTTATCAGCATAATTAAGCTATGGAATCTCAAGTGACATTCTTTATTCCCTAGCTGACAAAGTTAGCAGTGGAGATTTACTCAGATTTGCAAAATAGAAGACATTAAGGCTGTTATAAATGTTCTTCCTTTACTTCTACTAGCCTGCTTATAAAAGAAGAAAGAGGAATAATCTGTTCTCTTAATGTTGGTTACAATCAGTTGATTTTCCCCATTTGCAAAATGGAAATGTAATTTTCAAATCAAGATTGATGGCACTTTAATGGAATAGTCTTTTATAATATTTTTTCTTGTTCAAATTACTTGATTTAAAGCTTCTAATTGAAGAACATAAATAAATAGATACTTCTGATCTGCATTTTTCTGAAGCTGATTTCGGAAGGAAACTCAAAAAGAATCCCTCTTAGACTGGTTTACAATTTAAAAGAGCTGCCAAATTGTAGCTTAGTTGATCTAAATAAGAGGAGCATTAAGGTTACACCTGCAGCTCTGAGAAAAGTGCTGGATGTGTACAATTTTATGTAGCTGGGTCTGCAGAAGACGATTTTTGCACACGAAGTAAAGGCATCTTATTCAGACACTTCCAATATTTCTTTTTTAAGCACACAAGTCTGATTACCTCTGTACGGCTCTTGGGAGCTGCAATTTTGCTGGAAAGAGATTTGGAACAGTCAGAACACTCACATAAAATAGATAGTGAGTTTTTAACGTCTGTACCCTCTACGGTAGTAATAAAATGACCTAAAAATATTCTGAAAGACTGTCTTACGACATAGTGGATGAATCATTCGCTTATTTATGAATTGGTGAGATTCTGTGAGAATGTTTCAGAATTTGCCCCTCCACCGTCTTGATCAATTGAAGCTTATGTAACTGGGGCATACATTATACGTGAGTGTGTGTGTGTGTGTGTGTGTGCAAGCATGCACATGTGTTGCACACCTATGTTTATTTAGGTACGTATTCTTTATCAAGTGTCCGTTTTGACAGGAAGATGACTTGGTTATATGTTTTGCTTTTCAGTTCTGTGAAGGGGCTGTCCGTTTTAGAGCAGTACTTCTCAAACCGTTGAAGGGCAGTTATTTTGTATTTGGGTTTTGTTTAAACATACGCTGCGTCACAGACTTGTAGGTGCTCCTGCTGACCCACAGCACGTAACTCACCTGAGCAGGTTCCGCAACACTCGATCTGGTCTGTGCTCTGTTCCGTGAGATGAACCCGTGGATCGTGCACTTGGACGTCATGGCAACGTCAGGTGGCTTCAGAAGCTGCTTAATGTACTGAGCCTCCATATTTGTGAAGAACCATAATTTGTGTAGCATTGTGCTAGAGTACTTAATTTTTGAAAGTAGAAATGTCAAATCAAGTGACCTTCGGTGTGTGTTGGGGAGGGGGGACTAGTTAATTGACGCCAAATAAGAACACCTAAAAAATTGTATTTGTGGGATTGTAGGGTCTGTCAGTTGAGTCAGATTCAAGCAGAGGAGGGATATATCTACTTTCCCTGTTTCATAGGTCTTCTTAGCAATTATTTTGGAGGCTGAAGTAATAAAATCTCCCTGTTGCAGGAAAGGTTTTATGTGTTAAGTAGCAGGGCTCCTGCTGCCTAGTTTATGCCTCCCCCACCCATATAATTAAATATAGTGTGTAGAATGTGATAATTTTCAAATACAGGTTTGTTTGTATCCAGAATAGAAAATGGGGTATGTGTGCTCCTTACGTTATGTGATGAATTCCATGGGGAACTGATTGATTATACTGTGACTCTTTTCTCGTCATTTTCTGAGTTCAGGTTGGGGAGGTAATGTGATGTGGACTCAGAGTTCGTTGACTTTGAGACATGGAGTTGAATTCTGCCTCTGCCATCAGCTCTCTGTGGCTGAAGACAAAGGCAGTCACAATTTGGAAACGCAACTTCCTGATTGATTAAGTGGTTAGGATGATACTTTCCTTGGAGGGTGTCGTGAGGCTTAGCAATAATGTATGTAAAATGACAAAATGTCTGACATAGTAACTGCTCAAGGAATTATAATTGCTATTAATGATGATGATAATTATGATGATCCACTGTTTATTATGCTCAGTGTTATTTTCATATTCTGTGTCCCTTCTTTTCCAAAATCTCTTGGGATTCCTGGGGTGTCTGACTGGCTCAGTTGGTAGAACGCGTGACTCTTGATCTTGGGCTTGTGAGTCCAAGCCCCACATTGGGTATAGAGATTACTCCCCCCAAAAAAATTTATTGAAAAAAATCTCAGGGCACGTGGTTGGCTCAGGCAGTGGAACATGTGACTCTAGCCCCACGTTGGGTGTAAACACTACTTTTAAGAAAAATCTTTAAAACAAAACCCCAAAATGGGGTGCCTGGGTGGCTCAGTGGGTTAAAGCCTCTGCCTTTGGCTCGGGTCATTATCCCAAGGTCCTGGGATCCAGCCCCACATCGGGCTGTCTGCTCTGCAGGGAGCCTGCTTCCTCCTCTCTCTCTCTCTCTGTCTGCCTCTCTGCCTACTTGTGATCTCTGTCTGTCAAATAAATAAAATCTTTAAAAAAAAATAAGACAAAACCCCAAAAGCAAGAAAATTTCTTGGGTTCCTGAGTTCAGATAACGAGAGACCCCCAGGTTTAGGTTTTTGAGCCTGACACTCAAGGAACCACTTTATTTTTCTAAAGTGGTTTACCTCTTAACCAAGGTACCAAGGTTCACCTGATCACAGGGTATCCCAGCTTTGGCAAATGTAAACTTAATTTAATTTGAAGTACAAATTAGATTGACACATTTTCTACCATTTTCCTGATCTTCCTCCCACTTCTAAAATAATAGACACTGTAACCTTTAACCAGAAATGCAAATGACTCCTAATAACGTATATATGTGTGTGACTTTATAGCTCTCATCCTGCCTTTGTCTTGAAGACCTTCAGAGTTTGAACTGCAGAATCAAATACATGTTGTAAAACTACCTTGGTAGAGAAACATGCCCAATAACTCATAAGTAAGGAGAAAGCCTGTAAAATAATGTGACACACTAGGAGATGCCTGACGTGTGTAGTAAAGGCCTGACAAATGGTGGTGGCACTATTACGGGGGAGAGAGGGGGAAAGGGAGTGGCTACACAGGTAAGGAGGGATGACACCGTAAAAAGTTGTATATGACATGTTGAGGATTTCAATGCTAAGATTTTTAATTTGGGTGATGTATCAATCCAGGTCTAGCGAGAAAATAGAAACCACTCTCGTTATTTGAGGCGGGGAGTTACTTCATGTGGTGACTTGGTTACCCACTGATGGAAAAATGAAGAGGACAGTCAGCAAGGAGCCCTCTGCTCTACCAGGGCAGGAAGGCAGTGGCAAGAGGTGGTATCACCAGAGCCCCAGAAGCCAAAGCTCTTTGGGGCCGGAGCTTGACCCAGTGGCCAGTTGGGACCCCTGAGGGGAGGGGCTGACGAGAGGGAGCTGGAGCCTGGAAAGAGACAACAGCCACTTCCAGAACTTTTGTTGAAGGCAGAGAAAGGGAGAGAAATAACCTGACCTTTTTCCTCTCCTCCTGCCCTCTGGTCTTCTACCAGTACCTCACAGTTGCCCAGACTTCTCTGGAAGCCCATTGGTAAGGGAACAGGCAAATGCCATTCTCTGTCTAAAGAGCAGAGCAGGGAAAGGTCAGAGCCTGGATTCGAGGACCAACACGCGAATGACTGTGAGGCTGAGAAAGACCCAGAGCCTTAAAAGCTTTCCTAGGACTTTGTAATTCTGAAGGAAGTTTAGGCACTAGACGGGCACACTGGCTTCAAAGGAAATGGGCCTAAAAACAGTGAAAGAGGATGTGGCAAGAAAAAGTAGTGCACGGAAGTCCAGACAGTGAGAATAATAAGCTTCCATGCATTTGATTATAGTACTTGAATTGTTGATAGTTGTTCATGCTGCAGTCTCTCAAGGCAAACTCATGAATTTCTTTAAAGCCAGAACTGTCTTCCTCATCTTTGTCACCGGTGCAGGGCACACGATAGCCTCAGAATAAACAAACGTTCATTGAATGAAACAGTAGAGCATGGGAGAGTGATTTTTGGTGGGGGAGAAGACAAATACCACTCAAGAAGACAGAAAGATACAGACGATGTTTTCCTGAAACACATTATTAAACTGGCAAGAGGAAACTCTCTGGAGAGAAGGAGTTTCTCCCAGAAAATAGAAGATAAATCCTCATAGTAATACAAATATAGAATATCAATTAAGTTATTGGATTTTTTTTTAAAGGTACTGGTTTTATTGGCAATTTGATATCTTAGCAAAACCAGGTGAACTGCCCCTCTGGAATTCATCTTGTCCTTGTAGGACACCAGTTGATAATCAAGGCGATAAAACCCTAGGAAGAAAGTGTCAATGTGGATCTAGAATTTAAATAACCAGGAAAGGAACCGGGGAATACAATTTGATGTGCTGGTAGTCTCATTTATTCATGGGTTCCTTGACTGAATAAACATTTAAGAGAGTGCCAAGCGTTGTGAATCCTAAAGTTGAGAACAACAGGGTAAGAATATTGAGGAAGACAAGGCTATTGAAGGTCTAAAATTTTTTTAAAAATCTCATTTTTGGAACATTAAGACATGTATGTACACGCCAGAAGTTTTGGAAGATGAAGTTTATGTGTAAAAAGAAAATAAAAAACACCTCAAATCTCAGCAGCCAGAAAAAACCAACACTGACATCTTAGAGAATTGCTTCTAGTCCTTTTTTCTGTGCGTTTTTGTATGGTTGTTTGAGCTAATACCTGTTTGCAATGTTGTTTATTTATCAAATATTGTGAGTTTTCTCTTTGCAATGCTTCAGGGGTGGTATTTTTACTGAGTTCCAGTTTCTTAAAAATTAATTCCCATTTTTCAGGAATTAGTTTGTGATAAAGTTTGTGATAAATTCATGTCAAATTTATGAAAAATCCTGAAGATGCTGGAGACTTACTGCCAACAGGCTTCTGAGAAGAAAGCATGGACAACTATCATGATGCCTTTACTCCAACAAGCTACTTATGTCTTAGAAATGTTAAAGAATAAAGTCAATGTGGTCCAAAATAGGCAGACACTAAGCAGAAGGCTGAGAAGTAAAGTTTATCCACTGATAAATCTAGTTTATAAATGTAAATGAACATTTTTCTACTGCAAATACTTTACAGATAACATTTCTTGTACCAAATATTTATGGCCTCAAGGTGACAAGGCAACTGTCCTTGGAAATTTTCAGTATTACAGGAAAATCTTTGCCCTTTTAGCAGATAAGTTGAGACAGAAGCACCATTTTATGATGAGTTTCTGTAGGTTTTAATTTTTATAATAACTGATACATCAAGATTCACTTACTTTTAACTTGCCAGTCTGGAAAGAGAATGAGGAGCATAACACTTTTATCTTCTGAAACCATTTGTGGCTACAATTACCACGTTCTGCTCAAGGTTCTTTCTACACCATCAATTAAGGCTTGTAGCCTCTTGCTTCATACACATTTTCTGACCAAGATGCAATTAAAGAGTGAAGAGCTAATAATTTTTTCCACAGTTGTTTCCAGTTTTTTTCACTGCTGTAAAATCAGTCTGTGAGGAGCATCTCTGTATAAAGCCTGTGTATATTTGATTCACAGCAGTGTAATCACGGAGTCAAAGGGTACTCGGGGTTTTTAGGTTTCTTGGTATGTTTCACCTGAAGCTCTCTCAAAGATAGTCTGATTTATGCTCTTACTACAAAAAAGCGCCCACCTGACCATGTCTTTGTCAGTGTGGAGCTTGATTTTTACTTTGGTTATTGTAATAGGGACAATAAAACCATCTTATTGTTATTATTTGTATATCTTTGATTCTTAGTGATCATGAACATTTTCTTTTAAATGTTCACTGAGCAGTTCTCCTCTTGTGAATAATGTAAAAGCAAAAGCAATTTAGGCAAACCAGACTCTTCCAAACTTTCTGTTGTAATGCAAGTGTCTCTTCATTGTGTCAAGGGACTCCTGGTGATGAGACTCTGATCACATCAGTTCACTTTTTGAATTACGCCTTAGCTTTCTCCTCTTCAAGCTAAGCAAGCCTTATCCCTCCATCCATCATCTGTGGGCCTGTTACCCACCCATTATGTTCGATTTTCTTATTCTCTATGCCAACTCCAGTTTCTTCGCATTTTTTAAAGATTTTATTTATTTATTTGACAGACAGAGATCACAAGTAGGCAGAGAGGCAGGCAGAGAGAGAGAGGGGGAAGCAGGCTCCCTGCTCAGCAGAAGGCAGAGGCTTAACCCACTGAGCCACCCAGGTGCCCCCATATTTTTAAATAGATGGCAGAGCCCTGAACTCCCTTTCTCTAAAGAAAGGGCTAATCGGTTATGGGTAGAGGAAGGAGGTGGCTTCCTGCCTCTTGAGAAAGGGAAGGTCATTCATGCCATAGGTCTGGATGGTTTACTTTTGTAATCTTCTGTGAGGTGTTCTTTTCCCCATAAATATAGAATACTTAGAATATCCCAAGCCCTGCTTTGAATAGTAAGATACAGAGAAACAGAAGGCCTGATCTCTGTCTGTCTGAGGAACAGAAGGCCTGATCTCTGTCTCCCAGGCTGGTGTGAACCAGGGCATGCAGTGATCTTAGGATGAGATAGAAGTCCTTGCCTATGAGGGAGGGGCACCTGGCTGGCTCATTCGGAAGAGCACATGACTCTTGACCTCTGGGGTTATGAGTTTGAGGCCCCTGTTGGGAAGTGGAGAGTAATTACATCTTTAAAAGGCTTAAAGAAAAAGTCCTGGCCTGTGAGGGTAAGGGGCATGGCACCAGCTCTCCTGGTGGCTTATGGGGGACTGCTGAAGTTATTTTAAGTCATTTCTGTCTTTGAAGCTCAAATGGCAACCATGTTGTCATCTCTTGTTGCTGATATGAGAGTTCATTAATGTCAACATACACCCATTTTTTTAAAAAGATTTAATTTATTTATTTGATAGAGAGAGACACAGCGAGAGAGGGAACACAAGCAGTGTGAGTGGGAGAGGGAGAAGCAGGCTTCCCGCCAAGCAGGAAGTCCGATGCGGGCTCATGCGGGCGCGATCCCAGGATCCCAGGATCATGACCTGAGCTGAAGGCAGACGCTTAAAGACTTGAGCCACCCGGTCGCCCCACCTATTTTGTTTTTTTAAGGCGAATTTAAATGTCTCAAGTTGGAATGACTGAAGGTTTACATTGAACCTTGCATGCTCTCTGTCTCTATCTCTCTCTCTCTCTCTCTCTCTCTCTCTCTCTCTCATGCATGTGCACATACACACGCACCTGGCTTACATTGCTGAGTATCTTTCTACTTGTGCAGGGATTCAGGAAAAGCATATGTCAGCTTCACAGATTACCTTGCTCTCTTCTTCATGCAATAACATTGACATCCATGAAATAAAAATGACATTAATAAATGCTGTAAGACTATACTAACTTACATAACATCAAGGTCAAATACATGCTATCTTATATAGGTAGACAGCAGTATTGATTAGAATCAGTGTGGGAGGCTATTTGGAGAGTAGAACAAAACCATTGTTCTAAGGAAGGAATTTTATAAGACTTAGGTAAATTAAAATGTAGGCTAGGATATTTCTAGATAGGGTAGCAGCATAAACAAAGGTCCAGTTGAGAGAAAGACTGCTTGTTTGAGGTTCAGTGGGGACATTGTTCTGTGAGAATCTACTCCAGTTTTTGAAGAAAAACCTGATATAATGCTATTGAATTAAAGGCATCTTAAGTGCCTTAAATTACAGAATGTGAAATTGAAATTTCATTTGATTGGCAATGGGAAGACATTGCTGAATCTTCTGAAAGAGAGATGATGAAGTCTGTGTTGTGCTTTGAAGAATAAGAATTTGATGGAATGGATTAAGGATGTTTAGAGAGGGGAGAGAGCAGTTACTTTATTTTACTTTGTGGCAGTTGAGATGATGAGGGGCTTAAGATAGCAGTGGGGGAAGTTTTCTCCTCAAGGTAGAATTGCCTGAGAGTAGTGACAGATTGGATAGGTGTTTTTTTTTTAAAGATTTATTTATTTATTTGAGAGACGGAGATCACAAGTAGGCAGAGAAGCAGGCAGATAGAGAGGAGGAAGCAGGCTCCCCGCCAAGCAGAGAGACCGATGCGGGACTCCATCCCAGGACTCGATCCCAGGACTCCGGGATCATGACCTGAGCCAAAGGCAGAGGCTTCAACCCACTGAACCACCCAGGTGCCCCCAGATTGGATAGGTTTTAAAGAAAAGACTTACAAGACGCCTTCTAGGTTTTCAGCTTTGTTGGTACAGAGAAGGGCAATACCATTGAACAAAAAGGAAATTACAAATTGATTTGAGCAATGAGAAGTAGGTATGAATTGTATTGATTTGTGTCCTTATAGATTTATTTATGTAGTTCCTCGTTTTGCAAAAATTTATTTGGGGCAGCTCATATAAATGTATGAACTTCATACCAGGAGCACATCTTTCTCATTAATCTTCTCAAAAGCCCTGTGAAGTATGTTACTATCTCCATTGTGCAGATGAGGCTCAGAGAAAATAGGTAATTTGCTCACATAGCGTGGCTAAGATTTAAATGTACTTTAAATGCCTCAACTATGGTTTAGCCGCTGAGCTCAACTTTGTTCCTGGAAAGTGACAGTGGCATTTTGAAGAGGAAATACCTTGAAGGCATTTGTAGAGGGGAAGAAAAGAAGTGTTTGAGAATTACCACCATGAGAAAAACAAGATTGTTTGTATTTTCATTGCACTTTATATATGAGATATTGGGGGCAGGGTGAGAGCCCTTCTTTGTACTGAGCAAGTGTATATCCTGCAAGCTTTTACGAGACAGTCGCTCATGGAGTCCTGACCACAGCCCTGGAAACTGCAGCTGATACTTTGAAGGAAGTGAAGCTGGAAGGAGTTAAGGTGACTTGTCCGAGCATGCTGGGAGACTGTGGCATGGTTGGGAAGAATGGCTTTAGTCTCCCACAGATTGGAATTGGAATCCGTAAGCCTTTTCTATGTTTTCTAATCTGTAAGATGGGAAGGAAATAGTAACGTCGGAGGTGGAGGTATGAGGTGAGAATGCATGTGTTTATTGCTAACGTATAGTAAGCAGCCCCAAAGTGAGAGCCGTTATTTACTGTTACTGCAAAGCCATAGCTAGAACCCATCAAGGTTTCTTCTTCAACCATGATACAGTGGTATTCTGCCGACAGACAGTGGATGACACTGAGAATTTGGAAGACATCACAGCAACGTGTGGAAAAGAAGATACATACATACATAGATGACTGATAAATAGAACACTGTCTTTTTTAAAAAATTAATTATGCATAAGACTTGAAAAAGTGAAGTAGTAGAAGAGGAGAGTATGGAAAGTAGGTGTCCCTCTTAGCCCTGGTAACAGTCCCCCAATTTCACTCTGCAGGGGCAGTTGATAATATAGTTCCTGTGTTTCTGTCTGTAGGTGTTTTATGCATATGCAAGCAAACATACATATAAATATGCTGGGTTTTTTACACACCGATAGTTCTCTCATCTTTTTTTTTTTTTCTTAAGTAAGCTCTAGGACCAACGTGGGGCTTGAACTCACAACCCCTGAGATCAAGAGTCAGCCAGGCACCCTGGGTAATGATCTTTTATAAAATTAACCTAAAACTTCTTTGTTTGATAGAGTAACAGATCTTGGATGAATATTTGCCATTTGGAGAATTACGTTAGTATTTTTATGTGCCAGACACCCAGAAGTAAATGTAAGAAGTTTTGGGGCCCCTGACTGGCTCAGTGAGTCGAGCATGTGACTCTTGATCTCGGGGTGGTAAGTAGGAGCCCCATGTTGGGCATAGAGTTTACTTTCAAAGAAAAAAAGATTAAGAAGTTCAAAATCAGCAGCTAGTGACCTGTAAGTCAACCATTCAGAACTTTATAATTGCTACTTTGTTCTCAGGATTTATAAATGAAACAAAAAAAGTTACTTAAATGGAGAGACGAAGATTATCATGAAAAGTAAGATGAACTCTTTTATATGTTGATACATTCAGGGGAGTGTCTGGGACTCGGCTTCTTAGTTCGTAGTTTGGACTCGGCTTTAACAGAAATGTTCACATTCTCACTTCCTGACTTATTCTTACAACACAAACCCCTTTGAACATTCAGGGCTTTCTGTGTCACTGTGGTTTAGAGGGAAGGATCAGAACCTTGAAAACTTGAGGAGATCCCAAAGTCTAGAAACTACTCTTCATAGGGGGAAAATTAGACTTTGTTTACTTCTGGGAAAATTTGTTTTCCAGATTTAATACGAATGTCAAGTACTGGGCTACAGTTAAAGAAATCCACGGTCTCTGGTCAAGTTGGAAGCAAAGTGGGAGCTCTTAAGCGCGAAGAGTAGTGTCGAAATCCCACTTGGAAGGAGCCTTTGTATTTTGCCTCTGGCTCTGTCAGGGAAGGGACACCACTATAGGGGTCTTGAGTGTTCTTACCACAATAAACTACAATACAGAGTAGAAAAAGGTACAGGAATACGTAAGAAAAAAATGATTCTGGTTTCTGTGACAATTTTTGGCATTTGTCTGTTGAAGAGAGTTCCTCAGCTACTATTATTTCAGCCGAAACACCCCTTCTTCTCTCCAGGGAAGAAAAACAGAGAGAAAAAGGCTTGGTTTCTGGTCTTTGTTTTTCTTCTAGCTGACAAGGGAACCCAGGACAAATTACAAAGAACTTTCTAGTCCCTAGCTTTACTCACTTGGAAAATGAAGATTAGAAGGAGGGATTTCTCCTTATGAGATGCTACAATATCCTTTCCTTATTTGACAGAAATTATGGGGGGGGGGATTGTTATCTCCCAAAGAAGTTTGTAGAGATAAATGAAAGCTACCTCCAAAGAATTTAATTCTTGGTTGCCCAGTAACCATTAAGTCCCTCAGTCAGGCAAGAACCACATTCTTCCCTTGAGACAAGATTTAGCCCTTTCTGAACTTACCCTCAGGCTGTGTTGTGGAAGTTTATCTGTAAGTTAGTTGCTTACAACTTGGAATAAAATGTGTTCTAAATGGTGCTTAGGTCCCCAAGTCACAGAAGCTTATTTAACTCTTGGCATTCCTGATGGATTGTGTGGCCTGAGTAGAATGCAGCTCCAGGTTTCTCTGGAACAAAATGCTTTTGGGATAGAGACCGTATTGCTGGGCTTGACTCTGCTACTCTCTAAGCTTCTCTGGATAAAAAGAACTGAACGTTTATTTCGTAAGAGGGGTCTAATGACCTTCTTGGTCACTCCACCTTCCGTCCAGCCTGTATAGCTTCCCTGTCTTTGGTCCTTATTTTCCTTTGTGCAGTATTCTGTGATGGGTCCTCTTCCCTAGTCCAGTCCCCACTCTCTGATCCCTACCGAGAGTCGTGGTCCTCCTGAGGTTACCACCATCACCCTCATGCTGACAAGGATTCCAGACACCCAGGACAAGGAAATACCCGTATCTCCTACAGCAGAGGAGTCTGGGAGGCCATCAAGGGCTTTGAGTGTCTATAGATTTTACCTTGAATCCAGGCTCTGGGATGCAGCCTTAGGGAAGTTACTAGACACATCTGAGCTTTATTTTACTTTTGTAACAAGGTCGGTCACACAGAATTCAGGCCGGTGTGGGGACTCAGTGGCATCAGATGCATGCAGCCTCATTCCCTGAGCACTCAGTCAACGCTGGCACTCCTTCTGTGTTCCCCTTGGACTCTAGGGGGAATAATAATTGGACACAAAAAGGGCTGAAGTACAAGTCATCTACATTTGAGGTTAAAAAAAAAAAAAAGCTGTTCTAAGTTTGTCCCCAAGTAGTTTTATCCCAGAGTCTGAGGAGAATAAAAGTGGGTCAGATTGAATGAAAGGGGAGATGAGGGGAGAGAGAAACAAAGAGGTAGAGGAAGGGGGAATGGTTCCTGCCTGCTGGGGAGTCTGTGACCCTCACAAAGGATGGCAAGCTCCGTACCCCTGCTACTGAACAGGGAAAGGGGGCCGCTCATTCCTGTGGCTTCAGGGCTCTGCCATATGTTTAGCGGAATTTGGGGAGTCTGCCTGATTTGGGGATGGAACCCTTTACTGGCCAAAGGAAAGAGGACATATATTGTATCAAGCAGATCCCAAGTGCAAAAGAGTTTGGAGGTGATCGAGACTGTTCCCAGGAACATGACAGTTTCATTTTCTGATTCAGATGTATGTGGTTCCATTGCTAAGGCATCCTTGCTTATTAAAAGCAACTCAGTCTATGTCAGGGGATAAGGCAGTCCATTATCAAATGAAAAGCTCCTGCCATTGATTAATTTTAATAGCAGCTGCAGCTGCTGAATGATTGCTCTTTTTAAAAAAAAAATGATTTAGGGGTGCCTGGGTGGCTCAGTGGGTTAAAGCCTTTGCCTTCAGCTCAGGGCATGATCTCAGGGTCCTGGGATCGAGCCCCACATCAGGCTCTCTGCTCAACGGGGAGTCTGCTTCCCCCCTCTCTCTGCATGCCTCTCTGCCTACTTGTGATTTCTGTCAAATAAATAAATAAAGTATTTAAAAAAAAACCAAAAAAAACCCATAAGATTTACATATTAGGATCTTTTTTTTTTAAAGATGTTATTTATTTATTTGACAGAGAGAGATCACAAGTAGACGGAGAGGCAGGCAGAGAGAGAGAGGGAAGCAGGCTTCCTGCGGAGCAGAGAGCCCGATGTGGGACTCGATCCCAGGACCCCGAGACCACGACCTGAGCCGAAGGCAGCGGCTTAACCCACTGAGCCACCCAGGCGCCCCTACATATTAGGATCTTTATCGGGATCTAATCACAAGTATTTAGTTTCCAGGCAAATGAACACGTAACACTGAAAAGAGAACATTCTGTTACATGCTGCATTTTTATAAACATCCTCTAAGGAAGCTTCCGGATGCGTGGGCAGCTGAGTCCTGTCACCTGGTCCCCTCCCCCACTCAGGTGTACAAAATGCAGAAACGAGCATGTTTTACTGTATTCCTAGATGCTTAATGTCGGGAATTGGGTACTGTCGTGGGCTGATTATTCACGCTTAAGGATTTAACAGAGTTTCTTCTTACACCTCGCCAACAGCAACACTGGTAACATTAAAAACCCAATGTATTTTCCCTGGTGAGATGAAAGTGGAAATACCCACCGGCCCAAGGTAGTAATGTTCCAGAATGGGTTTTCTTTGTTTGTTTTTGTTTTTTGGGTTTTTTTTTGTTTGTTTGTTTGTTTTTTTTTTTTTTGCAAGAAGGTTAATTTGCTTTTCTCATTGCCATGGGAAGGTAATCTGATTTTCCCATTACCATGAAGATCAGATTTCCACTGCTGTTTATGTTGGCCTCTTTCTTACTTACAGAGGGATAGAGGAGAATAGATATTGAGGGGAGTGTGGCGGTTGGGGACCAGAAGAATGGGTAGAGACAGGCAAAGGATGCAAATCATTTTCATTCAGAACCTAAGACACATGGGGCGCCTGGGTGGCTCAATGGGTTAAGCCTCTGCCTTTGGCTCAAGTCATGATCTCAGGGTCCTGGGATCCAGTCCCACATTGGGCTCTCTGTTCAGTGGGGAGCCTGCTCCCCACCACCCCTCCCCACCCCTGCCTGCCTCTCTGCCTACTTGTGATCTCTCTCTGTCAAATAAATAAAAATCTTAAAAAAAAAAAAAGGAACCTAAGACACACTGTCAGACGAAGGAGAGATTTAGGACTCTTAATAACTGAAAGTTACCAAAGCCTTTTTTTTTTTTAAATTTTAAATAACATGTATCTTAAGAGCTGTGGGTAAGGAAAGATGCTACTTGGCTTTAAGGAGATTTTGCACTTATGATATAAAGATAGGAACATGTCTAAGGAGTTAATGAAAAATGAGCTACTTATGAGTGTTCATACACAGGTAGACATTAACTTCCAGAGAAGCATATATTTAAAAATTCTAATCCTTATCTTACATCTGGGCACAGCCACACTTGTTAAGGTCCCATTCAAAACAAACGTCTAGTTAGAACTTCTTCAGATCCATTTATATCTAGAAGCCTGCCTTATTCCTATAAGCTCTTTCTTATAATGTTGTTTTAAGTTAAATGAACTGTCAGGCCCTCCTGCAGTGCAGGCAGTACCGGGTAGCAAGGGCAGGGAGCTCTGATCCAAGATCCCTTTCCTGCTAACGTTTTCTTTCTCCCCTTCCAAGGAGGATTGCAGGGGATGGACGATGCTCTGTAATTGGTATTCTGCATTTTGTGGACTACAGAAATACATTTTGCGCATAAGAGAACATCTGACCAACTGTATCTTAGCCACATTGGGGTCGATGTTTTTGTACAACCAGACTTCTGGAAGACAGGAGAGAGCTAAGGCAGAGTTCCTGCATGAGGCATCCTCGATGTGGGCCTCTGTCTGTTCTGCTGTACCATCTTCAGCGACAGATATTTGATCTTGTGGTTCCATGATGGCTGCTGTCTGTCCCTCTGGCAGGAAGAAAGAGAAAGGACCTTTCCCCTCTGAGGCTGGCTGTCATTCCGTTTGGAAAAGGAAACCCTTCCCTGCAAATATCTTAAGCAAAACTGTGTCCGCTTGGGTTAAAGAGAACTGAGATCCTCCAGCCTTTGTAGTAAGTAGAGAAAAGCCAGGGAGAAAGAATTCGAAAACAAGTGTTTCGTGAACCAACCTTAGAGAAACTGCCACAGTTAAATACACCCGACTCCTCAAGTCCTCTTTCTCCTAAGCATTCTCTTGGGATGCCCTTTTTTCTTCCCTTCATTCCAACTCCTTTACATCTTGGGAAAGTCCTGATATCTTTGTTAGGTGTGTTTCCAAAAAAGCAGCTCAAGTTCGGACTCCTCAGGGGTAAGAAAGAGAATCAGTCCAAGTGATTGACCAGTAGCAGTGGGAAATGATATTGTTCGAAGAAAAATCGGTAGAATTGATGTCATCAGCATCTGAAACGTGGCACATGTAGGCAAGTTCCATCCAGAATCTCATTCGATTCAAACCACATTTACTGCGCACCCATATTTCTCGCCCCGGGTGCAGTAACGATCTCTTCTGAAGTCCCCAGGTTTGTTTTCTCGTCTTGTCTTCCTCAAGTATAAGAATGAACGGTAAAGCTGCTTCTACTTAGTCATAGCATTCATTTTTATCCGTATTGGTATAGATTTTATTTTTATTGATGTCGATTCACTTTTAGCCTTTGTGGGCTCATTTATAAATTCTTAGTGAATATAGGTGTTAGTGAATTGTTCACCCTAGTGAAACTTAGTGTTTCAGAAATAACATACCTTATATGGAAAATTTTCAATTCCATTAATCTTAAAAATAAACACTGGAATACACCTTAGTCGTGTTCAAAACTATCTTTGTGTTTGGTATGTAAAAACTGTACGAGAGACCATCTGTTGGCATTGTACGTTTGTTATGTATATAAGCATGTTCACACAACCAGACTTTTCTGTGTGGGTACTACTGGGCACATCACAAATAGCCAGGAAATGTGTGCTGGTTTGGTATGATTAAATTGTCATTTTGTTTTCCCACGTTTTTGGAAGCCTGCTTCTTTAACCCATGAGTTTAGTAGTACACGGTTAGGCCCACAGTACATGCTTAGATAAATGTTAATCAATGACTTAAAGTAAGAAATTGTTACTTGATGAAATGTAATCAGAAGACTGATTTGGGGTTTGGGTTCTGTCTTCCCATCCATTCTTGTATTAGAAAAGTAAATGTATTAAGGCAGTATTTTTGGTGGCAAAACCATTTAGTTTGAATGCGTTAGAAAAAGGTGGAGTCCAAGGAATCAATAGCTGGGAAGTTTTTGGAAAACCCAGTTAGAACTGTTTCCATAGAGTGATCTGAGTGAGAGCGAATTATTAGAGGAACTTGACAGAGTTTTGCCAAGGACAGGAAAAAGATGGTGTAACTGAAGCGTAAACTGTCCAGGTTTGGGTAAAAAAAAAAAAAAAAGGGAGCAGTCTTGCGAAGGCTGGAATTTAAAACAAAATGCCTTCGGGGGCCAAACTGTGGCTGGGTGGGACCTCAGGCTACCTGAAAATCTTCTGTTAGGGTACATGAGCCTTGGCTTCTGCTGTTGTCATGTAGGAATGTGAGTCTCTGCCTTCTTCCTGAGAAACGGGAAGGTGGGAAGTCTCCAAATTGTTAACTCTGGGCACATCGGTCAGCGCTTCAAAAAACCATTACATGAGCCAAAACCAACCAACCAGACAAAAACCAGAAACCCATCTGCTGACTAAATTCAGCCAGTTGGTGACCTCTGGTCTTTGGTTAACAGAGAAATAATTGAAAGAGTTCAGGAGTTTTAGGAGAAAGATCACCTGTTGAAATCCTGGATGATAAGGATGAAGGGGAAGCAAGCTCCTACCGAGGTAGGAATTTGAGGATTTAGGGAAATCTTGAGTCGTTCTAAAACTGGAAACCGAGGAAGATGAGGCTGCTAGCTTTAAAGGAAATGAAGCAAATTACCACCATTTCATTTCATCATTGAAGTGGGTTTTTCCACAAATTCCCCAACTGGGAGAAAGGAGGGTGGATTTGAAATAGGCGGTGGTAAGCATATTACACAGAAAAGTTACACTTTTCCAATCCAAAACAAGTAGGGCATACAATTAAAAAAAAATTATTTGTGGGGGCTCCTGGGTGGCCCAGTAGGTTGAGCATCTGACTCTTAATTTCAGTTCGGGTCTTGATGTCAGGGTTGTGGGATCGGGCCCCATGTCCAGCTCTGTGGGGCACAGTCTGCTGGAGATTCTCTCCCTCTCCCTTTGCCACTCTTGCTAGCTCTCTCTCTAAAATAAATACTTTTATAAAAAGAATGTCTTGTGAATTCGGTTATATGAAAAGCGTACAAAGGTATAAAGATTAAGTCACATTTGATAAGTTAAAGTGACTCACCTTTATTATGAAGAGTAAGATTTAATTAAACCGTCTCTGCCCCAGAGAATCTGAGATGTGTGTGCATTTCCGGAGAGAGAGCACAGTGAGATTCGTTAATGAATGAAGTTGAAAATAGAGTGGAGGGAGACGGGGCTAAGTTGAGAAGTTCCCGGAGCTAGGATAGTTCTGTCTCGAGGTGACTTGCCCATGTTAGGATGGAGGAACACCCATGGGGGAGCAGTGACTGAAGGTTCTGCGTCAAAGAAGAGGGGATCCTGGTGTCCAGCCAGGAACTGTGTGACTGCCTCTGGCAGGAGGGACACAGAGAAGGGAAGTGCCGTGGCACTTCATCTGGTGCAGCTGTAGTTGGAGCATCAGGCAGGTGACAGGCTGATCCGAGATGGATGACCAGTTTGGTGACCTTGCTGATTGCAGTGCCTTCTGATGATAAGGATGGCAAATACGCAAGTGCTTAGATGGAAGAGGTTTTTTCAGTGAGTTGACAGAAGCAAAAAAGGCAGACTAAATGTGGAATTTGGGAGTAGGGAACCAAGTGAAGGAGTTACATTCTTTGGGTATGCAGGCATGGCACTTAAGCTTTCACTGTTTTTGGTGCCTTATCTCACTCCCCAGCTTAGTTTCTCGTCACTCCCCAGTGTCTGGTGCAGCTTCTCCGGAGATTAAACCTCCAGCCTTCTATCAGGGTGAAGCAGGAGGTGGCTAGATGCTCGGGACATGGGGCGGGGGAGAAAGTGTTGAGGGCTCTAAAGACAAGCGGTGCTTGTATTTTCAGCCACATTTCAGCCTTCAAAGGAACCTGCAGCCTCTCGTTTTTGATGCCTTGATGGTAGAAGTTGGCGTGCTGCTTATTAGGCCCCAGCCCCTCAACTTGCCTATCTTCCCCTCCTATTAATGTCAACTTGGGATTTCTCTGCGCTCCGAAATCATGACCACCGGGTTGTCTACCGGGGTTCCAAGATACTAGAGCTCCGGTCGGTTCTCTTCTCTCCAGTTCTGTTTCGTCTCTTCTGGATAGATGGCAGTTTTACTTCTTTTACTGTCATCCGAGTAGAGAGTTCTTGGGAATAAGGACAGAGAACACGGGACCGTTGCATCTGCCTTGTTTAACTGGAATTCCCAAGACTTCCCTTCTTGCCGTGATGTGCAGGGCCCTGTGGCAGACGTCTTCCTGCCTACCTGTCAGGCCTCTATGGAGCCACTCTTCCTCCTCACTGCCTAAGAGTTCAGCAGGACTGACCTTCCTAAGATTCTTCATGGTCCCTCCTTTTGTCTACTTGGGAGCCTCCTTTACACGTGCTGGCCTTTTATCCTGTTTTGTTCTCCCCCTCTTTGCCTGGTTAACCTCCATCACCCTCCAGATATTTGCCAGAACCTCACATTCTCAGAGAAGCTTGCCTGGCCTGTGGTTCCCACCTTGTGTTGGGATGTCTTGAAAGTACAGATGGAATGATTAGGGGTGGATGGAGGTCTTTCTTTAAAAAAAAAAAAGGGGGTATAAACTGGTATGGCTTAAACTGTCTTTTTAAATCATTAGTATCGGGAGCCTGGGTGACTCAGTGGGTTAAAGCCTCTGCCTTCAGCTCAGGTCATGATCCCAGGGTCCTGGGATCGAGTCCCACATTGGGCTCTCTGTTTGGTGGAGATCTTGCTTCCTTCTCTCTCTCAGCCTTCCTCTCTGACTACTTGTGATCTCTGTCAAATAAATAAAATCTTTAAAAAATATATCATTAGTATCATTTTGTATGTATTTTTTGGCGGGCAGATTTGAGAATTGGTGCCCCAGTCCTTTCTGCTTGGAAGCTGAAGTAAAACGAATGTGGGACCCCAGCATCATCAGGAGTCAGCTCTCCACTATTGGGAACATGTCAGGCTCCCCCAAATGGCATTGATTTATTTATTCATTGTTTATATAACGTGTATATCCAATGTGGTTCAAACTCACAATCCCGAGATCAAGAGCCGCATGCTCTACTAACAGGCACGCCCGGAAGTGGTATTTGAGATGCATAGTTCCCCCAGGAAAACTTTCTGTGGGCCACTTGTTAAAGAAGCTCTTTTCTCAACAGATCTTTTACCAGAGCAGAGAACTTCTGGGAGCAAGACTCATTTGAGTATTGACTCCTTCAGGGGA
This sequence comes from Enhydra lutris kenyoni, assembly GCF_002288905.1. NCBI lineage: Eukaryota > Metazoa > Chordata > Mammalia > Carnivora > Mustelidae > Enhydra > Enhydra lutris. Next base: position 12,984,145 of record NW_019154107.1, on the reverse strand, counting down.
ACAGTGTTGCCAAGAAGTAGTGAGGGTTGGCTGGGGAAGGCCAAGCCAGAGAAGGGGGCCAGAAGGGCCCTGAGCAGCCCACAGCCAGGATTTTTTGCTATTTTTCATTTCACAGTTGAAGTTCTCAGTTTTGTGTTTTTTTAATTTTTGGTTTATAACCTATTTCTCTCCTTTGCAGTTTGAAGGCTCCCACATTGGTGCCATACTGGAATACTATGTTGCTTCTCTTGCTTTGTTTTTTAGAAAAATTCTAGAGAGCAATACCATTTCACCTGTGGAGATACAACTCAGTAGTAATTATAAATTCACAGACTCGGCCTTCTGCATTTGTTGCGAGTAGGAGTGTGTAATTCCTACTTATCTCTGTGTGGATTTATTTTAGCCCCATTTGAGTAAAGCTCTGTGTTGATGATGAGGTTTTAATGAGTTTAGATTTTAAAAGGCCTCAAATATATTTTAAAAATTACGGATCCAGTAAAATGAAGTCATGTACCTCTTCTTTCTCAGCTGATTTTTGAAAGATACATTCCAGAAATCCTACATGTGGTTGAAGAGTTATCAGTAATTCTACATTGTACTCTAAACTTCTGAAGCCTGGACATCTTGGTTTCATTTGCTTTCAAGACAGACTTGGTTTAAATTACTCAGTTTATCTCAAGCCTCATTAAGACCCGTGGTTCTTGTCTGTTCTGGTGTGTTGGAGCTGGCAAGAATACTTGTCATGTGGAGAGTCCATTAGAACACTCTAGGAACAGTGAGGCTGGGGAATGAATGCGAGATACAATCTCATATGTGAAAACGTGCCACCTTCCTATAGTGGAAGGGCTGTCTGGGGAGATGGCCTCGTTTTGGCTTCTCTGGAAAATGATTAAAATAGATAGGCAGTAGTAGTTTAATTCATACTGTATGCCAGACATTCGAATTGGCACTGTACCAAAAATGATCATACTTCCCTCTAAATTATATTTTTCACTTATGATCACCTGACTAATTTGGATTACATTTCTTCTGGGAAGCAGACGTGGTAGGAAGAAACAAAGACCACAGTGCTAATTTATCTGTTGGAATAATCTTTGGCTATCCAGCTCTTCCCACTCATTAATTTTATGAGGTCATTATCATTCCTTCTACCTAATAGATAAACATACTAAAACTTTGGGCCTTTCCAAAAAGTCTCCACAAGCCATCAGAAAGCTTAACCCAGCCATAAAACTGAAATGAAAAATTTAAAAAAATAAAAAGGAAATGAAAGGGCCTAATGTTTCATTTCTCTATTTTCCAAGTTTTCCCTTGACTTTATATGCTGAGGTGTTTTTCACTATTTTTGCAAGAGCCTGTCCAACGTGGTGTAGATTTGTGACCTGAACTTGAGCTGTCGTTCCTCTTTTCTGGAATCTGATACCTTCAGCCACTACCTTCCACAGAATGGAAGTAAAAATCTTCAAACAGATGGTTACCAAAGTCAGGAAAATTGACAGTCTGACTAAAGAAGCAAACTGCCCCCCCTCATTACTTGTTTGTGCTTCAGAATAAAAGCCAAATGGGCCATCACGTTAGTAGCTGGTGATTGAGCTTGAGAAGGTAGATAGATGGTTTGATATCTGCCCTCGTTCCTTAAGTTTCTAGATTCCTCTATTTTTAGGCTAGAACCAGCCCTGGTTAAAATAATTCAAGTCATGAAGAGGAATGTTCACTTCAGCATTTTTATCCTTCTGAAGTGTGCTTTCTACCAGCTGCCATGGAAACATTGTGTAACTCATTTCTTGGATAGTCTCACTCCTCTCAGAGTTCCGGTTGTGGAGCGCTGGTGAGCTCATTACAACTTGGATCCAAGTCCTGGAAAGGCAGTTCTCGGAGAGAGTGGAGGCCAGCCTCCCATGAGGGACTGGGGGCTTTCTCTTTATGGGGCGTGCATACTTGAGCTACCAGGTCAGCTCTCGCCTCAGCCCAGGACGATGTCACTTTGTCCGCAGCTGTACCCCGTCTCGAGGTTTCTGTGTGCATCCTCCCTGCTTTCCGAGGCAGAGACTTAACTTCAGTTATAAGCCAGAGGGAGTGGTGCTTCAGATTCCTAGCAACACAGCAGACTCCAGCAACACAGATGGTTATCTCTCCCCAGTAAGGCTTCCAGGCCACCAGAACTCTGTTGTAATCCAGTGATGCTTACTGGAGAAAAATGTGGATGGCTTCTGCTGCATGCTGATGAAAAGTAGGTATTTTCCCAGCTTCTTTCTTCTCTGATTTCCAAGTCACTGAGAGCAGTAGTGAGATTGGACCCAGGGCAGGGAAGGGGCACAGAAACCTGGTGGCCAGAAGGCAGTGGGTTGGGGGTATGTGAATGGGAGTCAGAAAGGATGAACTTGGGGCAGAACGCCATAGTTGGGAGGACTTGGAACAGTTTGAACTGCTAAAGCTGAGAGCCCTGCTAGAGCGGCAATGTACCAGATGCTTGTCTCCGATAGGATTCCATAGGGAACCACACCCAGAAAGAATCAGATCATCTTCCCCTCTCCCACTTGGATCTGTAGCTTCGTGTGGAATTTGCCAGTTCTTGAAATACACTGAAATACGGATGAAGATTCTGACCTCATTTAGATCATTTGTTTCTGAATTCTGAACAGAACCTGGAAAACTGGAAAGGGGGTAGAATTGGGGTGGGAAGGAGAAGTATCCTAGTTCTAGGAAAGAAGGAAGATAGTAGGAAACAAGACCAGTGAGTTAATAGGCATTTAAAAAGGAGGATTAGAAAGAAAGAGAAACAGAAGAGAAAGTATTTGCCAGTATCTTCTGCTAAGATATGTGACTGACACACAGTTCACACGCCATACTTCAGTTGAAGTCTATGAATGAAAGGAAATTTGGAGTTGGAGGCTGTTCTTTGGAAACTGCTATGGGATGGTGGTAAGGAAAGACTGCTCTATCCTTCACAGGAAGGATATTTCTGTGTTTCTATGTTGCTTATTTTATAAAGACCAAGGGAACTTATTTCTGAGTGTGCGAACGAACTCTGTGCCACCAAGTAGAGGGCGAGTCTGATCAGACTGGCAAATGGTGTGAGGGGGGAGGACAGGAATTCATGTCTTGTGGATTAGTGCCAGAAGACATGAGTTGGCTGAGACCACCCAAGAAGGGAAGCAGTGATGACTAGGGAAGAGAGACAAGGGAAGAACCATGACTCTCAGGGAAGAAGAGACACTGAGGGACAGTCAGAGGGATGGAGGTAAATCAAGTTCTCCCGAGCAGAGAACAAACTCCGGGGAAAAGGTGTTCACTTGGAGGAAGAATCTCTTCCTGTTACCTTTGAGGACACTTTTAGACCCTTTTAATATATTGAGTACCTTTCACTGGTGTTCATCATGAACAGGAGACCCACAGATACATCCCAGAAGTGAACTTTTAGTCTAATTGATCATGATTGCCATTCAATCTTGTACAAACCCACAAAGTGGAACTTAGAAAAGCAAAAGACAGCAGGTCTTTGTGCAGAGTTCATATTTGAACAATGTGGAAAACGTAAATTTGTTAAAATGTACAATTAAAGAATTGACTGTACTTGAGGGTCCATATGGATCACCTGGGATCTTGTTAAAATGTTGATTGCAGGGACCTGGGTGGCTCAGTCGGTTAAGTGTCTCCCTTGGACTCAGGTTGCGATCCTAGGATGCTGGGATCGAGTCCCGCATTGGGCTCCCTGCTTAGCGGGGAGCCGGCTTCTTCCTCTGCCTGATGCTCCCTCTGCTTGTGCGCACTCTCTTTCCCTCTCCCTCTCTGACAAATAAATAAAATCTAAAAAAAAATTGTTAAAAAAAATGTCGATTCTGATTCATCGATCTGGGTGGGGCCAAAGATTCTGTACTGCTAACAAGCTCCAAAGAGATAACTGATGCTGTTGGTCCGCAAATCACACTTCGGCTAACAAGGACCCACACAGGTACTCTTTGGTATGTGTTGGTAGCCATGCCAAGTTAGACGTGGTTTAACTTATACACGCCTACCGACCAGTTTAAAATGAAAGCAGGTCTCAGAACTGGCTCTGTCACAAAAGAACATTTATTAGCCACAGGGTACAGAACAGTCTTTAAAGCGAATGCAGAAGGCAGAGTGAGATCACAACCCTGCCTTTGTGAGTGCTTGGCGGATGAGTCTCACACCTGCCCCCTAGCCCGGGCCCTCTAACACAGAGGACCAGCAGCATCAGGATCACCTGGAAGCTTGTTAGAGATGCACATTCTCAGACCCTCTACGGATCTAGGGAAAAAGAAAATTTGGGAGCGCAGCCTGGGAATCTGTATTTTTAGCTAGCGGCCCCACCCCCCCATAATTCTGATACATGTTTAAGTTTGAGAATTACCGCTCTAACAGCAGGATTCTGGGGAGCATCTCACTGAACTCAGGCAACCAACAATTCAGTGACCTACAGGTGGACATCTTGGGATCTAGTGTAGGGCCCCGTTTCTGTACGTGGAGAGCCTGTTCGATTCTTCTCATATCCTGATAGTAAAAGGGCAGGGACCATGTCTAAACCCTTTTCAACAGTCCTCCTGTTTTGCAAACCACTACTATCACCAGTGCAAACCTATCTAGCATTAATTAGGATAATTTATGAATCCCTTGGTGGAATAGGAGCTAAATATAGCTGAAGTACTTACGGTGGCCACTGCTGGAGTGAGGCTTTTTTGATGAATTGCTAGCCAACCACCCCTAGAGCGTGCATGCCTGATTAAGACAACTGACCGCCCCTGCAGTATAGCTTAAGCTAACACACACACACACACTCACACACACACGTGTCATACTGTACTGTCCACGTGAGGGTTTACTTTAAACTCTTTAGATGTGCTTTATGAAGGCATCATCTGCAATAAAATGCATCCCTTTTAATTGTATAGGTAGAGTTTTGACAAATGTATACACTTAGAAACCTCCATACCAGTCAAGATACATAACTGAATTCAGTCACCTCAAAATAACCTTGTGTTGTCTTGAAGTCCTCTAGCCACCCCGATCGCACTCTAGGCTGCCAGCGTAGCAGTCTTCCATCAACATAGGTGAGATTTGTCTGTTTAGCTTTTCATGTCTGTGGAATCTAACAGTATTTACCCTTCTCGTCTGCTTTCTACTTGGCATTAGCCATTCTGCAGGATGGTTGATGTTAAATTACCAGTATCTAGTTTCTTTTCATTGAAGATTAGTGTCCCATGGTACAGCTCTGCCCAGTCTGTCCCTTCTCCTTATGATTTGTTACCAGGTTTTCGCTGTTACAGAAAAAGCTACTACTGTGGACATTCATGGACACATCTTTTTGTGCACATGTGTGTATTTCTTTGGGGGAAAATCTCTAGGAGGGGACTATTTGGGTCCCAAGAGAGATGTCTGTTTGATTTCATGGGAAGCTGCTAAGCTGGTTTTCCAAAGTGGAAATACAGGCTTACGTGCCCCCGCCCCAGCCGTGTGTAAAGTGTTCCAGTCACTCCCCATCCTCGCCAGCATTTAATACTGTCTGTTTTTATAATTGTCAGGCTGAATATTTTCAGATGCATGACAGACATTGTTTTTCCGTTACCTAATGTCAGTTGAGGTGTTTGCGTTCAGTCTTGGCAAAGGCCCTACAGTTAATGCTCTTGAACCGCGCAACTTGGATTATGTGTTACCTCATTTCCCTCTCCTGAGCCCGGTCAGAATTGGTTTTGCCGCTGCCATGCGATTATGGCGGTTCGACATGTTTGCTGGTATGTTTTGTTCTCTCTCTCTCGTTCCTTTGCTCGTTTAGTCCTTCCATCCGCTGGTGGTTCACTAGCTATAGTACACTCGCTTTTTCAGAGAGCAGTTGTATATTAATTACCTGGGAACGATGACAGAAGTAGGGACAGAGTACTTGTCCTCAAGGAGCTTTTTGGAACTGGGTTCCTGAAACCCAACTCCACAGACATGCCAGCAGAGACATAAAGCCCAGTGTATTCCAAGGTTTGCACACACTTCAGTAAGGGCATCATGGAAATAAAGCTCTGGGCTGGGTCAGGGGTGTGGGGGGCTTGATAGACAGGTGGTGTAGAAACCGCAGTAGCAGACGTTGTTGAGACCATCTGTGATGAATATTACAATGGTGGCACCTTAGATTATAAACTACATGTTTATTTTAGTCCCAGTTACATTTTAAAATATATCTCACACATGCAGACACACACATGCATTGGATAAGAAATTCTCTAAATGTTAACAGTGCCTCTCTTTGGATCATAGGATTATGGGTGATTTGTTTACTGGATTTTATATTTTTCTTTGATTTCTTTAATTATGCCACAGTGAGCATGTATAACTTTTATAACCAGAAAAAGATATTAAACAGGTGATGGGTATTAAGGAGGGCTCATCTTGGGATGAGCAGTGGGTATTGTATGGAAGTGATGAAGCACTATATTCGTACCTGAAACTAATATTGCACTGTTAGCTAACTAACTGGAATTTAAAGAAAAACTTGGGAAAAAACCCAAATATTATCAGTGAAATAAATCCAAGATTAATTCCTTAAAGCCTAGAGCTCTTCCACTGTGATTTTAAATTACACAAACATGCTTTTCATGTACCTGAGATCTTCATCTTAAACTTTTATCTTTTTTAGAAGGCCTCCTGTATTTTCATTGGTGAAATATTCTTTTCGATATTACTGAGAAAACAAACTCATCTGTACTTAAAAAGAAAAAAAAGAAACCCAAACCCCCCAAAAGAATGAAATTGCCACTTGATTGTTGGCTAAGTTCTAGGAGCTATTTAAAAAATACATTCCTTGTTCGCTTGAATCTTGTATAGCAAAGATCCTCTCCAGTAGAACGGAGGCTATTGTCTTGAAGAAGAAAAAAAAAATGCCTGTCTGTCTCATCTTCCCTTTCAGGAACAAGGACTGCATGGATGTCCAGTGTAGTTTGTAGAATTTAGCTTGAGCGATAGACAGCAAAGAGAGTTTCTGTTTGCTTGTTTTTGCTTTTTCCAAAAATTGACAGAATTTTCACCACCCAAAATGTGGGACATATGTACAAGAGATTTTTTTTTTTCCTAAGTTACTGTTGTTTTGTTTCCAAAACAGCGGGAATTTTCGTGCTTTTTGATGAAATAACAAATGATCTCTGTTTTGTCCCCTTTTTCCTCAGCTGACCTGAATAATGTCAGGTTCTCAGCTTATAGGACGGCCATGAAACTCCGAAGACTGCAGAAGGCCCTTTGCTGTGAGTATTAACCCATGACTGAAATACGTGATAGTTCCTCCTTGCTTTAAAAAAAAAAATTGGGTTCGGGGGTATTTCCACTTGGAGAGGGGAGAAATAGCTCTCATAAGACCAGCTGTAACATAGAATCCCCTTTTTAAAATCTCTTTGGCCTAGTATGCCCTAAACTGTTTTGTTAGGCTGTTCAGAATCTCTCCTGTCACCATTCCTCAGCTACTGATGTTGAATTGATAAGGTTTTGATAATTTATATTTTCGAAATAAGGGCTCCGGCATCCTGAGTTACCTTTATGAAACTTGAAATCTCTCCGTCTTCTGCCTTTATTGCTTCTTCTAAAATGCCTTTAGTGGTAGAAGACTTATCTGCCCTAACCACATTGTGCAGGTGTGAGTAGGTTATTAGCTTGAATGCTGGGGTTTGGGTGGTTGCCGTGATGGAGGACAGATGACAGGCTAAGTTCTCTGCTTTTGCTCCATATCATAGCTCAGTAGGGAAATCCGAATGTGTCCTGTATCATCATGTTCATCTCATGATTTATATATAATCCATTATTATCGCAGCTAATTAGAACATGTTGTTTGAAGGCCTGTGTGCCTTGATGATAGAGCCATGAAACAGGAATTGCTCCAGTCCCTACCCTAATGGCACTTGTAGCCTTATGACGAAGATTGAGGGTGTCCATAAAGTCTGGAGACATAGGTGAATATACATAAGATTGCTGAGAATGTGCACAGTCCGTTAAAAAAGAGAAATGAAGTGATACCATGTCCATTGCCACACTTTATGGGCAGCCTGAGGAAAAGTAAAGAGATGGTTTCGAAGGCCTCTATTTCATCATGTGACAGGGGAAGAATGAGGGTACTCTGAGAAGAGTTAGTTGTAGGGGTGAGCTTCAGAGACCCTTTGCTGGAAGAGGTGGTACCTAAGCTCTGTGAGTCCAGAAGGCTTAGTAGAGCTCACTCTAGGAGGAGTGTTCTAGTCAGAAGGAATGGCACGTGTTCCATTCAGGAACTGAAAATGCTTGAGCGTGGCCAAAGCACAGAGTCCAAAGGAAGGACTATGGTGAAAGATTTGGCTGGAGAGAGAAGTGGGAGGAGGATTGTAAAAGGTTTTTTAAATTATTTCAAGAATCTAGTGGTCAGTGGGGAGCCACGCAAGGGGGTGACATGATGGGATTTTCCTTGAGAAACATCATCATGGCCGTGGAATAGAGCGTGAATTGAGGGTGGGGGTTGTGCAGCCCATGAGAGCAACTGGTTGAGCAGTTCTGGTACTCTAAACCTTCCCACACCGTGGCCCGAATGGGCACTGGAGGAAAGGAGAGAATTGGAGACAACTGAGACACACGTAAGAGGTAACGTCGACAGGCCTTAGTGATGAACTTGATGGGGTGGGTGAGGGGGACTCAGGGAAGCTATGAGGTGCTCACTTGGCAGAATGGTGGACTTGCCTGGGAGAGGTGGGCATGAAGCTGTGATGCTCGGGAGAAGTAGTAGACAAATAATATTTAGGGCTCATCATATGTAGACTCGGGGAGAGCGTGCAGAGGAAGAAAAGACTATTTAGTCTGTACAGAGGCAATTGCAAAGCACTGGCCTTGGAGGGAGAAGGAAGATAACTGTGAACTCGAGTGCCAGGTACTGCCTGGGGGGGAAGAAGTGGCTGGCCACCAGGGCACATGGGCTGGGAGGTCAACATGGAGTTGGTGCATGTGCCTATTGGATTTAGCAATAAGGAGGTCCTTACTGACTTCAGTGAGATTCTTAGAAGCACAGTGGAGGTGGGAAAGTGGGCTTAAAAATAAATCGGAAGCAGATGTAAAGACGGTCGGTATGGCTGGTTCTTGGAGAAATTTAGTTTGAAGGAGGGGGGTGATGGTGGCAGTTGGCTGCCGTGGATGGAGGCATTAATGAAGTGTATATACTTAGAAGTTGAAAGATACTTGAGTCCATTTAAATCACGACGACAAGAAGAGAGAACAAGATAATAAAAAAAAAGGACTTCTCAGAGCGTAAGGGAGATAATTAATCTAGGAGCCAAGAGAAGGTGGGGGCACCTCTCTTCCACTAACAGGGGGTGGCGAGGCAGCGATCTGTGTGGGTCCGGTAGCTAAGGAGATATAGGGGCTAGAGGGTGAGGGAAGCCATGTGGAGGTTTGTTTTCTGTGGAAGGTAGAGTGTTCCTCTGCCACATTTGGGAGTGGAGGGTGATAGGGTTGTGGGTGGGTTCACCTTTCTGGAGAAGAAGAGAGAAGAGGGCTGATTTGAGCAGGAGCCCAGTCTGCTTGGTGTTCAGTAGCAGCACCAACCTTCATGGGTGTGGGCTTGTTCCAGGCTCACTCAGTACTCAGGAGCCAGATGGGTCCATCGCAGGTGGGCACATGACAGCAGGGCGAGAGAAGGGGAGATCTGGGCAAAAGAATGGTTAAGTGGTTGAAGTGATGATATCTGTCAAGGCCATGTTGAATTCACATGGAAGCTGATAATCAGGAGGTAGAGGGATCGAGGGGCTAACTGTTGAGGGAGGCATAGGAAGAGGTGGTGTGGAAATAACTGGAAGGTTGGCAAGTTGTGGTCAGAGGGTAGCGTAGCTAAACATTGTTTCAGGAGTGGAACAGGTCCAGGTGACTGGATCTCGGCTCTGACCATTTGAGTGGGTGCTGTAGATGTGAACTTGCACAGAGAGGAAACAGGAAGTTAGGGGAGTGAGTCGAGTGATGCACCGGTCATCCCTCCCCATGTTGAAATCCTCCAGAGTCGGGGCCAGAACCAGGGAAGAGAGAACTGTGAATTTGGGCTTCCAAGCCTTTGGGAATTAAGGAGCCTGACCAGAGGTCTGCAGAGGCTAGCAGTCAGTCAAGAACAGTTGCTGGCTTGGGGCTTTTTCCCCAGAGAGGGAGAAGAAATGTTCAAGAAGTGAAATTACTTGGGAGGAGAGAGTCAGCTTTTCATCTTTATCTGGGCCTCTCCAGTCCTTAGCGCAAAGCCCAGTGCACGCGGTAGGGTTTCGTATGTTTCCATGGAATGGATGCATGAACAAAAGTAAATTGAGGCTTCCATTTCCTTACAGCTTATAGTCTGAAGCTGTCGTTTTTCAGCTATATAACTGCCAAGTTTAAGTGTTTTTTAACGGTCTCCCCAGACCTGGGATTTCCTCAGGGACCTGTTAACATACCGTAGCTGGAAAAAGGCCCACTGGAGAGGGGAGTCAGAGAGCTGGGCGGAGTCAGAGAACTGCGCGTAGAAGTCTTCTGCCTCTTTTTCTTCTCTTGGCCCTGTCCCATCCCAGAGATAATGTTTTCCATCGATAAAGGGATAATTATGAACCTGTTACTGTAAAGCATTATTAGTATAGAGTCTCTTCCTGTGAAATCCTGAAAGTATAAGAGAGATAATCAGCTGTTTCTGGTTATACTTTGAAAAAGCCCAGAAATAGACAAGATGGAAAACCTTCTAGTGACTGTACTTCTCTATCATGTTGCTTTGTTCCCTGGATTTAGGCATTATCCACTTCTTCTGTTAAATAATTCTGCTCACAAAGATGTCTCATTTTATCATTTCAGTTTAAGTTAAAATTTCCAGTAGATGTTGGGAAATGGGGGAATTTGATATTATGAAAAAGTTTGACCATTTGAGTTTATAACCTTGTAGTAGAGTTAAGCTCTGAGGGTAGGATGTAGAATTTCCACTTTGAAACAGATATGAAATTCTCAGCCTTTGCTTTCTGAGCATGACTTTTCTTCTATTTGAAAAAGATTTAGGCGCAGCCAAATTAGGGTGTAGGGTGTATTTACCTAAGTTACATATTGGATTCTCAAGAATGATAGAGTTCCACATGTCGTATGACTACAGAATAAGGATTTCTCCAGTCCCTTTATTCTTGAAAACATGTGTGGTGACATTACTTAACTAACCGTTCAGTAGATGATTTAAGAATTTCCTCTTAATTTGATGTTTGCTTAGGTTTATCTTCCAGCCTTTGTCATTTCTGTGCCTGCGAAGCCATGATAAAGAGCCATTGTCTGTGCTACTGGCAAATAAAACTTGTCCTGGCTGGCTCTTCCAACAGAAGGGCGCTTCTACCAACTTCGCTTTAATGAAAATTAATGATGTTATTTCAGTGATGTCCTGATGCCAGGGAAGAGTTTGAATTACTGATGTTTTAGAAAATATGCAGCATTCCTGCCATTAAGCTTTTGGTCATCTTTTTGCACTTCGCTATCAAAGCTTCAATATTGCAGAAACCTGAATAACACAATTTCATCCACTATCGAGAATTTGCTATTTAAGTTGAGAGCTTCACCATTGGCCTGTAATGTCCCCAGTTTGTAATCGGTTTAATGTTGCATGGCCCATACTGCCTTTCAGTGCCCTGTGAGTGAAAATTAAACTCGGCAGAAAAGCAGAGACAAAGAGAAAATCTTGGTAAGACGGATTTGTAAGCTGCTTCCTAAGGCTGATACCCCCGCCCCCCGCCCAGAGTTAGGAGGAGATAATCTGAGCTTTTTCTTTGTCCATCTGTAGTTCTGATGATGTCCTCTCGGTGTGTGTGTGTGTGACTTCTACAATTAAAAATTTCTCCAGCTTCTAAGAGCAGACTTAAAAATGCAGTTAGCAAAGCATACATGTATATTTAGTTTCTTAGCATGTGGTGGGTTGGAGAGAGCCCAAACCTAGGGCTCAACGTACTGCAGTTGATAAATGTGACCGATATTCTGCAAACAAGAACTAGAGAACAGTTGGATCGCAAAGAGAGAGTTGGTAGGACCTGAAGTTGTCCGAATAAAGTCACGGCTGCCACACTCTCCCTCGCCACGACAAAGCAGGTGAAAGACTTGGTCCCGTCTTGATGAAACCACCTCACCTTTTGAGAGGGCACCGAGGGTGGCCTGCGACAGGGTTCAGTTGCTAACAGAGACTCCCGGATCCACGACAGCGTAGCTTACGCGTCTTCAGTCTAGTGCAGGGAAAGGCCCCAGTGAGGCCACAGCGTGAGAACCAAGATGTGTTTTCACAGCCACAGGCTGCCTTATGGCAAGGCAGCCCAAGAGGCCAGGCTCATTGTATTGTCCGTGCCAATAAAATCCATCTTTCTCATATAGGCAAGGGGTTCTTTTTCACATAGGTGGGAGGCCAGGTCTTTGTTTTTTTTTAGGATGCAAAACAATCTTGAGGACCAGAGCCAAGCGAATTTTCTCAGCTTACGTGGTCTCCCAGATGCTGGTGCCCGAAGTGAGGGCTCCTGTAACAGAACCTCTTTTGCTCCCAGGGGACGTACTGTACTCCTATTCCAAATGTGTCCAGTATCCGGGAGGTGCACACTAGGGGAGGAACGGTTGGCCCTGAGTGGTGATGTGGAAACTCTTCAAGGAGCACCTTGTAGATTTCATTTCCAGTCACCGTTCTAGGGGGCTTGCCATCCTTAACCTGGCTTTCAGAGCTGGGTGCCCTCCAAGTGCTGTCTTTGCACTAGGAGATCTCTCCCATCCACGTATCTTTCCCCATTCAGAGCCAGTTCGTTCTGGCGGGGGACCCCTTGCTGAGCTCCTTACTCTCCTTTTATTTTCTTTTATGTCGCACGGCCCCATGCTCTGTGGTCCAGCAGACACATTGCTGCCATTGTGTACTCACATCTTTACTATGATGAGGAAATAAATGTGATATGCACAAATGTCCAGTTACCCAGGCTAACATCGTATGAGTCATCATCCCTCCTCCATAGTTGTTGCTGTGCTTATGCCACCGAAATTTCTATGATTGTCCACATCACATTTCTGGCTTTTCAGTCACAGGGATGTGGGCCCCTCAATTTAGGCTTTTATTCCTTGGGGGTCACAGTGTTCCAGTTGTCCATCCACCCATTTGTGGCTTTCCTCTCATACCACGGGTCAAATAGCTATTTATTTTTACACATAATATTGTGACAGAGGAGGTGTAAAGCATATGAACCTTTTACCATGTACCCAAGACCTTTCTTAAACCTTCACGGTCACAGTGGCCGCACAGTGTTCTTTCAGATTGTTGTAAATCAGTGTTTTTCACGTTTGACTGGGTAGGTAATCCCACAGGATACTTTTCAGTACAGATCCTTAATAACAGATGTGTCCTGTGAAACAAGAACCAAGACATAGCTGCTTTAGTATTGCTCCAAAGACTCGTGGTTATAATCAGAGCTCACGTCTCTTCCTCAGCGTGTTCTGTAGATTGGCCAGCTGCCCTCTTCACTTCTTGACTCTTTCCCCCCCCCCCACTTCTTGACTCTTCAAAGAGATAGTTGACTCAGAGCTAAGGGAGCACATTTTAAGCCTCTTTCTAGGCACCAGTGATGTTGGATTTTCCCTTTTGTAACACCCATGGCATGGCTTTATTCCCTTCAGCAACAGTCTGACCTTTCTTTCTTATCATTGATTTTAGTCCAAACCTTCCACCCGCACACGAAGTATGTCCTTTGGGTTCAGCCACTTGGCTCATGCGTATGGAGCTGGTGGCAAGATGAGGCCTAGCGGGGATTCCTCTTCTGTCTCTTCCCAATGCTAAAGGGCAAGATCGGGTTAGTACGGAAAAATGGGGTTACCCTGTTTCTAGGCAACAAAACATTTGTGGACAGTCAGCTCCAGCTAGTTGAGGGGTGGGGAAGGAGTAATCCATTCCGTCAATCCCTGTGGGAATTTTGCACTTAGGTTCCAACTAATAGCCGTAATGTCCTGTTTCAGAATATAACCAGCCTTTGAGACTCTTAACTGTAGCCCCAGTCCGTGGACAGCTAGGGATGGCATTGAAAAAGAAAATGTGGTGAAGTTGAAACACCTGCTAAGTCCCCCACGTGAATGATCTTTTTAATTGCAAGTGGTCTCACAGGTGTAGCCCATTTATCAAAGTGAGAGCTGCCCAGGTTCCTTTGGTTAGATCTCCACCTGCAGGCCAGAGAGCGTGAAGCTCTATCTACAGGAGATTCTGAATTTCTCGGAGCTTGGCCGATGGCATCCAAGGAACTGAATTTTTCGTCGACCTGTTAGCTCTTCCAGTTCAGGTTCTACCACTTATAGATTCCATTAGAAAGTTCTGTCATCGATAACCAATGTCAAAGCCTGTGCTACTTGAAGTCAAGCGTAGCTTGGAAACCAGCAGCGACGGTTCATTTTCATCCCTTCTATCAGAATCCTCTTGTTTTTCTTCAGTAATACCGTAGCCAGATTTTTAGCTAAGGATGAGTTGGGGGTGGGGGCGGTCTCCTAAGCAATCTCACACCTGACATTAATTGCACTGGGAGTAGCAGTCAGGGCTCAGTTGCTAAAGACTCACGGAACCCAAATGAGAGTGTTTAAAAATGTACTGTTCATTAAAGACAATGGCTACAATATCCCGTCAGCATTAAAAGCAGGATCAAAACCACAGGCTGCCTCACAGCCTAGGGTCCAGATAAGCCAGGTGCGAGCCCCGAGCGCCTGATCTCTGGAAGGGCGGTACCAGGATGCAGTTTCTCTCTTGGATCAAGAACTGCACATGTGAGCACAAACCACTTTGGAAACCAGAGAGCACGTAGTGGAGTTTCATACAGGGTTTCTTAAAGCCTTATGGTAACCTGGGCACATTCTTTCCCCATAGCTGGTCCTCATGAGTCTCCCTGCAGCACTCATGAGTCTCCCCCAAACCAAGTGAAAAATGTTCAGTGTAACTTTTATGCATAAACAGTAATGATGAGCTTTAACCCATGGCTACACATCAACACAGTAAGGCACTTCTTTTCCTTGCTTTGATCCAGGCTCTGCATTGTGTAGCCTTTTAGCAAAAAACATCTTAGGCCAACACCAGAGCCTCTGAGATGAACCCTCACAGTGCAGATAACCACATCAAAGTGCACCAACTTTCTTGGTGGCCAAAGATGTGCTTGGAAAGCCCTTCAGCCCTGTCAGCTGCCTGGAGAACAGCATGACATCACCAGTAGCCTTCTCTTCCCACAGGTGCCCGCTGCCTGGGCAAGAGCCAGCAGGCACACAGCGCTTATGCCGGTACCCCCCGGTGCCCTCCTCTGTCTCTGTATGCACGGAGTAGGTTTCGGGGTTGTTGGTATATGAACACAAAGTCTCTGCATTGACTTGTGAAATGAGCGTGGGGGTGATGTGGGCACCATGGGACTTAAGCTAACTGACTTTCTGGTGCTTCTCTTTTGTTCCACTGTTCTCCCTGGTAGAGAAGGTGGGATGGTTTTCTTTGTCTAGTCTGTAAGGGCGCCTTCTGCAACCTCCCTTTGTGCTCCACACTATGGACCTCCATGTGTCCTACAATTCTAAGAGTCAGGCTTCTCCTCTCTGGTCTCCACTTTCTCAACTGCAGAAGGATTCTAAGGGAGCTTTCTGGTCTTCAGAGCCCAAGAGACAGTAAAAGACAAAAAATCCTGCTTCAGCTCCTCACTTGTAGCATTTGCAGAAAGGAGTGGAGTTAGCATTTGAATCTAGAATGTTGATTGAAATCAACATGATTTGATTACTTGCAACCAGAGTCTCAGTAGCCATTAATGGGATCCTACACTCTGTATACCCCCACCCCAATATCCTGCTTCATTTTCTGCTTTGTCTGCTTTTCTTGAAGGGCAGAGAGGGTCCTGGAGAGCAAGTCCTTTTGTCCTCTCCCCACCCTCTCTCAACTCCACAGCCCTGACACAGAGAAAGGCCAACGAATGGGCCCTATTCAGTTGTGTCAAAACCTATAGCATCTTCTACTATACAGATAATTTTTGAAAGAGTGGGTATATTAGCACATGTTTGGGTTTTTATATGACTTGCAAATATATTCCCTAGTAAGAAGATATATACATTCATCCCCCAGTGAAAATTCCTAGTTTGAGATAAAAAACAACAACAACAAAACAGTCTCACAGAAGTGTCTGCTGGTTGCTTTTTGAGGCTTCTAGAAATAGTGAATCATTATGTTTAATGTTTCATCAAAAGATCTCACTGTATTCTTTCAAATGGTCGTTTGGATCAGTTAAGTGCATGTCTCTGTGGCAATTAAATTGTCCCTATCGATTTTCTCTCCTCTTTTCAAGTGCGTAGTATTGGCTATGGATACCTGATTACAAGTCTTTGAAAAATTGTTCCACGAAAGGGGAATTGTGTTTGATACGTTCGTTTGGGAGAAATGTGTTCTCCAGTCTTCTGTGAGGGACCATTCTCCTGTTGAATCGCAGCTGGTTTCGGCAAAGTTCGCTGCACAGTATTTCTCTCCTCACCGTGTCATCTCTGCTCCTGTTATTCCAGAGCAATTGCCTTGCTCCCCTCTGGAGCTGTTTCTACTCCAGATTTCCTATTCTGTGTGTTACCCATTCACCTGTGCAGAGATGAGAGTAGACTCAATAACAAGAAATCCGTGCCATGTTGCTACTGGTTTGTTTTCTTCCATCACGAGTAAATGAGACTCTTAGTACAAACCCGAGTCTGCATATTCTCCCTTGTTAGTTCTTGTATCCTTGGATGTAAGACAAAATATTTATAATGATGGAAGCAGAGTCACAAGAAAATAATAGAAAAACTTCAAAGCACCCATAGCTTCCTTCTTTCAGTTTACAAAGAATTGCACTGAGAATATTGGTATTTGGAAGAAAGCCATTCCTCTGTCGCCCTCACGGAGATGGTGAGCTGCTTTTCTAAATGTTCTCCCTACAGTGCACCTGAATATTTTGCCCTCTGAGCAAGTGCAGCACACAGAAGGGGAAGGGGGTGAGGAAGTTAGGAGTCCTTTGTCTGCTTACTGGGCCTTCCCCTCCTCCAGGCCCCCTGCCTTTTTGCATTATTATTATTTTTTTCCATTCTTCGATCTTTTTCCTACCTGCCTCCCTCTCAAATCAAGCTATGTTCTTTCCTGCCGCTTTAAATAAAGTCTCGGCTTCCATGTAAAGAGGTCATTTCTCTGTCTCGAGAGTATTTTAACACAAAAGGAGTGGGGCCTTTGCTTTGATAGGGTGAGTGCTAGTCCGGGGCATTTTCGGGAAACTGCGTGGAAGCCACAGAGCTTTACTGGCTGGGATGAAAGACAAAAACCGCTCCTGCTTTCCAGGGAAACTTCAAAGGTTACTATTTTTCTTTTTCAAAAGAGAAAAACGTGCACGACATAGGTATGAACCTGCAGAGGTATGAACCACTATATTCACCCCCTTCCCTGAACATTTAATTAGAACTCTCCACAAATAACTAGTAAAATACATTGAAGCCTTAAATTTGCATCCGTGTAGCATCCGCCTAGCTGTTTACTGACTGGGATGGTCCGGGTTTGTCTGCCTCCTCCCCCCAAATGTGCAAGAAATTGACTTAATTACCATTGATTCTTTGTCTCCAAGGACAGAGAATTCAGACCAGAGCTTAAGTGTATTAGGTGTTAGAAAAGCACTGTTGCTGCATTTCCAATTTGGCTAATAAATTGGCTTTAGAGAAAAATGTCTTCCCGTGACATTTGGGAGTAAAGCTTGCGATTTGCTGCAGTTGGACAAGGTTGAGGTCTCGCTTTTGTTAAATTTTTGTCTCATGGCATATGAATAAGTTACACTTACATCTCCCCCCATCTTAGAAAGTTCTTAGAGGACTTGAAAAGTACACGTTGTAAAATACAGCTTGGAGATGAGAGAAATAAGTGAGCCTCAAGTCTAAAAACTGAGTAGATTATGCAGTTACTTTAGTGTCTCTTTTCAAAATTCTAATCCAGTTGATGACTTTTTCACTTAATATTAAGGTAGCAGAGAGAATGTGAGGTGAGTGATATTTCAAGGCGAAAAACACTTAATGATTACAAATGCATAGCTGGAAATAGAGTTTACACAACCCTAACCACACAGATTAATCAAACTGAACTTCTCTAATAGTAATCTACAAAGGTACTGTCAGGAGCTCTTTTAAAATTTCTAGTAAAACAGATTTTTTTCTTACTTGTACTAAGTGGAAATGAGTCTGTTCCCATAGAGCATTCTAGGTCCCCTTAACTCTGAAATACCCATTTACTTCAGGAATGGAGACTCTTCCTGCCCACTTTCTTTACCTAGTGCCAGCGAGACTTAACAGTAACCTCAGATCCTGAATACTCCAGTCGTGAAACGTAGAGCTGGGGGTGAAGACAAACCACTTCAAAGGAGGGTAGGGTTTAAACTGCGGTCCTTCACTACCAGCTGAGCTATCGAAGGGCACATGGATAAAGCAGATGTGGTATATGTGTATAGACATATACAATGGCATATTACACAGCCATCAAAAAGAATGAACTCTTGCCATTTGCAACAACATGGATGGAACTAGAGGGTATTATGCTGAATAAAGTAAGTCAGTCAGAGAAAGACAAGAACCCTATGATTTCACTCATGTGGCATTTAAGAGACAAAACCGGTCAGCACGGGGGAAGGAAAGGGCAAATAAAGCAGGACAAAAACAGGGAGACAAAGCATGAGAGACTCAACTCTAGGGAACAAACTGAGGGTTGCTGGAGGGGAGGTTGGTGGGGGGATGGGGTAACTGGGTGCTGGGCCTTACGGAGGGCACTTGATGCAGTGAGCACTGGGTGTTCTGTGCAACTGATGAACCACTAAATTCTACCCCTGAAACCAGTAGTACACTATACGTTAACTAACTAGACTTCAAAAAAAAATTTTTTTTAAAGAGGATAGGGTTTGGGTTTGGTGTTCGCTGAAGACTATGAGACAGCCCAACCAGGATTTTCCCAGGAAGGGGAGAAAGAGTGAAAGGAGGATTTTTCCCTGCGGACTCACTTGTGATCTTTATGTGGCTTTTTCAGTGGATCTGTTGAGCCTGTCGGCGGCATGCGAAGCCTTGGACCAGCACAACCTCAAGCAAAATGACCAGCCCATGGACATTCTGCAGGTCATTAATTGTCTGACCACTATTTATGATCGCCTGGAGCAGGAACACAACAATCTGGTCAACGTCCCTCTCTGCGTGGATATGTGCCTCAATTGGCTGCTGAATGTTTATGACACGTACGTATGGCCAGCTCTTTATGGACTCTGCCACGGTACGCTTAGTTTTCAGAGTGGTGCGCATGTAATTAGCATCACAACAGGGGCCCCAGTGTAGAAATACTGTCCTCAGGATGAAAGGTGCCCAGTGCTGTCCCCGTGATAAATCATTTGTGTATTCACCGAAGCCGAAAAATACTTGGATCAACTAGGAGGTAAGAGCTGGAATGTAGATTGCTCTCAGAAAACAAACAAAACCCTGAGATCATCATTTTTCATGCTCATGTTTCAAATAGTAGAATGAGTCAGTGTGTAGCTTTTTCTTGCCTGTGTAATTTGCATTCCTCCATCCACTTTCGGGGGCGGCTCCCACTTGGTGGCAGAAATGGATGTGCTCCTGGAGACGCTGGCACACCTGTCACCAGATCCGAAGAGTGTTCGCTGACACTCAGGAGCTTTTTGCCGAGAATGGTGAATTGATAAGCCACACAAAACGAGAACAAGCCCTTTCTGGAGCCAACTTGGCTTCTCAAACCGAGGAAGGTTCAGAGCATTCACCTCCCTTCCTCACTCTCTCGGACAATACTCGTTTACTTCTCTTGGATTGCACACAGGAGGTATCCCCAGTTCTTAGTTTTGTCTTGAGCTTACTGAAGGCTGTTGAGGAAGGTAGCAGACGTAATTGGTCTTAATTTTGACTAATTCTTCTTACACCTCAAAATGATGACATGCCTCATTTCATGTGCTAGCGAGAACATACCCCGTTTGGGAATCTGGAAGCTTTTCTGAGAGGAGTTGCATTCCAGCTGTTTTGCCTTTGTTGGAGATTTCTGCCACCTCTGTGATTAAAATGTATACTTTCTTCTTTGGTATTTTGATAAGGTAGTCCTTTTTGAATTCCAGGACCACCTGGCTGTTTAATTCTGGTAATTATTTACCAAACCCTTGAACTTACTGGATTTTCATTGTGGAGTACCCTTAACATTTGCTCTGATAAGGGTTTGTACTCAGGTGTTCCTTCACATACGTTTTGGCGCTGTGCTCTTTGTAGAAGACATCTGAATGGATTCTGGGTATATAGAGCTTCCCTTCTACCTGCCTGGCAATTATTTGGGGGCAATTTTAACTCCTTGAAGACCTGTGTCATACTTTACGAAGTTTACTTGTTAAACTTTGATTTGCCATTCTTAAAGAGGTGAAAATATAAGGAAATCTTCCAATGATCGTAATGTTGTTAGGGCGTTAGATCCTGTTTGACTAAGGGATTTAGTAAATTGTACCAGTTAAAAGTTGAGCATATTGTTCACCCAAAGTAAACCCAGTTGGGATGTATTCTTTGCAGTTTTGAAGTGCTAAATGGGAGAATTACTATATAATATCTTTGTCTCTTTAAGCATCATGTAAGGTTCACTTTATTTTTCTAACAAAGTAAAAGCTGCAAATCACTGAAAATCATTTTCTACAAAATGGAACATTCTTTCATTTTCATGTTTCCTTCCCCCCCCCATGGATAAAATGAACCATTTATACCTTTGTCATGAAGAATGCTATATTTTAGCCTTATATGAAACGTGAAAGTGTAAACATATTTAAAACACCAATACAGCAGTAGATTGTTTTTAAATTGCTCTTCAAGATCATATATTTGAATCTTCTTTAATACAGGATATCTTACATTTCTTAAGATAAATGTGTGTATTTTATATTATGTGTCATGTGGCCTCAAGGGAGTGATTGTCTTCTCAGTCAGGGGCAGTCTGAGGACAGTCTCAGAGTGCTGGGTTTTTTTGGGGGGGCGTCAGTAAGCACAGAAGGCAATTTGTTGAGGAACCAAAGTAACTTGGTGCATAGTAGTAATCCTTCCACTTACCAATTTAAACACCCAGGTGGCTCTCCATTGAACAGAAGGATATTTTTTATTCTTTTTATGTAGCGCTACTGTTACAATTCAAGTAAGGGCTTTTAAGAATGGGAAACTTGGTAAAAGTTCCTTGGTCAGAGTGGTCACGTTTGGGTCACATTTGAGACCAGATAGATGAGGCAGATAACAAAGATAGTATATAATAAACAGGTTCTTCACAGATTTTAATAAGACCATTGGTTTCATACAACAGTGGGCAGTAGAGTTCCTGTATCCAAGGGTTTATTTGTTTGTTTGTTTTTCTTAAGAAGTGTTTACCATCTATTAAAGTCTTAGTAATTGTTTCCTGGTTTGATTATTCGAAATAGGGGACGAACGGGGAGGATCCGGGTCCTGTCTTTTAAAACTGGCATCATTTCTCTGTGCAAAGCCCATTTGGAAGACAAGTACAGATGTAAGTCTCGTGTATTAACTTTATCTTCTTTTATGAACGTTGGCTGATTTACCCCAGTTGTAGATGGGGAGTGCCTCGTGTTCTGTGGTGATAGCGGGTCCCCCTTGTAAGATACGGAACTGCTTTTAGAGTGTCCTCAAACTTGGTTTGTGCCGTTGCTTGTCAAACATGAAATGGTAGGTATTTAAATTGAGAATGAGGATTAACTTCTCCAGTCCAAGTATGATTTTACATTACATTGACTGTGTCTGAATAAAACACATGTTTCTAGAGGATAAAGTCTAATTTCCTAACCCCTTTGTAGAAGTCAGAAAAATAAATGTGAGGGTTTAATCCATGTGCTTGCTTAGTTTTTGGATTCTTATTTAAAGAGTACTATCTGGCATTCGTGTTCCAGAAAAATTGTTTATTTTATAATCATCTTAGCGCACATTGTACAGTTCTGTGACGTGACTAACATTTTATTACTTAAGACACAGAGAGCTTGCCATTTCTTTCAGGGTAAATATCACCTTATAGAATTCCCTTTGGTTAGCTCTTGGGTTCTTCGGCTTAAAATGCGTGAATCCGAATGAAAAGCAAATGCTAGAGGAGCAGTGGTTGCAATGACTAAGCGATTCGTTCCCGTTGTGAAGGACTGTACTTGTTTTTCCCCTTTAAAGGTTCGTAAGAAGTCTTGATGGTAGGAATATTAAGCAAACCTCGCCTATCAGGTCCAATCTCTTTTCCCTTAAGGCCTAGCCACACAGGGATGAGATATGCCGAGCTTAAAGATGGGCAGGAGATAAAAGAGATTGAATTTCTCTAAAGCCCCTCTGTGTCCTACTGCTCATTTCCCCCCAGGAGTAAGTCTCAAAATACACAGGCCCTTTTAGCTCTCACTTTTATGTCGTTTCCACTTGAGTTTTTTAATCCTCGGATCCAAAGAAAAAGAACTGAACGGCTTTCGTTAACCATTTAAAAAGGTGTTTTGGGTAAAGTAGAATATTTCTGTGGGTTTTTATTCTTTAAATAGTGGAATTATTTACAGGTTAGTTTGTAATCTAACCTTATCAATGGTATGGTACCAGCCCATCGTAATAACCAAAGGGAGCTTTGAGCCTGTGTTTCGAATAACTCAAGAGCGAACGTGTTTTGAGGTTGGTGAAACAAAAATACGAACTTCAGATTGGGATAGGAGAAGATAATTCATAATTTTGAAAGAAAAATCTGTGCATGTGTATCAGAGAGATGGTAAAATGCTGTGCATGTTGTCTTACTTTTGTGATTGACATCTTAGATACCTGCATAAAACAATTCAGTTACTTAGAGTTTCAAATGTGCTTATGAAAAGGAAACACTTCCTTGAATTTACTTTTGTTGGCAACTTTTTGAATTTAAGGTATGATTGAAATGATTTTATTTCTGAGAAGAAGACATAACATGTCAAGTGCTGGGTATTCATTTATTCCGTGACACTTCGCGTACACAGCTGAGCAGATACGGTCTCTGCCCTCGTGGGGGATATAATTCTTCAGCCCCAAAGACAGACATGTATTAGACCAATGTATAAAGTGATAGGAACTAATTTACGAACATATACAGAATCCTGTGGGAACACATGCAAGAAACTCTGTGATCTTAGGACTTCATAAGGAAGTTCCAATTTGGGTCTATTTTGAATCTCTGATGTCCAAAGAGGATGGTACTTTGAACCAGTTACATGGTTCTTACTGCTAAAATATTTATTTTATGATAATGGTTACATCCTATATATAAAACCTTTCCCAAAGGATGACATTTTGGCTTAGGAAAATTCAGGTGTCACGACTATATATAAACTCACGTTTCTGGCAGGGCTATAGTTTATTTAAAAGCTGTCACACTTTATATATACACACGGTGATGATTAACTTGATCCATAAAAATAGTAAATGTGCCGCTGTGCACATTGAATTAGAAGGAACCCCCTCTCTGTGGGAATGTTGGCTGCTCTCAGTAAGTAAGTGCTTGGAATTGAGGTAGGTGGTAGGTTCTGCCGTCATCGACGTGGTGCTGCTTTTTGATTGTTGAAATGCCCTTCTTCCTTTTGTAGACCTTTTCAAGCAAGTGGCAAGTTCAACAGGATTTTGTGACCAACGCAGGCTGGGCCTCCTCCTGCATGACTCTATCCAGATCCCAAGGCAGTTGGGTGAAGTCGCGTCCTTCGGGGGCAGTAACATTGAGCCGAGTGTCAGGAGCTGCTTCCAGTTTGTGAGTTACTCATCTTCTTAAGTAACATGTTTCTTTTTTTGTGTTTTAGAAATTAATGAGAAAATAACATACACCTTGAGTTTCTCACATTAGCTCCAGTGCAGGCAGGTGGGTAGGCGATTGATGCTTGAAACTTCTGGAGGCAATGGCTTCTGGACTCTGGGTTTTGGGAGAGAGGACAGTACGGAGAGAGGAAAAGAAGTGTCTGTCTGCACCAGGGACCATGGCTAGTTAGTTGCCGGGAGGGAAGGGCATCTGCAGTGGTTCAGCAAGGAAGGAAATACAACTCCAGCCACAGAAATCCGTTGTAAATCAGAAACTCAGTACTGTGGGGCGCCTGGGTAGCTCAGTGGGTGAAACCGTCTGCCTTCAGCTCGGGTCATGATCCCAGGGTCCTGGAATCAAGCCCCGCATCGGGCTCTCTGCTCAGCAGGGGACCTGCTTCCTCCTCTCTCTCTGCCTGCCTCTCTGCCTGCTTGTGATCTCTGTCTGTCAAATAAATAAATAAAATCTTAAAAAAAAAAGAAAAAAAGAAACTAACTTTTGTAGGTGAGTCTTTTAGTCTCTTAACTTTTAGCCCTGTATTTCTTTTTTAAAAAGATTTTACTTATTTATTTACTTATTTGAGAAAGAGAAATAGCACGAGCAGAGGGAGGGGCAGGCAGAGGGAGAGAGAGAAGCAGACTCCCTGCTGAGCAGGGAGCCTGATGCCGGGCTCGATCCCAGGACCCTGGCATCATGACCTGAGCTGAAGGCAGACGCTTACCTGCTTGAGCCACCGAGGTGCTGGTGACCATCACTTTTTGAAGTTGTCCTTTTGCAGCTTGGCATTCCTCTATAATCTGAAGGCCTGATTAGTGACTCTACATGTAACGAGATCAGTTTATTCTGCTGGTGTCCATCCGTAGCCCAGCACACGGCTTGTCCATTCTCTTATCCCATCCCGTGGCCTCTTCCATACCAGTCAGTGCCCCCAGAGACAGTGTCTTCCTGCACTCCATTAAGAGACATGTAGGCTTTTTCCCTTGTTTGCCGAGGTAGGTAATGTTGTAGTGAACATCTTCACCCATTTAGCAACATGTTTTCCTTGATTGAAGTTTTCCCTTAGGATAAATTTTCAGGAATGAGATTACCAGACTGAAAGAGTTTTTGTGGCTTTTGATACAAACTACTGCTGGATGGCTCGTTGTCAAAACTTGTTCCTCTTTGTAATAGCACCGGCCCTGAAGGATTGAGATATTTGCAGTATCCCATTATTCACAGTGATCTTTGAAGTTTGAGTATTTTTTTGTTGTTTTTAATTTTGTTTTTCAGTGCTAAGCGCTGTTTTCTTCTATGGAGTTTCTCAATCCATTGTAATCCCGTGAACCAGAGAACTAGCTGTAGAGATAAGCAGATAACCGGTTTAGGCCGACTGTCTTTGGCCACAGACTAGGGTAAAACCACAGGCCTAGGAGGCAGAACGTTGTGAATATTTACATGTTTTAAGCCATTTCAGCATTCATTTAAAAGTCAACAAAGCACCCCAAGGAAATGCCCACATATTGTTAGGATTGTTGGGCCAAGTTATGGCACAGTAGCTATAAATATAAAAAAGACGTGGAGAAATAAATGCATTTCTTCACCTCATGCTCAGAGTTCCCAAAATGTAAACAGGCTATCAGTACCTCTAGATTTTTTTTTTTTTTTTGCACTCTGTTCCAGAACGGAGACACAAGTAACTTTCATAAAATGATTACTAACGACCACAAATAATCCAGATTCATTTTTTTAAATCCAGTTGGAAAGCAACTGTAATGGCCTGAGTTGTTTTTCCGAAGCATTGTTTTCTCTTTAATCAAATTTCAGTTACTCTTTAAATTCTAGTTGTGAAAAACACACATGTGTTGCTATAAATGCATAGGCACACAGTTGTTTGGGTACTGTGGCTTAGGTTGAGAACAAGGGACAGAGTGTAGGTCCGCTGACAGCCGACAGCCATGGACGACCCCTGGAGCCCTTGTCCCATGTCCCACAGTACTGCCTGTGGCTGCGGCTACCACCACCCTCACTGCAGGCTCTTTTTTAAGATTTATTTATTTTTGTGAAGGGGGTGGGGGAGGGGCAGAGAGAGAATCGCAAGCAGACTCCATGCTGAGCTCTGGGCCTGAACCCTACAAGGGGGTGGGGGAGCTTGATCTCACAACCCTAAGTTCAGGACCTGAGCTGAAACCAAGTGTCAGACTCTGAACTGACTGAGCCACCCAGCCACCCCTGGCAATTTTTGTTCATTGAAATAGACAATATACTTGACATATTACATGGTGTAAATGTAAGCTATACTATGCGTTGACTTGATACATTAATATATTGTAATGTGATTGCCATTGCAGTGATAGTTAGCGTTTTTATCACATCATACAGTTCTCATTTCTTTCGTAGAAATAAGTAAGATATCGTCTCTCTCTCAAGTGGGAGTCAGGACAAGGGGTCACCGAACAGAAGCTCTGCCTTCCCAAATGCTGTGCTCTTGTCAGGAGCCATGTCCCTGTACTTCCATGTGCTGCATTCTTTGGCTGGATGCCCCTGTTCTTCCCTGACCACATGTCTCTGTCTTAGTAATAGCAACGCTGTCTTCTTAGTGTCGAAACTTGGAACTCAGTCTGTCTTCGCATATGTAGTGAGTGTGTCCTGGCTAGCCAGTCTCCAAGCTCTTGGGAGTGTCTTCTGTGAGCGTAGGGGAGGATATCTGTCAAGAGACAAACAGGGGTAACAGGTGGAAGTTATTTTCTTACGGTTTTCCTACTGTATTTTCTGAATTTTCTTCTTTGAACATTCAGAATTAGAAAAAAATAAAGTGCTAACTTTTTTTGTTTTTAAGAGAAAGAAACCTCTTCTGTCTGATCTCCTTCCTTGCCACTCTTAGTATTCTCTACACCCTGACCTTGTCATTGCTTTTACTGCTCTCATACCGGTTTTAAAGAAACGTATTCGCTATATGGTATCATGCGTAGCAATCCGGTTCTTCCCATGGCCCACTGCATAAATCCTAATTTTTCTGATTCTCAGGCCTTTCCTAATCTGCTTCCATAACCATCCACCACTGGCTTTTACCACCACGAAATGCGTTCTCCCTACCCTTTGTACCTACCATGCTTACAAATAATATCATTACCGTTGCTACTGATAATCATACCAGACCATTGTTCACATGAATTCTGTCCTTGAATCTCACCAATCCTTTGAGGAGAATGGAATGGGCAAGCTGTGGGGGTTGTGTTTTTCTTATTATTTAAATGGATGAATAAGGGGTGCCTGGGTGGCTCAGTGGGTTAAAGCCTCTGCTTTCAGCTCAGGTCATGATCCCAGGGTGGTGGGATTGAGCCCCACAACGGCTCTCTGCTCAGCAGGGAGCCTGCTTCCTCCTCTCTCTCTGCCTGTCTCTCAGCCTACTTGTGATGTCTGTCAAATAAATAAATCTTTTTTAAAAATGGATGAATAATTTACTTCGGCCCCTCAAGGCCCTGAGCTGACAGAAGACTTCAATTCCTAGTCTGGTGTCCCCAAACCCCCACTCACCAGCCCAGTCCCCAGTACGCACATTTTGATTCTGCTGTCCACTCTCCTGAGGTAACAGGCCTTTGTTCTGCATCCCTGCTGGAATATGAGATGCCCTAAAAAAATGGGAACATAGGGGACTTAGGGGTAAGAGGAATGGTCATCTTAAGAACTTGAGTATTGGCAGTTAGATGTTTCTCGTAGGCTGTCGGGAACATTCTGTGCGTACAGAGCCAGGCGAGGTTTATGTTACTTCGGTTTGGGATCATTTTGTTCACCTCACAGTTGCTGTCCTGGCCGTGGCACACTCTCCCTCAGCCAGGTGCTCTGGCCAGCCACCTCCCGTTTCCCTGTGTACTGCGAATGAAAATGTGCTGTTTGCTGCAGCGAAAGATAACAGGAGTGAAAATGCCCTTTGTCCTTTATCTGAAGTGTAAAGACCTTGGGACGGAGGCCAGGCTGGCAGGGCTGTGCTCAAAGACGTCTATTTCTAACCCTCAGGAAACAGGAGGGAAGTCCTTGTTTTCTCCTACGAATGGGCTCCTTGTATCGCAGAAGAAGTTGACTTCAGAAGAAAACTTACTTCTTTCGGGTTGGTACAGTTAGAAGGGCGTCGCTTCTGATTCAGACCAGAGCCAAGAAGTGGCCAAGAGAGAGGGCTGTTTTCATGTGCAGGGTTCACTGGGTAATCTTGTAAAGCTTTGCTTAGCTCAGGTCTGGATCTCTCCGTTCTGGACACGGATGCCCAGCAGTATGAATGCACTTCAGTACTACTGAACTGGCTACTTAAAAATGGGTAAGATAGTAAATTTTAGGGTATGTGTATTTAACCACAATAAAAGAAGTTGTGGAAGAAACCCCAAAATAGCTCTAAATCAGAGAGTAAGGGAAATCACCATAACGCGCAAGTATAGTGTTTTGCCTTTATTTAAAAATCAGTATCAGTCTTTCCAGGAATTACCCAGTAAGCCGGGACCCGAAGTCATATCTGTGGCTATCAAAAAGGAAAATTCTCCATAAATGTATGGATTTGACAGTGGTGTCTTCATTGAGAATAAATGAGGCAACAGGATAATGTTTCTGCTTTAGAAGCTTACTGAGGTCAACACAGGTAGTGGGAAACTGACTCTTTTGGGTAGTAAAAGTGATGTTTTGGAACTAGTTTGTTTCTTTTTTTTTAAAGATTTTATTTATTCATTTGACAGAGAGAGAGAACACAAGCAGGGGGAGTGGTAGGCAGGGGAAAGGGAGACACAGGCTCCCGCCGACGGGATCCCAGGACCTGGGGATCATGACCTGAGCCAAAGGCAGACGCTTAACCGACTGAGCCACCCAGGTACCCAAAACTAGTTTGTTTCAATTAATGTATCTTCAGGTTGCTCTTTATTTCATAATCCTTGGAAACAACTCCGCTGTCACAATCGATTGATTCTTGTGACCTGAGTAAGGCCGGGCATGCCCTGGCAGTGAGTCACACAGACTGCCCAAAGGAACCTTGGAGACTGACCACATCTCTCCTTTTTCTAATGAGAAAGCTGAAGCCCAGAGAGGGGAGGACTTGCTGCATTCTGCATACCACAATTATATCATGTCAGATCTAGACAGAAGGCCTAAGCTCCCTGTGTTCCAAGCCAGTATTTCCTTCTGCTAAGCCATCTGAGTGGAAATAGAAGGCTTTAACTGGTTCAAATACCAGGCTGAACGAAGAGCTAAGAAACATGATCCCTTATATGAATTTTTGGTTATAATAGGATGACATGGATAAATGAACACCCTTATCACTACGGCAGTGCATGTGTATGCGCACACACACCACGCATGCCCCATGATCTTTATCTAAAAGATTCCGTTCCCAGTGGCAGGTGGCTAGGTCTTCCTGCAAATGGAACCAATTAATACTGCCTTTTAAGTGGAAAACTTTATACCTTTAAGTGACTCCACAAAAGAGTCGTGTATCTGTAAGTTGGTATTGGGCAGTGGCCTGAGAATTACCCCCATCCCGCCTGAGAGTTTGTACTGTTTTCTTCTGTAAGCATTTTAAGGACTTATTGCTGAGATGCATTTGAGTATGCCAACTTTATACTCAGGATGCTTCACCTACAAGAGCTTGGGTACCAGACTCTGTTTATTTTACATTTGTTTCCTGCCTCCTGTTGTATTCATGCATTCAAAATGAGTAAGTTGCTTTTTCATCTGTCTTGTGAATTTTTATATTCATATGACAAAAATGAATATCATCAATGTACAGTTGCTGTAATAGAGAATGATACAGAAATGAGAATAAATTACAACTTCAACTGTTGGGAGCAAGTCCCCCCCGCCCATGTAAATAATCATTCCAGAATACCTAGAGTAGTAGTGAGTGGCAGAGTGGTTAAGTGCATATGCCCTGAAGCCAACTCCCTGGGTTAAAATCCCAGCTCTGCTATCATTTTTAACCTTGCTGGCCCCTGTGCTTGGGGGTGCATGGGGGGCTCAGTGAGCCGGTAGAGGGGGAGCGCTCGAGAGTTGCAGCAGGCACACGGGAGGTACTTAGTAACTGTTAGCTTCTGGTGATGTGAAGTGTGTTGAAACATGAGCCTATCCTACCAAGATTAAGAATTCCTTTTATCTGTAACCGAGCATCTGTGGATTCGATTTTAGAGGCTCTCGACATACTGTTTTCTCACTGAGTGTGAAAATACCGTGCCAGGACACTTCTGAATCCGTTTGACAGCATTCCTCATGCCAATTGATCACATTTTATATTATCCATCCTTAAAATAACTCCTAAAAATTCTATTTTGCTTAGGTTGCCTTTAGCTTTTTGTTCAGTAATCAAAATATGGGCCCTTTGGTTCCATAGACGTTCTTTTCACACCCCTTTGGGTGGTTAAATGTTGAACTCATGTTCGCTTGAGCTCCTGATGGATACTGACTAATAACTACAGTATTTGTAAGTTGCTGCAATTTGGTATTCATAAATAGAGGTAGTTTCACCATGCTCCTATGGGCCCTGCTTATGGACAGAATTCCTGCAGCTTTTCAGGAAGGCTCTTTATTATTAGAGTATTACCAGTATTGTCTTGAGTTGACTTCTTCTCAATTGCTGGGTTTTTAAAAATTATCAGCTGTGGTGGGTCTAGCTTCATAGTTACCCATTTCATTTGTTGTGGTTTGTGTGGTTAACTTCTCAATGTGGGGTGATGGTTATTTTCTTCAGTATTCTGAGGGTAGGTTTGTGTTGTAGTTGAAACCTGGTTCATGTATACGCTTAAACTGCTAAAGAAGATAATTGGTGTCCTTTTCTTTGCTCGACATTCTTTTTTTAAGAAAGATTTTATTCATTTATTTGAGACAGGGATAGAGCACCAGCAGGGGTGGGGGCAGAGGGAGAAGCAGATTTTCTGCTCAGCACCTACGCAGGGCTCCATCCCAGGACTGTGAGATACCACGATCTGAATGGAAATCACTCAACCAACTGAGCCACCCAGGTGCCCCGCCTTGCTCAAATGCCTAAAGTAGTATTTCATTATTATGACCAAATTTCCCTTTTCCTTCCTCCCTCCCTCCTTCCATCTTTCCCTTCTCTTCCCACAAGAGTTGAGTCAGAGGTGCTAATGAAAACCGTTTTTTTGAGAGCCATGCTTTCAGTTGGAAGAATATTCTAGATTCCCTTTAATCAGTTCACCATTAATTCTAATTCACATTGAACTTACTAGAAAAACTCATGTAAACAAGGAAACATGAAGCCATTATTACCATTTTCTTTTTTCCTTGTTTGTCACTGGCTTATAAATTGAATTTTTAATGGAAGTTTCTTCCTGCAAAGATTATTTAAGATAAAGAATAGTATAAAACTTCTTCCTGGGATCTCCTTATCTATTTATCTAAGGTCCTTAGGGTATCTTAATTCTCTAAAACCTAGTAGGTCTCCCCCCCCCCCCCCCCCCCCCGAGTTGGTTTTTTTTGTTGTTGTTGTTTTTTTTGCATTTGATAAAATATTTTATTTTGTATTTATTTTTTTAGAGGCGGGGGGGGGGGGGTGGGCAGAGGGAAAGAGAATCTTAAGCAGTCTCCATGCCCAGCGCAGAGCCTGGGGGTGGGGAGGGGGGTGCAGAGGGGTTTGATCTCAGGACCCTGAGGTCACAACCTGAGCCAACTTCAAGAGTCAGACTTTTAACTGACTGAGCCACCCAGGCACTCCTGATAAAATAGTTTTAAAATTTTTTCTATCTTTTTTTAAAGTTACATTTTTAAAAAACCCAACACGCAGTTAAATTTATTCCGGTGGTCAGTTCTGTTAGTTTAGACAAATGCATTTTGTCGCCATCACTACATTCAAGGCACAGAACATTTCCATCACCCCTAAAATTCCCTCTTCCTTTGTTGTCATCCCACCTGCTCCCAGTCTCTGGAAACCATTACCGTGTTTTCTGTTCCCATGGTTTTGATGTTTCCTAAACTGGATTTCAAATGGAGAGTTAACATTGTATCTTCAACTTTAGCAAAACATGTCCTGATACTTACTTGAGAATATACATTCTGTGATATCCACAGACAGATGTTTGTATGTGTGAAACTTCTCTGTTAAGTAAGAACTCTCTAGCATAAATTAATGTGGAGCATACTTACGGATTTGCATAGATTTAAAAATTGTGCTTAGTTCCCTGGAGCCATGGTGTTAATTGGTTTATTAGTCAGGTGGAGTGGAGAGCCTGAGGTCAGGACAGTTGTCCTTGAACATGTAAATGAAGAGTAGATAATCACCTTGTGTTATTGTTTGGGCTGATTTTATCTTTAATGGGTAATTTAGAGTCCTGATTAATATTTAGAGCAGTGACTGCAGGCCTCCAACCTGCTCATTATCTTCAGAGCTTTAAATAAAATACTTGATTTCTACCCAAGACAGCAGTTATAGGAAGCCTTTTAACTTCTTTCACAAACACAACTCTTGACCGCTCCATCTTTATTTCAGACATGAAAAATGTCTGTGAATGTGGGGATTCTTAAACGTTTTTATGCTGAAAATTCACAGATAACCATGAAAAAGCACATCTAGGCAGAGTATGAAAGGATGTTTTAGGAACAGTGTAGCTAAGAGAACAGGGAGGAAATCAGTTTGGTGTTAGGTTTGTATTTTTTGAGAAAAGTAATCCTGAAGAGCCTTTCACATTTTATATCAGTGACATTAATGCCGTCTCCCCCCACCTTTTAATAATTATTAAAGTCACTCTTTGGCACCTGGGTGGCTCAATCAGTTGGGTATCTGCCTTTGGCTCAAGTGATGAGCCCTATGTCCTCCGGTGCCCTGTCCAGTGGGGAGCCTGCTTCTTCTGCCTGCGTGCCTTCTCTCTCTCTCCTCTCCCCCCCTCTTTATCTCTCTCCCTTTCTATCCCTTCCTCTCTCTCTGTCTCTGTCTCTCTCTCTGTGTCAAATAAATAAAATCTTTTTTAAAAAAAGGTAAAGTCACTCACCCTCCCACCTGCCTTGCCCCCTCCCTCATGAAGGGGTGATTTAGAAGAAACCATGGTTTCCAACCAGCATTTTATTTTGGAAAAATTCAAGCATAGAGAAGAATGGAAAGGCTAGTGTAATGAGCAGTCATACATCTCATACATACAGCCTTTGGTTAGCATTTTATCCCATGAATGTTCCCCTTCCTCACGCTTTTACCCCGTGTAGGTACATATATTTGAATACACACACAAGCACAGTTTTTCCCTTTACTGTTTAAGTCAAGAGACATCACAACATCAAACATAAACCCCTAAACAGTTCACCACATGGTGGTCTTTTTTTTTAAAGACTTTCTCCATAACTGCAAAGCTATCATCATGCAAATTTCACACTGAAGCAGTAGCATCATCTAGCATGCAGTCCACATTGAAATCTCCCCATTGCTCTAGAATGTTCTTTATGGGTGGCTCTTTTCTTCTGGGATCTAGTCAAGGTTTTTGTCTTGGATTTGCTTGTCATGTCTCCGTACTTCCACTTAATCTGAACAGTCCCCTAGCATTTTTTTCTCATTCATGACCCCAAGCTTTTTTTTTTTTTTTAAAGATTCTTATTTATTTGATAGAAGATAGGGAGAGAGAGAGAGGGCACAAGCAGGAGGAGAGGGAGAAGCAGATGCTCAACTGAGCAGGGAGCCTGACGCAAGGCTGGATCCCTGGACTCTGGGATCAGGACCCAAGGCGAAGGTGGATGCTTAACTGACTGAGCCACCCAGGCACTCCATGACCATGACATTTTTGAGGAGCTCAGGCCACTTCTCTTGAAGAATGTCCTATATTTGGGATTTTTCTAGTTATCTCCTCTAGCTTAGATACAGGTTAACATTTTTTGGCCAGAAGACACCAGAGGCGATGGTGTCTCCTTACAAGGTCACAGCTGGAGGGACAAAATAACACTTTGTTTTTACTGATAATGCTAAGTATATTAAGGTGGTCTGTGCCAGATATTTCCATTGTAAAAGTATGTTTGTCCCTTTGTCATTAGGAAGCCAATTGTGTGATATTTTGAGACCCTATGAATATCCTGTTCCTTAAGAACCCTTCACTGTATAATTTTAGCCTCCCTGATGATCCTTTTCTTTTTTTTTTAAGACTATTTATTTATTTATTTGACAGAGAGAGAGAGAGAGATCACAAGTAGGCAGAGAGGCAGGCAGAGAGAGAGGGGGAAGCAGGCTCCCTGCTGAGCAGAGAGCCCGATGTGGAGCTCCTTCCCAGCCAGGACCGTGAGATCATGACCTGAGTTGAAGACAGAGGTTTAACCCACTGAGCCACCCAGGTGCCCTGCCTGATGATCCTTTTCTAATTAGATGATCATATTGGTGGTTGCATAAGAGAGATTTTCTGATTCTGCCTTTCTTTTCATACGTAGTAGCTGGGTTTCTTCCGTAAAGAAGGGTTTCTGCTTCTCCCCTCTCTGTTTTTTTTTCCCCATCTCTGTTTTTGAGTATCACTGCAGACTTCCAAAGTGATGTTAAAGGTACAAGAAAAGACTTCTCCTGACTGAGCTGCCTTTGGATATGCTTTTTCCCATGGTATTACCTAAAATGCTACTGTACAGAATGGATGGTCCTTTTTCTCCATAGCAATGTAAATATATATTTAATAAATACATTTCAGGGGGCACCTGGGTTGCTCACTGGGTTAAGAGTCTGCCTTCTGCTCAGGTGATGGTCCAACGTCCTGGGGTTGAGTCCTGCAGTGGGGCTCCCTGCATTGGGGAGTCTGCTTGTCCCCCTACCTCTGCCACTCCCCTTGCTCATTCTCTCTCTTTCTCTTTCAAATAAATAAATTCTTTATAAATACATATATACATTTCTGTGTCAGTCAGTCAGCTCTTTTATAGGAGTGACAAGTTAACCAAAGCATGTAACATGAGCTCTGTGCTCAAGAAGATTTAGATGCTCATAGGCTTTTTTTTTTTTTTTTAAGATTTTACTTGTTTATTTGACAGAAACACATCGAGAGAGAAAACACAAGCAGGGGGAGTGGGAGAGGGAGAAGCAGGCTTTCTGCTGAGCAGGGAGCCCGATATGGGGCTTGATCCCACGATCCTGGGATCATGACCTGAGCCGAAGGCATAGGCTTAACGACTGAGCCACCCAGGAGCCCCTGCTCATAGGCTTTGCTGTTTCTTTTCCTTTTATGCTACTTCAGTATAGGTGGACTGAACCTATCAGACCTTGTAGCTTATATCTGCTGTAGCACATAATGGAAGGAGAAAGGATCTGTGTTACCGAAAAGAAGGGGAAAAGGAAGTGATTAGAAAGATAGGAGTATGTGTTTATCACAGTGGTTTTTGAGGGTTTACTTGTACTTTCATACAGCTGACAGTAGATGAGAATAGAATTTTGTTGAAGATTTAGTAGCTGGGTGTTGTCCCAGCAGGCCTTCCTTACATATCAGAGTCTCTAGAACTCTCAGGCAAGTTAATGATTCCACAGATTTCAGAGAGCAGCCTGTCTGTTTTCCTTGGAAATCACTTCTGTCTTTATTTTTTCAAGACTACTTTATGTGTACATATTGAAGTGTTAAAGAAATAGATAATCTTGAGGTGTTTCCTTAACTTTTTTGAGCCTTTTTTCATCTGTAACATAGTTAAACGTATCAGGAGCTATGTATCCCCCCCCTTTTAAAATTTCTCCTATCCTTTCTATTAATTAATGCGTTTTTTCATTTTTATTTTTAAATTTTTTAAAAGATTTTATTTATTTATTTGACAGAGATCTCAAGTAGGGGGAGGGGCAGGCAGAGAGAGAGAGAGGAGGAAGCAGGCTCCCTGTTGAGCAGAGAGCGCGATGCGGGGCTCGATCCCAGGACCCTGGGACCATGACACGAGCCGAAGGCAGAGGCTTTAACCCACTGAGCCACCCAGGCACCCGCGGTTTTCATTTTTAAACTTCTTATTCTTAAAGTGTGCAATTTGATAATTTTGACATGTGTTCACATGATGATTCCATTGTGGCAATCAAAATGAGCATATCTATCACCCCAAAAAGTGTTTTTAGGCCACTTGGTAATCTCTCCAGGTCCTCCCATGTCCTCTGCCACCCATCCCCATCTCTAGGTGGCAATTTACCTGGCTTCTGTCACTGTAGATTATTTTGCAGTCTGTAATTCTGTGCAAATTCTATGCAAATTATATGACGAACCCATTTTTGCTTTAACTCAGTATAACTGAGATTTATCTATATTGTCTGTATCCATACGCCATTCTTTTTAAATTACTATACAGTATTACATTTTATGGGTATTCCACAATTTGTTTTTTTTTCCTCCTATTTTTTAAAATTTTAATTCCAGTATTGTTAACATATAGTGTTATTAGTTGCAGGTATACAACATAGTGATCAAACATTTTGTACAACACCCAGTGTTCATTACGACAAATGCACTCCTTAATCCCTTTCACCTGTTTCACTCACCCCCATCCCCTGTCCCTTTGGTAACCATGAGTTTGTTGTCTATAGTTTAGAGTCTGTTTCTTGATTTGGCTCACTCACTCGCTCATTGTCACTCTCTTTTTAACCTTTGCTTGTCTGTTTTGTTTCTTAAATTCCACATATGAGTGAAATCATTTGGTATTTGTCTCTGACTGATTTCACTTAGCAATATACTCTCCCGCTCCTTCCATGTTGTTGCAGGTGGCAAGACTTCATTATTTTTTATGGCTGAGTAGTATTCCTGTGTGTGTGTGTGTGTGTGTGTGTGTGTGTGTGTGTGTCTGTCTGTCTATGACATTGATCTGTTTATTTTAGAGAGAGCACGAGTGGGACGGTGAGAGGGAGAGGAGAGAGAGTCTCAAACAGACTCTGTGCTGAGCATGGAGCCCGACGCAGGGCTGGATCCCATGATCCCTAAGTCATGACCTGAGTTGAAACACTTGGTATACTGTCAGATGCACCACCCAGGCACCCCTTTATACATTTCCTATATACAGTATTTTCTTTTATCCATTCACCACTGGATGGATACTTGGGCCATTTCCATAATTTGGCTGTTGTGAATACTGCTACAAACATAGGGGCTCATGTATCCCTTTTGGATAAGATGCTAAATGTTATAAATGGAAAGGGCAGAACAGGAAATGGATTACTGTACTCATTTCAAAGCTTGGTCCTTATCAGCAAAGACTACCTGGTCTTCTGGGTAGCAACACTTGTGACAGAGATAGAAGGTACAGAAAAGACTCCTGTACCTACAGTGTGGCCCTTCATGGGAGACCAACTGTTCTCAGAACAGAAGTAGTGTAGACTAAGAGCAAGAAGTGAACCAAGCTTGTGTGGAAGCGCTCATAAGTGATCCCTCGTGTCCCCGACTGTAATCTGCTCAGCAGCTCACATGGAAATCACGAGTATCTTGTGTCTAAGAGGATCAAAATGCCATCTTTCTTCTGTTTTATTTGTTACATGCAAGTTTTATAGAAGACATTTTTCATCACTCATTTGATTTTCATAAAAATTGGGATTGTTTGGAAGAAGAGTCATTAATATTCTTTACAACTTGTTCTTGTTCCTCCTTTTATGTTCGTTGCTTGTGCAGACTCTCTCTTATGTAAAATATTCCACTGATGCCCTTGGTAGATTTAGAGGTTGTTAAAGAAATTGTAATAACAGCTCTGGGAACAGCCAGGAACTGCCTGTCCTATACTGTCTGGCCGTGGCTAGCCATTCTCCTTGTAGTTTTACAGGCTTTGTGTATACACTGATTTACAAAACAGTTTTGATCAATTTAAATTTAGCATTTCTTTCCAAACTCGGGCTTTACACATTCAGGACCAGAAAAGTTGGGTTGTGAACTATTCATGCCTTTCTCTGTTAACAGCGGTAGTGATACTGCAATGGTTATTTGGATTTATGAAGGGGACATTTTACTAATGGAACAGCAAATGAAAATGGCCAGGAAGGAGAGACAAAACTCTCACCAAAAAAAAAAAAAAATCCTTGGTTTGTCCTGGTGTTTTCCATAAATTTACCTTTTTCTGTAAGAGCGTTTAGAAATTCTATTCATGCATATGAATGTATTCAACATTTATATATTTAGTTATTATTTTTCTTCGAAATGGGCAGGAATTCTATTAAATAAAATGACAACATATGTGCACACGTGCACTTGCACACATGCTCTCTCATATCCAAGCTGATTGCGATAATTATTTGCCACAATTAAATACATTTCTGCTGCTTTTCATCCTGGAATATGCTGCACAGGGTTGTCTGTTCGAGAAGCAGCTTGATTTCAAATCTGAGTCTGCGATTTTACCAGGTTCGCTTGTGACCTCTAGCTCGGGTTTTTTGTTGGTTTGTTTTTTTTAAATTTCTTGGTCCTTTTGCTTCCGTCTCTTCATGATATATTAACCAGTGTGGCTTTTATCTCCCAGTTAATAGCGGAACAGGCCTATGATGGCTTCTCTGTTTCTGTGTGGTAGAAGATAGCTCCCAGGGACGTCCGGTGCTTAGTGAACACTGTGTCCCCATGTTGGTTTCTGACTTCTAACAAATGAACCACGGTAATGTGAGATGTGAGCATTAGGCGAGGGTTTCTCAATCTTGACGTTACTGACACTTGGGTCGAGATGATTCTTAATTGGAGGGAGCTGTCCTATGCATTGTTGGATTTTTAGCAGGATCCTGGCGTCTGTCTCCTGGACATTGGTAATATCCCCCTCCTCAGTTGTGACAACCAGAAATGTCCCCAGACACTGTCAGATATCCTCTGGGATGTAGAACTGTCCCTCCTTGAGAATCACTGACATAGAGCATGGCTGCCTACCTAGGGGATTCCCCGCAGAGCCTCTCAGTGCGAAATCTGTATATTCTCATATTTGAAGCCAGATCATTCTAAACATACCCTCCAAATTTAGAAATAGACTATTAGCCCTTTGGTATATGATACAACAGACGAACCAAAAGAGAGAGATTTATTTGAGGAGGTTTTTAAAAGTAAACTTGACACAGTTTGAGAATGTGCTTATTTTGTCTTTTCCTTAGACAACCCTTTTAGGTTTAATTTTGTTGCTCTTTTGGGATGATTCAGCAGTTTTTTAAAAATTCTAACCTCATTCAGATACTCTAATCCTTCCTTTTATTTATTGTGATCACACTGCAGCTGATTTCCTGTCCCTTCATTCACTTCCATAAACTTTCACTGCAGGGTGGGTGGGGGGTGGGAATGGAAACCTAGCTCCTGTCTTCAGCTTTGGGCAAGTTTTTTTTTTTTTTTAGATGGTTAGTTTGTTGCTGTTGTTTTTTTTTAATCATCTGAGAACTACTGGGTGCAGTCTCTTGCATAATATTTACTTTATACAGTTTTTTTTTCCCAGTTGATTAAGCATTGACACGGTTTTTCAAAAACTTCAAAGTCGAGATACTTAATTACCTTCTCTTAAAATTACAATGTATGTGTTGATGGTAGCTGGGGTGTGGGGATTGCTCAGAAATCTTCCCATCACTTTTATTCTGTAGCTGCGAACTGATACTGTAATCCTGACAGAAAATGAGCATTCACATTGACTCTCTAGCAGCCATTTGGGGCCTGGTTTTGGTGCCTCAGGATTTATGGGAAGCATAACATGAAAGAAACCCAAAAGTAATTCTGAACCCCGGGCAATTCCCCCAACTCCAAACTTGGCATGTCATACTTTTTGAAATGATTATTTTGGTCATGACATCTTTGGCTGGAAAGTCCAGATACTGGGGTTCCTGGCAGTGTTTGTGGACCTCATTAAGATGGCGTTTGTATTGGGGCGCCAGGGTGGCTCAGTGGGTTAAAGCCTCTGCCTTTGGCTCAGGTCATGATCCCAGGGTCCTGCTCCGCAGGGAGTCGGCTTCCTCCCCTGTCTCTCTCTCTGCCTGCCTCTCTGCCTGCTTGTGATCTCTCTCTGTCAAATAAATAAAATCTTTAAAAAAAAAAAAAAAAAGATGGCGTTTGTATCAAGCCCCACCCTGCTGCCTGCTGTGCGGGGCTCCTTCCCTTGCCTCCCAGCTGTGGACAGTGGCTGATGCATGAGGCCCAACGGAGCTGGGGTGGAATCCCGAGATCCTTATGAACAGTAACTCTCACAATGCAAGGAGCTGGGATATCTTTGCTCTTTGCCTCCGCCTGCCTTGGAAACGGCAAAAAGAGTCTTAGCAAAGACCAGAAACCAAAACATTACAAAACCCAGAACCAAATGGCCTGTTTGAAGAGTTCTTGCTTAAATGGTTTGAACGTGGCGTTTAGGGGAGAGGTCAAGGTCATCCTTGATACTGAGAAAAAGCATCTGAGGCCTCTCCCTTGGTCAGCAGATAATAGCACCTAAAAGGATGATCCAATTCACTGCCATCGTCCCTGTCTTTTGTCAACAGCTTCCTCTTGTGCCAGTCTGTCCTTACCCATTTTTTCTAGAGAGGCCAAAGTGTCGTTTTAGCTGGGTTTTTATTTTAGTGCTGTTAGCTCTTTACAGAAGCTTGCCTGGTTTTTAATTCTTTCCTTCTTTATTG
This sequence comes from Enhydra lutris kenyoni, assembly GCF_002288905.1. Classification (NCBI taxonomy): domain Eukaryota; kingdom Metazoa; phylum Chordata; class Mammalia; order Carnivora; family Mustelidae; genus Enhydra; species Enhydra lutris. The sequence goes on along the minus strand of NW_019154107.1, from coordinate 12,943,913 downwards.
CCAGACAAAAGGAGAGAGAATATACCACTAGGATACAGAATGGTTTGTAGTAAAAATGAAAGATCGACACAGAAAGAGCATGTGAATTCTCATATCTTGCCTTCAGTGCTGTCAGTTGGCATTGGTGAGCAGTTTTTAAAAAGCCAAAATGATGGATTTTCCATCCTAGGAGCGAGGAAGAGCCTTGAGAATTTCCAACCTTTAAACACAAGAGAATCTATAGTATTTTGAAAGTGGAGAACATTGTCTAGCTTCCCTGGGTAATTCACTCTAATGCTTTAACAACTTTCTGCATCAGGAAATTCTGTATGAGTTACAGCCTAAATTCTTCATGCTGCTTAAGCCTGTTCCTTCTTGTTCTTGCCTCAGTGGAAGGATCGAACAGCTGGTCACAGGCCCCAATGCAAGAGCCATTCACATAATTGAAAACTGTTATTAAATTGCCCCTTCAGCCACTCTTTCTTGCTCATTCTCTCTCTTTTTTTTTTGTTCATGGCTAAATAATCCCAATTCCCTTAAACTGTTCTCATAGGTCTTTCAAACCCTTTAATTATCCTTCTGTCTTTCTGCCAAGCCTTCTCTGAATTCTGGGTCAGCTGGAGTCCCCAGAACTCGACTGCGTTTTCTAAGGCTGATTTGAACAGTGCCGAGGGTCATGAGACCCATTTCCTCACGCTCTACCCGCTTGCCTTCAATTATACATCATAATCGTGGTGTTGCTTTTTGGCTTTTTTGTTTTTCCACCTATATTTGTTGCTGACTCATAGTCAGATTTTTACTTTCCATCTTCTGGAATGAATAGAAGCTTTCTAGTCTTACGGTACTTCCTGTATTAAGCCTGATTTTTACTCTACAGCATATCTGTTAATTCATCAGTAAACAAACTCTCAGCATCAGTCAGAAAAAAAAAAGCATAGGTTCAGGTGAAGCGACAATGAATCCATGTTTCAAATAGGAAAAAATTAGTAATGTTTTTCAGTTTACTGTCTTTGTCTCCTCGCTAGAAAGGGTTATTTTGATAAAGTGTGTTTTTAGACCAGTGGAGCAGGAGATTGTCATAGGACGTATTGTAGCTGAAACTTGTAGTTCCTTTGATATAGTCTGTCGTTGTGTCTTTGTGGACAAGATAGAGAAATGTGTGCAGGAGCCTACACGGTGACAGAACCGGAAAAAGGCCTAGTCTGACAGGAGAAGGCTGAAGCCTGGGTTTCTGTTGAGCTGACAGCAAGCTGTCGTGTGTGACCTCGGCCTGCTTGATATTTTCACCAGGGACTTTTTGATGAAGACAGAATGCATGTTTTCAAATGTAAAAATCGCTTAAAAATAAATAAGATTTAAAAATGTAAAAATTACACAGAGTGGGGAAGAACGGCCAATCAGAATGGCTAATCTGTTGGCTGTGAGAGTCAGGATTCTGCAAGATTTTGCTGAAATCGTGCAGTGGGCTCAGACTAACAGGAAATCTTGAGGAAGGTGAAAGAAGCCAATCCGAGACGAACAAGCAGAGTAGAGGAATCACTAGAAACAGCCAGGAACAGCATCTCCCATTATGCCCACCGCAACATTAGTATTTTGTGGTGTTCATAAGCCTGAAAAGTTAAAAAAAAAAAAAAAAGATAAAGGTCTTGGGATCACTGAATGATTAGTGTGGGAAATTCTGAGGTCAGACAGAGTTTAACGTGTTTCTTTACCAACGACCTTCTCAGCTTTTAATATGTTAACATGCATTAAGCATTTTAAGAGGCGATTATAATGTGCAGTGTTTCCGTAATTAATTTGACCTTCTTTTCATGAAACATTTTGTTGGATGACTGATCTGCTGGATGCACTGGGAAACACTGACCCAGAGATTTTACTTGAGTGGAAACCCCATGTGAGCTTAGAATACAGAACAAAAGAAAGTCATGGCAGTCCTACTGCCCAGACAAGTAGAGGTACCATTCCCAACAGATCACTTTTGTTTTTGTTTTGTTTTTTGTTTTTTTAAAAGATTTTATTTATTTATTTGACAGAGATCACAAGTACGCAGAGAGGCAGGCAGAGCGAGAAAGAGGGGGAAGCAGGCTCCCCTGCTGAGCAGAGAGCCTGATGCGAGGCTCGATCCCAGGACCCCAAGATCATGACCTTAGCCAAAGGCAGAGGCTCAACCCACTGAGCCACCCAGGCGCTCCACCAACAGATCATATTTGAAGAATAGTCTTCCAAAGGAGAGTGGCAAACCAAGGCATGTTCTGTGAGAAATAAAAGGAATGGGGGAGGGGTGCACCTGGGTGGCTCAGTCAGTCGAGCGTCTGACTCTTGGTTTCGGTTCAGGTCATGATCTCAGGGTTGTGAGATCAAGCCCCTGGTTGGGCTCTGCATTCACCGTGGGGTCTGCTTGAGGTTCTCCCCCCCCCACCGCTTCTTTCTCAAATAAATTAATAAATAAATACAATCTTTTAAAAAACAAAATAAAAGGAATAGGGATGAAGAGGCATGGACAGACATAACAGCTCGGATAAAATACTGAAAGGACTCCGCCAAGCCTGAGACCCTCTTGGTTTCTGGTGGGACAGACAAGAATGCTGAGGGTAACAGTGGCACACAAGGGCGTGGCTCTTGCTGTGTGCCGGACACCATTCCACATGCCTTTCATTTAACTCATTTAAATCTTAAAACAACCCTGTGAGGCAGGTGCTCTTCATAGTTCCAGCTCATGGCAGAGGAAAAGTAAGACTCAGAAAGGTAAATTTAATTCACCAGAGTCAACACAGCTAGTAAATGACAGAGCTGGGCTTTGAACTCTTGGCGGTTGGGTTCTGCAGCCTCTGCTGTGCTCTGTGGATTTCAGCCCTCTGTGTGATGAAGTACTTTTGACAGGGTTACCTGTACTCAGATGTTCAAGATCCTCCATTAAGGACGTTGGCTCCCTTGTACGGCTGACATTTATACACGGTGGCTGTAAGTATACACCAGCATCGCATAAGTTGAGACTCGATGGCTGTGGAAGGTCTGACGGGTCTGTGGTGCCATTCCAAAAGGATGAGTTCACTTGCATGGTTCCTTTCATCTTTAGGTTCCATGATTCCCCCCCCCCCCCCCCCCCATTTTCCACAGAGTACCCCTGTGATAGCACTGTACACAGAAAAGAGTGCTCCACAAAAGTTTTTGGTCAGTACTTCAAATTGATAGCGTTTTGCAGCTAGGAAATTCAAGATCAAATAGCTCATTAGAATGCTCTTAAATTTATAATCGGGGTAACAGCTGGACTAGTGCTGAAGTGAGCTTTGCAAGCCAAATGACTGTCGGTCCAGACCCTGTTGCCTTTCTGTCTGCAGGGTATGAACAGATTCGTGGTTAGGGAATCACATTCCAAGAGAAGCAACATGGGTTTGCAGTGCAGATACTTGTGACTTGTTTGATACTAAGTAACCCCTCTCTATGTTCATTTTCAATCAGCCTTGGAATTGGCAGTGTCCTCTGGTTCTGGGCAAAGGCAAATGAACAGCCACTCTGTAGAAAGCACTTGTATTCTAGGACTCAGAGTATCTCCAGAAGATTTTTGTTAAGGTCAGTGTTGTACATCATGAAAAAACAAAATTAAGTGCCCAAGAACCCAGGGTGAGTAAGAACCAACAGAAACCTCAGACTGCAGAAGCAGACCTATAGTAATTTCATACTTTGGAATCATTAGATGGATTTTTGAAAACCATGTTTACTCTGTTTAAAAAAATAATAACAGATAAGATTGAAAAATATCTGCAGGGAGCCGCAGACTTTGTAGAACTGACCTTACAGATGACCAAATAGAACTTGTAGATGTTAAAATGTATAAAAACCAAAATTTAAAACTCACTGTATGAGATTAACAAAGCAGACTGGATGCTACCAAAGAGAGAAATGTATCGAAGGGGTTGTTAGAAATGAAGTACAGGGAGGGTCTATGCAGAGGTACACAGGCCAGATTGAGAGAGTCTAACCTTTATTAGATTCCTATAAGCAGAACAGAGAGGAAATGGAGAAGAGATGTTGTTTGTTGATGAGATCATGACTGAGAAGATTCCAGAGCTGACCAGAAATGCTAAAGATTCAAGAAGCCCAGTGAATACTAAAAAAAAAGTCTCAATAAACCCTAGAAACATAACACAAGATAGAGAAAGGACAGATTACCTTCAAAGGAGTGATAGTCTGCTTTACTGCTGACATTTCTTAACAGTAGTAACAAAGAAAGTAAAATAAAAGTGGAATAACAATTCAGTGTGCCCAAACAAAATAAAAGCAAACAAAACCAAAAAAAAAGGGAAAAGAAACCCTTTCAGTCTAAAAATCTATACCCAATGAGGAGAGCTGTCAAGAATATGGATTTTAAAAAGAGAGAGATTTTTGAGACCAAACAAAACCCGAGAAATTCTCCTCCAACAAGACCCTTAGAAGAACATTCTAAAGGATATACTTGGGCAGAAGGGATCCCAGATGGAAAATGTGAGATGAAAGAAGCAAAGAAAAAAATAAAAGTGGCCAATATATTGGTCAGTCTGACAACACAAAAAAATTAAAATGCCATCTCGTAGGATTAACAAATACGTAATTAAAATGCATGACTGTTTCAATCCATAGATGATGGGTAAATATATTTTGAGTTTTCTAAAATCATGGTACTGTTGGGGAGGAATGGTATTGTTTCAGTTTAGCCTTTGAGAGGCAGAGAAATAGAGACAGACGAGCAGCAGCAGGCCACCATGAAAACCCTAGACCAGGAGTCTTGGGTTCTAGGAGTGGCCTTTGAAAAGCTCCTTCCCTCACCTGTGTCTCAGTTTTCTCATCTGTAAAACAAAGCTCCAGGACCCAGTATTTTTTCAAGCATCTTATTATGATTCCGTGAAACACTGAGACATAGGTTCTCCAGGAAAAAACAAGGAATCAGTAACTCCTGAGTTGGTTTTTCCCTAACCTCCTTTGAAATGTTATCGATAAACACTCAGTGTTTTCCTTCTGGCTCACTCTTACGTATCTGTTCCAACATGGAGCGAAAGGGAGTGTTGAGGCACAGGTATGTATTTGGCTCGCCATTCTCCATGTGTTGATTTTGCTTTGTTTTCTTGTCATCTAGCAACTGAACAGAGTAATGGCAGTGTACTCTTAGTCTAGCCTTAGGGGGTAGGTGGCTCGTGTGGCCGCGACGGGGACATTGACAGAAACAGAATGTGAAAAGTGGGTCTCATTGCACCACTACCGTTCTGAATTTCATAATGTCTGGTCTGTACTGATGTCTGCCTCCTTTCCTTTCTCCCCTTCTTTCTCTTCTTGTCCCATGCCCACCCCTCCACCCCTGTGTTTCCTCCCATCCACACAGGCTAATAATAAACCTGAGATCGAAGCGGCCCTCTTCCTAGACTGGATGCGACTGGAGCCCCAGTCCATGGTGTGGCTGCCTGTCCTGCACCGGGTGGCTGCCGCGGAGACTGCCAAGCACCAGGCCAAGTGCAACATCTGCAAGGAGTGTCCCATCATCGGATTCAGGTATCCGGAACCCCCCAGATGGCATTGTTTTTTTTCTTCAAGTCTCTCACCTTTTTCGGACTTGACCTTTCATCTCCTGAGCCAGTTGCCATCAGTTTGTTCCTTTCCCAAGTGACTGCCCTGGTCCCCAGGCTAATTGGATGGCTCTGACTCATTAGGTAGGTGGCCCTCTGCACCTTTCGTTGTGGGGCTCTGCGGAGCCACATGTGCCATTGAACAGGATCGACTGACCGCCTGCATACACGGCAGTACCTGTCCCGCAGGGGAATGCCGAGTCACCGTGCTGCCTCCTTCCCAGGGCCATATGGTGGGAACCATCTCTTTGGGTTTTTTTTTTTTTTTCTCCCATGGTTCTTTTTTCTTTTCTTTTCTTTCTTTTTTTTTTTTTTTTTTTGTCCTGTTTATAGAAATCCTCTGGGAATCGGTTCTAAGACTAAGAGATGATTCTGTTTGGGGAGACCTCTCATGGTAGCTCAGTTTCTTACTCATTTTGTACCACTTTTGTTCCCTGAACTCACAAGAAATGTTTCAAGCAACCCAGAACGTGCTTCTTTATCTGCGAATCTGATTACACTCTTTGCATAGTATCCTAATGAACTTCTGAGGGAATATAAAGTATGCAGGTAAATGAGAATTTCACAAAGCAGCTAAAAAAGGGAAAGGTTCTTTATAAATTTAAAAGTGAAAGAGCTAGGAAGCATAGCAGGTTATTATTCTGATATTAATGTCAGGGAAAACAGTTGGCTCTTAAATCTTCAGCCTCGTTGACCTGTTTGCGGGAGAGGGGATATTGTTAGATAAATTAATCTTACTGAACGAGAATCCCAAATCCAGATTTTGAAATGGTGAGGTATTTCAACATCTGGCTCAACATCCGGGTTTCCCCAGCAATGGCTTAGCCGGGTAGTTGTGAACTACTTGTATGGCCTGTGCCTGTGCAGAACCCACTTAACAGCTGAGTAAATACTCTTTAGTTCTGCTCACACTTGCTTTATTTCTTTGTTTCCAAATATCTACTTCATGCCATTCATGTGCTTTTTATTCCTTCTTCTTTCTACCCCTGGTGTTTCTGTCCTTTCATACTTCATGTTCTTGACAAAGAAGTTTTTGCAAAAACCCTTAGAGGGTTCTAAAGGCTAGATCGACAACCCTGAGTAGACAGTGCTCGCGAAGGACAGTTAAGAAGGATGCCAGGGGAGAGAGGGAGGGGAACCCACAGAGGACTGTGTTCCAGTACTTACCTTTCTTCTCTCAACTGCCCTGGTCAGTGAGTGAGATTTATGTGCAGGGGGAGGCTTCACAGACTAGAAAAGGGGAGTGCTTTGGAAGATCTGAGAGTGATGTTGCCTTTAATTCTTTTGCCCTTATCAAATTCGATTATTTCGGGAAGCGGCACTTCTCTTTCCTCCTCCCCCTCTCAGAAGATGGTTGGGATCTAAAAAAGGTAGCTTTTCCCCCACATCCCCATATGTGGCAGAAGGAATATGTTTATTTGAATTGGCTAGTGTTGTTATCTAAGAAAGCAAAAGGCAGGGAGAATAGGAAATAATAGCGTATACTGAGAGTGGGGGTGTATGTACTTAGAGATTACAGCTGCTTTCATCCAGCTCCGATTTGTCTTTTCTTGGGGCTTCACTTATTGTTTGTGGGTAACGTGGTGCCGGTGGGGGGGGAGGTGGTTCTGAAGAGGGAGACATAAAAGAGATCATCCAAGTAACTACCTCAAGGTGAATCATGCCAGTCAATCAGAAAATGTGATTAAAGTTAGATGAATTTTCAGTGAGAGTCCTTGTTTCATTTGCCTTTATTTTATGAAATTGCTTCCTCTTGATAAATTGTTTTGAAAATAATTTCTTCAGGAAAATGTTTGTCCCCAGAATGGGTAGGGGGTCTGCAGCACATCCGTCTCTCTCTCTCTCTCTCTCTCTCTCTCTCCTGGAAGATCTTTCAGCATCTTGTGTTTGGTCTTCAAAAGACTGGAAGGTTGCCAGTATCTTCCTACTTAATCTGAAAGGGTTCCTCGTGGAGCTTAAATGAGAGCTGAAATTTTCTTTCCTCTTCCATATGTTTATAGGATGATCTTCCTGCCAAAATGTTTTGATACTGTAGGAGAAGCAGCAGAGATATGTAGATGGAGGAAGTTAACCACTTACCTGTGGGATTAATGAGCACCGCATTCTGTTTCCGGAATTAAGGCAGTGTGGAAGAAGGTTTATCAAAGAACTTTCCTGGGGGGTTTGATTTGAAGAAATACATATGTGTGTGTTTTTGTTTTTCACCAGGTACAGAAGTCTAAAGCACTTTAACTATGACATCTGCCAAAGTTGCTTTTTTTCTGGTCGAGTTGCAAAAGGCCATAAAATGCACTACCCCATGGTGGAGTACTGCACACCGGTAAGTCAGATGCCTCCCAGCAAGAGCTCGCTCACCGGGAAGGAGCCTCACTTCTGTCCACTATTGCAGATGATGTGCGATGCTGGAATTTCTAAGTTCCCCGGATGTTCCCCGGCTAAAGGGACTCCTCATTGTGGCCTTCAGCTTGACTCGATCCCTAGTGCTTGCGGTGGTGCCGGGAAGCCATTGTCACACTGATCTGGCACAGCCCTAGCAGTTGTGTGGCCATGGGGCGTGCTGGGTGTTGGGGTAGGGGTGATGTGGGGTTCCTCTGAATCTCTGACCCACAGCTTTCAGTCAGTCTGGCTTAACTGATGCTAGGAATTTGCCTTCTATTTTTATTTCTTTTTGTGACTCTTTTGTGTATGTATGTATACATACATACATATATACCTGTGCCTTTGCCTTTCAAACTACTCTGTGAAGTAGGTATTATTATTATCCCATTCTTACAGATGAGGGCTCTGAGATCTTGAAGTTAAATAATTTGCCCAAGGTTCTATAATTAAAGGTGGAGCTTTCTCTCAAGATCTTGTTTTGGGAAGGTGTTCAGTGGCTCTTAGAACTTGGGAAGAATCGCTGGTTACCTGGACAGGACATAGACTCGGTGCTCAGACACACGTGGGTGTAACCACCACGTGTATTCGCTGCCTGTTCCGTGGCATTGGGGTTATCTAGGAGCTTCCTGGAAGGGCAGGAGCTTGGGCCCCGCCCCTGACTTCATAAATCCCCCCTGCATGGTAACAGTATCGGCAGGTGGATGCCACGCACTCTAGAAGCTTCTACTCTCTTCTTTCTCTCTCCTGCATCAGAACAATGGCCCGGGTCTTTCACTGTCTTTCTCACTTGGATTCGTCTTGCAAAGGCATTCAGTGATGGAGAATGAGCCACGCACCAGATAGAATGAGACTCAGTGGGTGAAATGGGACATCACTGTGGACAGAATCATTTTTGTATAATACCTTAAGGTGTGGCCAAACTTCAGGTCACTACTAAGACTTCTACAAACTCCCATTGATTGAGGAGCCCTCGTAGTTCCTGCGCTTCACTTTTCCGTCATAACTTGTTGAGGTATTATTGCCACCACTTTACAGGTGGTGGAAGCCTTGGAGAGGTTCATAACTTGCCTAAGTGAGCCCTGCTAGCAACTGCTAGGCCCGGCCCCAGGTTTTGTCCATAGACTTAGCTCTTGACCCCCCACTGTCTCTGCAGTTAGGGAACAAGTGCCCTGAGGCAGAATGCTGGAGTGGTCTTTTACCCTGAAAATCGTACCCTTACGGGTCTGAGCTCAGTGCACTTTCCCTTTCAGACTACATCGGGAGAAGATGTTCGTGACTTTGCCAAGGTACTAAAAAACAAATTTCGAACCAAAAGGTATTTTGCGAAGCATCCCCGAATGGGCTACCTGCCAGTGCAGACGGTCTTAGAGGGGGACAACATGGAAACGTGAGTAGTGGCAAGCGCAAAACAGTCTCTCATTTGACATATATTTAAGCTCCTCTCAGCTGAACGCCCTCCTTCACTCCCAAGTGCAAACAGTCTCTCCTATTTCTTTCTTTAGACTTACGTTAGCCGAAAAGAGAAAAATAAGCTGACGGTCAATTGCCATTTTCCCACGTTAGTTGTCCCGTGACAATTACCTGCTCTAAAAGTGAAACCTGATCTTGCAGGGAAAGAAACTATGTGACAGCTACTAATTCCCTTATAAGAAATATGGGACTGTTTACAAATGAGTGATTCCAGTCTTTCATTTCGGTTTTCCTCCCTCACAAATCACTAGGCGTGTGTCTTTCTGTATCTGTGTGGTCATACCTAGTCGCTTTTATCTCCTTGAAAGAAAAGACATTCACAGGAAATTTCTTCACAGTAAGTAGCAATGATTCTCTTGATCAAAATGATGATACCTCCAACTCTCTGCAACCTTCTCGTGTTTTCCATAACGGATGGCAACGGCACACTTGTTTTTCTGTCACCTCACTCTCCACCTTTGGCTGTCGCTTTTCATGGTTCATACTTAATTGGTTGGTTTCTATTTATTTTGACCTCTCAGTATTTTTTTTAATTAATTGACATTTATTTATTTATTTATTTATTTATTTAGTGGCTGAGTTTGCCTGTGTCTCTCTTCACCACCTCATTTTTTGTTTTGCAGTCCTGTTACTCTGATCAACTTCTGGCCGGTAGATTCTGCGTGAGTACTTCTGCTGAAGGGGGCTGCTACCACTGACACATTTGCTTGCTTGATTTGACAATTTTTTGTTCTGTTGGTTTGGTTTTCTTTTAAGGGCACATTAATTTCCCTTCCTCCATTTCATCTTTTCTCTTCCGGCGGTTAAGACGTTGAGAGTGCCATCTACCACAGATCAGGAGAATCAGCGAGGTTTCCGGGTCCCCACCTGGTCAGGTTTTAACCAGCAGACATCCTGGCCTGGAATCAGTCATCAAAGAAACAAATGGGTAGTTAGTTCTATTCCTGAAAGATGGGTTTACGTATTCTTCCGTGATAAGCTCCTCTGATTGCATAATAACATTCTTGAGTCATATTTTTTGAGATTCAGTACTTCAGGACCTTCGAAAGGATGATGGTTTGTTCTTTAGGGCCTGTTTACAAGTGGACCATTAGAAATCAGCTGGATTTGTTTTACAGTGTGATGTGGAGTTTGAGGGAATAATTGTAGTCAGGCGTGTATACTTTTTATCATGCTACCGGACTAATCTGCACACACATGAGTTTCTCAATTTTGAACTAAACTCACTTTGCTCTCCTCTCCAAACTAAATATTCAGCTCATAACTAGTTACACATTTACACTGGAAGGAAAGTGTACTATACACTATTGGTGTATATTAATAATACTGATATTAGATACCAGCAGATAATTGGTTTATCTTAGAGTTTATAATGTTATTAGAAAACTCTGGGGAGTCTGTGATTTATATATTAGCAAACAAAACATGCATTTTTTAAAAAGTTACATTGTGTGGAGTTTTTATAACAGTTTTGTTCTTTCAGAGCGTACATACTTTATTAAAATATTTATTTAAAGTCAGACAGCTCTATTATCTAGAGAGGGAAATGACCAATTTAGAAGAACTCAATTTATTTTTATTGGGTCTCTTTTATTCTACCATGTAATTTAATTTAAAGTATATCGTTTTTTAAAAATCCTATAGTGATAAATGCAAGCTATTAATTGAGGTTTATTTTAAGTCTTTATTGGCCTAAAAGGAATATAAGGCATCCCTTTCTTTGTTAAAGCTGCATTATTGTGCCCCTTAATTTTGAGATATGGTACCTATACCTGATATTTTTACTCATCAAGGGGAGTTATTTAGATTCAGTTCTGGGGGGTTTTTTTGTTTTGTTTTTTGTTTTTTCCTATTTGTAGGTAATTGTTTTCCCTAACCTAGGTAGTTTTATTTATTTAGCAAAGTTTGAACCTTTTCTAAATGAGAAACTTTAAAACAAACTGATAGACTGAAATCATCACTAAGTGAATGGATTTGTTCTGTGTTAGAATAAATTTTAGCCAGTTGAAATATCCAAAAGGCAAATATGCTACAGAATGACTTTAAAAATGCATGGATAGAGGTAACACAAAATAATAAGCAAAGAATAACTAATGGTTCCTTGAATGGGAAAAAAAAAACCTTTACTGAATACATCAACTAATGAGGAAAAAAACATGACAAGTGATTTTAATGTCACTTATTTTTTAATAGGCTCTTTATGCATATTCTTTATTCTTTAAATATTTAATTAGCACCATGAGCTTGACTCCTTCATTTCATATCCCCCCCATTTTTTCCTTTTTAAATACCACTGCCTGATTATTTTTATTTTCAGCACATATTGTAGTTTTCCTAAGTCAAAGAAGTAACATTTCTCTAGTTTCTGTAAAATCACAGAAGTACCATGATGCTAATCCAGTGGCATGAGCAGTTTTAGGCATTTAACCTGGTTATTGCCTTGTTGTTGGAAAATGTAATGTCACTTATTTTAAGTAGAGGGTGTTTGCCTTCAACTTAGAAGAACTTTCAAATTAATAAGATCTTTTGTTAAAATATCGTCCTCTAAAAACTAAAACAAAAAATTACTTTGCCTTTTTAAAAAAAAAAGTCTGATTATTCAGAAATAGTGGGAAATTATCCTTTTGAGGAAGAAAACCAGACCCAGCAGGCAACAGTCCTTTTCTTTAATGCCTGCATTTTTATTAATGTCTTTGTTCAGGAGCTTTTAAGTAATTTATAAAATATATTGCAGAGCTCTCCTGTTAGATAGAAGAGCCAGGTCCTGAGGTGGCTTAATTTTGCAAGAATTCCCTCTGATGTTAACAGATTCTTATGTGGATCACAGAATTTGAACGTTGACTGACATACAGATCTTCGGTTTTTTTTCTTAGCAGAAATCCTTATTTACCTGTATTTGTCATATTATTTTAAAAACTAAATCTAGCCTGAAACTTTTCTGTGGTTTGTCCACAAATCAGACGAACAGTATCCTTTGAGCTAGTCTGCTTGGAAACCTTAAACAGATGAAAACTTATTAATGGAGTTTTCACAAAAGAGAAACCCGTGGTAGGTGGGGACATAATTGGCCATTAATAGTAACAGGGCTCATCCTTCTGGGGATATCTTTTTGTGTGTAGGAAGTAGAAAGGGAGAACAGTGTTCTTACCATCTTTTGGAAAAGTGTTTCAGAAGGCTTTGCATTTAGTTTTGTTTCTGGACTAAGTGGTTTTCTACTTATTCTTGTTTTTTAAATGATCCTTCTCTGAACAGTGTTCCCTTTTGGTTCATTTTCTGGTTTAATAGGTACCTCCGTTAGTATACTTCTTTTTTTTTAATTTCTGGTTTTAGGAGTTCTTGTGCTCAGGCATGCTGTGTTAGGTGCTACATACATTAATAAGAAAAATCACATGGAATTAGCCTCGAGGCTAAGAATTAAAGAGCTGCATAATATTTTCTGTATAAGATTTTACCAAAGTGTTTTGGATTTACATGCCTAGTTTTCTTGGTATAGTTATGCTCAAGGGTCTCAGGTTGTCTTTCTTCTATACACTACCAAGGTGGCAGCCATTAGCAGGAAAAACACTTAGACATTTTCTTCCTGGTGGGCGTTTAGCATATCAGAAGTATGTAAATGAGGAAAAAAAGAAGTATGTAAATGAAAAACTGGTTTGATCTAGAAGACAGCATTTATAAACCAAATACTCCAAGTACAAAATGACCTTGACCTGCAATGAATATTTTAAAACAAACCATAGCATTTTTCTAATAATGCACTATTCCGTGGTTCTAAGAAATGAGGTGAACTCTGCCAGACTAGAGAGAAGATTCACATGGAAATCTCTGGATCTGCCTAGTAAATTCGGTGGCCATCCCTGTTTCCTGCTGACAACTTAAAGGTCTTTGTAGTTCATTAAAAATTGGATTAGAGTGACACTTGACCTAGACAATACTGGTTTTGTAAATAAGACATTTATCTCTCTGGGAAGACCTCAGTTCCCTAGTTGTTTTCTATACTGTGTTGTAATCATGTTAGGATTGTGTGTCTTCTTTAAGAAGTAGGGAATTCCAGCACACTTCCTAGGTAAGCCTAGGTGGTAACTACATGGGTTTTTTTTTCCCCATATAAGTAAAAGCAGATGTGTTCTTCTTAATGTTTTGACCGCGTCTATTAATGCTGTTTGGACGTTGGGCTAAACCAGTCCTCACTGAATACAGTACTGTGGACTTTTGGATCTGTGCCTTTACCTAAAGGCTTTCTGTGTCAGGACAGAAATGGAAGAGAACTTTTGTCCTATTCCAATTATGACCAAAAAGCACAAGTCCAAACCGGTTTTCAGAACAGATGGATTGTTTTCCCCCTAAGGTTAATCCAAAAGATACAATAAAAACTTCAAGGGTAATTAATAGATCAGATACAAAAGGGTTGGGGGGGAATATTAACCTGACCAAATTCTTGGTCTCTGGAGCTTAAAAAAAAAAAAAAGGTAGGGTTTTACACCCTAAAAGCGTATAGACTTTTCATGCTAACGCTCCCCTCTGGTTTTCTTCTCTGTACGTTAGCACACAGTATCCCTGATGATAAATAATTCAGATATTGTGACATTTAATTGGATTTAGCCATTCTTCTTTAAGAACATCACAGTATCATTGTGGGTCATTCAGTTCTATTTTATGAAGTAGCAGTATGGTCCTGCTACTAAATCATACTAAATCGGTGGATATTTTGCTTCCTTACAAAACAGCACAGACCAAGACATCTCAGTGTGTGGAATCTTAACAGGTCCTGATCTGGCCTCCTGGGAACTAAGATTGTTGACTATAAATGTACCAAGCAAATGTACAGCTTCCATTTAATAAGAAAGCAGCTAATAAATGGTGTGGGGGATAAACTACTTAAAATCTTTAACCACCTAGTGCCAACACAGTCTCAGAACTATAGGATGTGAGACATGACAAGGTAGGAGGAAAAATGTCACAAAGAGATCGTCTCCCCCAACCTTTTCTATAATTGAAACATTCCAGAGAAGATTTTGATCTCTTTTGATGGCTTTGGGAAAAAAAAAAAGTATGAGAAATTACCTCTCAAAGTTGGATTTGAAATACTTGATGATATAGCTAAGATACAGGAACAGCCAAATGTGTACATTATCCAGAGCATTAGAATAAAAGCATTTTAGGCCATGTATATAACATGACTGTGTGGTGGGTTTTTTTTTTCTCCATTAACGGATGGTATCTGTGACTAATCACATTTTCTGCCTTATAGGCCTGCCTCGTCCCCTCAGCTTTCACACGATGATACTCATTCACGCATTGAACATTATGCTAGCAGGTATGAGACTAGTTGAATGCCAGGCAAATATTGATTGAAATAACTAACCAAGGAAAGCTAACCTATAATCATTTGAAACAAACCTTTTCTTTTTTTCCCCCCAATCTTGTCTGATTTCTACTAATCCACTTGCCCTCTAACTTGCATGCCATTCCACTGCATGCTGTTTTTGGGCACCAGTAAGAGCATTAGTCCAGAACAATCTCCCCTCACCCTGGCCTTTAAACATTTCTGATAGCTTTGCTATGTTTTGCATACGGAGCACGTTTAAAGAATTGGCTTAGAAATCATCTCACCTTCTTAGAAAAACTGCTAGACCAGCCATCCATGGGTGAAGAAATGATACTACGTTCTCTAGAGCATATGAAAGCATCGGCTTTCCATTTGCGTGCTTATTTAACATCATATGCTGTAAAGAAGAGAATAATTAATTTTCCTAATCCGTGCAACTTTTGGTTCCACCTTCTTTGTGTTTCAGAGAATTTTTATGCCTAAAAACCGAATTGCTAATTGTAAGCTGTCTTATGCTCGTTAAATAAGTCTGTGAGAGTTTGGTTAACTTCTTTATTTTTTAAGTGGTAAGAAGATTTTATTATTGTCTGAGGGGAAGGAGGTTTTTGAAGCTAAAAATTGGTGGCAGACTATTCAGAGAGCTTACTCTGAGTCCGTCCTTTATCAGTAGTCTAACTGCTAAACGTGTTTGTCCACAGTGGGAAGCATTAACTAGCTCTGTAAGTCTGTCATCAGGGGAAAGCTTTAATTGTCTTAAAAAGGGGGGGGTAGTGAAGGAACAGAGTGTATTTGTTGTTAGGGAAGCTTTTCTTGTAAAAACAAAGGCCTGTTCTCAGTGAAAGCAAAATCAATCTGTGAAGAAGAAGAAGAAGAAGAACCAAATACAACTTCCCTTCTAATTTAGAGCGTAAATGTAAAGCTACTAAACTAGCTGTCATCCGCTACTCACTGCCTCAGATGGTTAGGGCAACACACACATTCTCTAATTTGAAGGATTCCTTTCTCTTCTTGCCATGATTTATCCTTTAGTTTTCAGGAATGTTCGATTAGGTCTTGAATAGATTCTAAGAAATCACATAAGTTTTAATGAGCTTTTACGTTTTTTATCAGGCTAGCAGAAATGGAAAACAGCAATGGATCTTATCTAAATGATAGCATCTCTCCTAATGAGAGCATGTAAGTATCCTGTCTCTTTTTACAAAATGTTCCTGACGATGAAATTGCTTTGAGGGCTGTAGAGGTAGGGTAGGGCAGAAGATAGGAATTAGCATTAGACTCACTTGATCTTTCAAGGAGCCATTCGTTGACTTTTTTGTCTTTGACTCTTAACCAACTGACACGGAATGAGCTCATCCAAAATGTGGCATGACTGGTATTCCAGAGTAGCAAAAACAGTGGGCCTTATTTAATACCAAGTTGCATAGGCTCAAATAATGAAATTATACGAAATGGTTAATTTTTGACCACACCTGCCAGATATTTAAAGGGATTGGATATTAATTTTTAAAAGTGATGGCTAAGTAGTATTTTCTCCACTCGGGAAGCAGACATATAATCTTAGTATGGTTGCACTGGTATTCCCATCTGGCAGGTTAGTTGGGCATTTTCCTTCACAGATCCAAAGCAGTAAATTTCTGAGATTTAGCATCATTGTTAGCTAAATCAGGTGAGGCAGTCTGGGGAAGGATTTCAGAAGACAGGGTACAAATTTCAGGTCGAAGTTGTTTAGTGGGATGATAAGCCAGGCCTGTCAAGTAGAAGGAAAGAGAGAGCGCGATGCTAGAAATGGTAACAGGGAAACAGTGGCTTCCTTACCGAGTTGGGGAAGTGTTCACAATGAGGAACTCAGAGGAATAGTGCCATGAACCAAGGGCCTGAGGTGGACGGAATTGATTAAGAAGCTAATATGAAGGAGAAAAGACAAGGATCTACTAAACGAATAGATACTTTAGAGAGAGAGGAAAACAAATTCTAGTCAAAGCACAGGAGTATCTCTACTTTGCTAAGTTACGGATGTCTCACCACTTTGTCATGGAGAATCTAGGCAAAGGGAAGAATGAGTGGTCAATTTATTATGTCGTCAGTGTGGCAGCCCAGGGTCACACCCAGTCAGGCAAGAACTTTTGTAAGGATTAGGCTGAGGGAAATAGCATCCAAATGGCATGTATACATAGCTGGTTATGGAGGACATGAGAACAAATCATCTGGTAGATAAAGGTGATCACCTGCAAAGGTGAGTGTTGAATCAAGTTGACAGTCATTTGTATATGACTGAGTTACTTAAAACAAAAACAACCTTTTCCCCAAACAGAAGTAACTGTGGTACATTCTCTTTCTCAGTTACGAGGATAAGTATTAGTAGGATTAGTATATAAAATACTTAGACAGGAAAATATGTGGCCAAAGAATCAACCAAATGGAAACAACCTGAATGATTTGCTTCTTTGTGTCACCAGTTTTGGTGATTAGAAGCTCTAGCACATTCAAATTATTTTAAGTTGTATCTGTATAATAATGGCTGCCATTCATTGCCCGCCTGAGAGAACAGTGAGAGAAATTTAATTAAAGCTCTGTTGTAATTAGCCACAGGAAGTTCTTGCAATAAAATTTCAGAATTTGGGAAGAGGGATAATAAGTAGTAAAACATCTTTTTACAATTGTTAAATGAAATTTAGCTTTAGCTTATTCTGAGGACATAAAATCCATTTTGACTCCATGTTAGATGCTAAAACCATGACATTTTGGGGGCAGATCTGGGGAAGATGTTTGGGGAATTGGTTGACTTCACTTAAATGTTGGTTTTTAACACCCAATAATTACTTTTAGACAACTTCTCACTTCTCGACCAGTTACCTGGCTTGACAGACCAAAATCATTTAAGTCAGGAGGATTTTTTCCCCTAAGTACCTGTACTGTTTTTCAACTCAGAAGACTTAGGGGAATATTAACATAACCGTCCTACTCCTATCTAACGAGAAACAAAGAGTTTTAGCCTCTCATTAAGAACAGAACGAAGTTCTTAAAACTTAGATGTACAAAGGCTTCTAAGGAGCTAGGGGCAATACGTTTAGAAAATAATTTCTCCTGTGTATTAGAGAGTTTCTAGTTTTAAGGAAACATTGCAGCTGCCTCCCCAAATGTAAGCCCTTTGCTTCTTTGTTCCTGAAGATTAGTCCTTAAAACTATTCTAAAGAATGAGGTATTCAGTCTTCTTTTAATTAGTCATCCCAGTGGCCTTTTTTTCCTTCCAGTTTTTGTTGTTCTCTCTGAACAATAATTGAATGAAACCATCAATTGTCTCCAGTTTCATTATTGTTACCATCTTGCCTCAATGGCTTTTGTAAGTTCAAGCTGGCTTAGCAAAGCAACACTTTGTGGTCACTTTGTCCTCCCCTGAAGAAAATATTCATTATTATAAAGGTTGTAAGGTTTTTTTTCCCTGGTCATTATTAATAAGAGCATGGGTTTAGTGAACAGGTTATCTTGACAGGCTTGGTAGCATAAGCATTATAGAGCCATTGTTATGTCTTTTAATATCTGTTAACTATTGGTTTAATGGTCAACATAGAGTCCCAGTATTTCCATAGTTCTGCTACTCATTTACCCATGTAAATAGGCCAATCCAATTCATTTGAAAATCTGAGCAAGAAATACTTTGAATTGTCACCAATAAGATCATAGATCACAACCTCAAAATATCAAAATGTCTTTAGAAACAGGAAAAAGGGTCTAATTAATGGTTAAGAGCAAATGTTTCTATTTTAAAATACACACCCGAGTCCCTGACCCCCAAAGCAAAATAAGGGGGGAAAAAACCAAAACCTTTGATTTTATTTTCCAGAGATGATGAACATTTGTTAATCCAGCATTACTGCCAAAGTTTGAACCAGGACTCCCCCCTGAGCCAGCCTCGTAGTCCTGCCCAGATCTTGATTTCCTTAGAGAGTGAGGAAAGAGGGGAGCTAGAGAGAATCCTAGCAGATCTTGAGGAAGAAAACAGGTGAGTTTTCTTTCTAGCTTTGTCATTGGTATGCAGGGTGCATACACGTGCACACATAGAAAAGCGCCAGGAATCTTCACTTAGAGTCATTCTGTGTCTAATTGTTTTCCACAATAATCTGTTTAGCTCCATTTACAGATTCTCTCTCTCTCCTTTTTTGTTACCTGAAAGAAGAAAATGAACGCTATAGTATAATTAAGAAGTCCTAATTTAGGGGTGAGAGGAATTAATGCTAATGGTGGTGATTGTTTTGTTGCATGTGTTTCAGAGGCTTTGATTTTATATTTGAGAATAGAATTTAAGAACAAAGCAAGTCCTTTAATTTCATGATTATATGATTTGTACATATATTTGGCCATATTATCTGCCTCAAAGCATTTAAGAAAGTAGGTTCGTTGGCTTGGTCTGATCTGGGAACGAATTCATGCATCTTATTTTCCATCCTCAAACATGGACATCATTTATGCTCGCCATCATAGCAGATTAGTGAGACAACTCCCGTTGTCAGTCATCATCTCAAAAAGATGTTCGCGGAAAAATAGAAACTGTAGAAGTGAAAAGCCTGGAGAAGATGCACAATGACGGCAGAGAGGACACAGATGTAAAAATCGGGGGTACCGTGTGGTGTCAGGATCATAGAAATCATTGGACATTGGCTTTTGTGTCACATGTATTATATCACAGGCCTCTTGGTTAAGAAAGGCTTTTCCATATGACCACTTGTGACTTACCGTACCTTCTTTAGACAAATGCTACCAGGCAAGTCTCTAAAGGAGCAGTTGCTCAAATTTGTGGGAGTTGAGAACCTTTGTCTCTTCGGTTTAGCCCAAGGCACCAAGACCTGTGAATCTAGACAGTGCAGTGTGCCTGAGAACCGGTGCCCTGGGGCAATATGTCACATCAAAATGAAAAAGCAAACTGCCATTCATCCATTGCTTTGTGCCACCACTGCTGTCTGTCCAGCTCTTAAAACCCCTGACCTGTGGCCATGCTCCTTATACAGCTGGCTTCTCTTTATTCTCTTTCTCACCCCTCCAATAAATCCTCCATACTGACTTGAATTGTATATTTTTCCAGAACCAAGACCCTTCATGGCATTCTAACTTCATTGCATTTCTGCATCTAGAAAAAAGAAAAAATCAAGCTTTTCAGCTGGGCACTTAAAACCTTCCAGAATTTTCTCTTGACTTCCTCTTACAACATTATCTTCCTTTGTACCTGTGTTTCAGCCACGATGCTACAGCAGCTGTTTCTGAATACATCCTGCTCTCATCTACTTTCTGAAGCTCAAGCTGCTTCTCAGCCTTCCTGCTCATCCCCATTCCTTCCATAACTGTGACCTTCCTCAGAATAATCCTTCTCCATAGAGCACTGTTAGATCCCGACATTTGGAAGTAATCGATCTTTTGCCTGTATTCCCTGAGTCATGTGAACCTTTCTCAGAGAACTCCCTGATGGTTTGCCTTTTTATTAGTTACTCCCATTTCCTCAGTTTAACAAAAACAGTGAATGCTTTTGGGGCAAATGGTCCCCTGGAGTACCTAGTACCGTGTGAATACTTAGGGGGTAATCAGGAAATGTCCGGTAAAAACCTAACTTTAAAAATACATCAAGGATGCCCCATGAGTACCATCTAGGAGGTAATACTGAACATTTTGTTGGTTTTAATGGTAACATTATTTTTGGCCTTATTTGAAATAAGACTGCCCTTGAAGGTGATGGTAGATAAAACATCTCCCCCTCCTTTATTGAGGATCCTCCTTAGTATCCCTCTATGTTAAATCTGTAGTTGCTTTAGGGGTCAGAGGCAAAAAAAGAAAAATTGGGATTGGCGTTATAAGCCAAATTTGATGTTACCCAAGAATAAAATATTTTTGTACAATAGGATTGTTGGCATTATGCACCATATCTTTCCATGTCATTGGGTAAGAGTTGGGTCTTGTGTGTTGTTGGCACACTTTGCTTCCATACCATGACAACCAGACCAAAGGGTGTTGGTAAAGAGTACTGGTAACTGTTATTTATCTATCATTTCATTATTTCCAGAGCACTTTAATGTATTCGGGTCATTTAAT
Source organism: Enhydra lutris kenyoni (assembly GCF_002288905.1). Classification (NCBI taxonomy): domain Eukaryota; kingdom Metazoa; phylum Chordata; class Mammalia; order Carnivora; family Mustelidae; genus Enhydra; species Enhydra lutris. The sequence continues at coordinate 12,923,090 of NW_019154107.1, read as the reverse complement.
TTCCCTTAAAGCTGTATCAAGAAGGACAGAGAAATGCTGGTTCACTGAGGTTCAAATGGCTTGACCCAGATTTCACAATCAGCCAATGGCAGAACCAACTTCCGGTCCAGATTTTCTGACTCAAAATAGCCAACCCTTGTACGAGAGAATAAAAGAGAGTCATTCTTTGTAAACAGAATTTACACAGAATTGTGGCATATTCCTTGGAATGTACCTTGACTCGAGAGAGTATTCTTTTTTTAAGGTTTTTGTTTTTATTTAAGTAATCTCTACACCCACTGTGGGGCTCAAACACATGACCCTGAGGTCAAGAGTCGCATGCTCCTCTGACTAAGCCAGCCAGGAGCCCTGAGGCAGTATTATTAAGGACTGTACATGAATAAACCAGTTCATGTGCTTGTGGTACAGTGATTACCACTTTCTCCTTAAAGATATCCAAGACCATTCCCCCAAAATGGGATGGTTTATTCTGTCAAAGAAAAGAAGATCGACACCATGGCTTCTTACAGCTCCGAAATGAAGGATCTGATGTTGATGCAAGTCTTTCTTTAAGTCCTTCTGACCCTCCCGTAAAGGTCAGGAAGAGCTGCTTTCTTCCTCCCTCCACTTTGTCACGTTTTCACTTCCTACCAAATTCCAAAGAAATGTCTCTCCAGAGCTCCTCTCCTGAAAGTACACTGTCTGGTTTCCTTTGCTCTGTCCTCTCTCGTCACACAGTTCAGCTCAAAGAGCATCAGAGCCGTAGCTTTGCCTTCGTGATCCCTGAATTGAGTGGTGCTTTAAGGGGCTTTAGTTCACCCTTTCCTGTCCTTCCTTTGAGAGAACCCAGGGGCTCAGCAGATGCCCTCCCCTCTCTCAGGACCTGCCAAGCTGACTGTATTTCCTAAGTCAAACTGGGCTATATAATCAGACTAATACAAGCATACTTCTAGAGAAAATGGGAATGGATATTTAAAGATTTCTTACTTATTTATTTGAGAGAGCAAGAGAGAGCACAAGTGTGTGCATGGCACAAGACAGGGTAGGGGCAGAGGGGGAAAGAGAGGGATAAGTAGACTCCCCACTGATCCCCACATGGGGCTTGATCCCATGACCCTGAGATCATGAACTGAGTCAAAACCAAGAGTCAGATGTTTAACCTACTGAGCCACCCAGGCGCCCCAGGAATCAATATTTGAAATTGTCATTGTCCTTTATGCTTACCATATCTCTCTGTATTTTGTGTTCCTTTATTCTGTAGTTCGCACTTACCTCAAATTACAGATAGCAAAGGAAAGAGTCTTGGAGATTCCCACTCCTGAGGAGATATGTTCTTGAATTCTATCATTCTTCTTCACCACACCTCCCCACAATCCTGTTGGAGAAGAGAGAATGGCCAATGTAGAAGTGTCTCAGGGGTGTGTTACTCGGTCTTTAGGATTCGTTTCTCCGAGTTGTTGGTCATAGCGTTCAATAAATATTTGTTGAGTAAATGGAAGGAATGAGTGAAATGAAGGTGAATCTATTTTAATTGCAGGACTCACACATGTACTTTGGACAAAAATTATTTTGAAAGCCTAATTTTATAAAGCAGTGCCTTTTCAAAGCTGTTCTTCTGCTTGTTTTTCAAAGTACGTCCCTCCTCCAGACTTCTTGATTAGCACCAAGCATTGCTTTGTCATAAATTTAGAGGGTTAAACATCCATCCTCCAAATCCTAGACCATGTATGTCTCACCCATTGGCATTCTCTTCACTGACTGTTAGCACTACAGATAACAAAGTGAAAGCTCTGAGCAAAAGCTACATCTGACTCTGAATTGTCTCCATAGTGTCTCATAAACTTGGGTGACTAGTGACTTTGACAGTCTTTAATGTTTCACTTTAGCATAATGTCTTACCCTCACTCTGCAGATCATTCAGATTCACTGTCACTGGATGGAGACCAGTTGGATATTGAGAATTGGATCTGTTGTATGTCTTCAGCATTGCAAGCTCAGAGTTGGCTTTTTTCTTGCATAGATTCAAAACCATGCACTCTCCTGACTGAAATCAGTAGTGTCAGATTCCAACGTATTTTTCTCTGCACTGTCTAAATGAAGTAAGACTTGCCCATGAATTTTAGGTGTGACCCTAGCAATGAAAAAGAAGGTAGCTTTTGTGAGAGACCAAAACTCACTTTCATCCTGCTGCCTGCATAGCAAATTCATTAGGTTGCTCTCGAGTCTAAAAGGAGGGTACATACTAACTTGATTCACTGGGAAGTCTGATGTGAATTAAAGTTGTCAGCAGATTTGTTATATGACAGCATGGAACTGTGGGCATTCCTAGTACCTATTCAGGACCTTTCATAGGCCTTGTTTTCGGGCGACTGGACACCGTGTAGTCTGAATTTGAGTTTTCCTTGCCTCTTTTCATTTCTTCAGTGATTATGCCAGATTGTAAATGTTCTAGTCACAGAAATTCTAGATGGGTATTTATGCCACAGGGTTGAACTCGATGGAAATCATGATACTGTTGCTTGACATTGTAAATGACAGCATGACCTTGGGCCCAGGCCTGGCCATTCTTTGCATAGTCTCTGTGGTCTTTACTTCATATTCCTTCTGTAGGCCTTTCTGCGAGTCTCTAGTGATGGTGAGGAGATAACCAAGATGAAGGGAAGCTGAGAGAGGTCAGGAGTGGGCCTTCCAAGCAGAGGGAGGAGCAGTAAGTGTCAGGGGTGGGAGACAGGAGTGGCAGGGGGAACGTGGGGGAAACTGCAAACAGCTGTGTTATTTTTGTGATGAGATGGGAAGTAGGAGCAGATGAGGCTGGGCAAGTGGGCTAGGTGTGGTGGCGAAGGGCCTGGTTCCACTTCACCTGGGACAGGGAGCCACTTGGGCAGAAGCCCAGGACGATACTGTTAGATTTACACTTAACATCCATTGTTCCAGCAGCTGTGTGGAGGGTGACCTTGAAAAGAACTGTACTGGAAGAAGGAATTCAAATTGGGAGGTATCATGGAAACTCACAAGAGATCATTGGGGCCTAAAGTCAGGCAACAGAAAAGGGGGAGACAGGCTGGATGTGAGTAGCATTCTGGGCAGAGGTGGAGTTGCTTGATGTGGTGGTTCCACAGATCTGGGGAGGGAAGGACCGAGTCCCAGTTCTGGAGGGCATGTGGCGAGATGATGGTTGTTTGCCTCGTGGACTGACAGTTCAGGAAGAGGAGAAGCAGGTCTCTTCTTCATCTCTATTTTTAAAACAAATATCAGTTTATGATATTTACACTATCTATAGACCTTTTTCTGCAAGGGCCGAGTAGCTAGAAGCCGGTGAATGGGGTGTGGGAAAGGTTAAGTTGAGGGCCTGAGGACCCACCCACAGGTAAATGTCTGACAGTCAAAAGTGGAACTGTGAAGCTTCCAGAGATACTAGACCTAGGAGCCACCAGCTCCCAAGTAGTAGTTGAAACTGTGCAAGTGAATTTACCTACCTACCCAGGCAGTATGTGGCAGAAGAACACTGGGCTCGGTGGAACTCTGGAAGATTTGAACATTGATTTAATTACCTTTCTAGAAATAGGCCATCATACACATTAAATGAAATCCAAATGGTTTGAAAGGCACATAGAGTAAAAGGAGTCCTCCTCTAACCTTCTCCCTTGGCTGTAGCGTTCCCAGCTCCAAAGGCTACCAGCCATGTTGGGTTCTTAGGTATCCTTTCATAAGTAATCTCTACACATGCAAATCTTTGCAAATGTACTTGTGCTTATTGGGATTATTTCATACAGTATCGTGTGGGGTTCACCCTGGTGTTCTTTTACTTAAAGATCCCTAATAACTTCTACCTGCTGGAGGAATATGCCAGAAAAAGAAGGAAGGAGAACTTGGGGGTGATGGGAGCATTGGCCCCAAGGGGGCAGGAGGGAGAGTGGTTATGGGCATAGGAGGAGGCATGCCTCTGAAGGGGAGAAGGGCCACCTCTGAAGATTGTGGTAGATGAAGAACTGAGGGTTTGGAATGGGTGTAGGGAGCATGATGGAATGAGTGTCAAATGTCCTGTCGATCTCGCTGGTAATCAGTGGGCATGGATTCTCCTAGCTGGTCTGTCCATTTCTTTGAAGTTGGATTAGGGGAGAAAGAGCAGTAGTCTGTGAGGAATTTCCTGAAACTAGGCCTTCTTGTCACTTGGCAACATGTGCCCCCCAAAGGAAAGGGCTGCAGAGCTTAGATAAAGGGGGCTAGTTTTCCCTCAGAAATCAGACATCCAAGATCTGTTTTGGCAAGGGAAGTCACCACATGAAGATACGCTTTGTGAAGAGAAGCTGAAGGGCAGACACATTGAATTTAGTAAGGTGGACAGGAGTCAGCCAGTTTGGCTCTGCTCAGGCACAGAAGGTGGAGTCACCATGATTCAGAGGCTCAGTTTCAAACTAACCAGTCCAGTAGCGGAATTTCCTTCAGCTTATCTGGAGTTAATCAGATGAAAGCCTGAGGGGACCAGTTCACCATATCCATTTCACAGAAGGGGATGGATAACCCAGAAGGACAATTTATTTCTCCCTTGATCCTAATTCTCTTTATAACTGTCTTGTTACACTCAATGTTTTAATGTTGCCTTAAACCTTTTTGGGGAACAGTATGGCATTTATGTACAAATACTTCATCTGTTTAAATGGGGAGTGTATGTTTTTTAGAGACTGGAGTTGTCACTCCATTCCAGGTCCTCCATCTCACAAAACAGACATCTTGGAAATCAGAATAAAAATCACAGTATTATCTGGTGAGCTTAGATTCTTAGCGCAGGAAATTGGATAGTCTTGAAGGACTAGCAGAGAAACCAAAGAACCTTTCTGGTGATAATATTCAGAAGGTACAGGTACGGCTGTCCTCCCCTTGAACAGCCTGGTTAAAGGTGAATCTCTTACAATCCAGTGTCCCTTCGTGAAGACCCTTATCGTCCTGTAGGCTTGCATTACCACACCATCTTGCTGTAGGAGAACTGACTGTTGTCCTCACTTTCTTTAGTTACTTTCCAGGCCTAAAGATGTAATTCCAGTTCAATTCAGTAGATAGTGAATGCATACTGTGTTTTTCCAAGGGCCGGTGCTGCAAAGGTGACTAAGCCTTGGTTCTTACCTTCACGGAGCTCAAAATTAAAGAGAAGGCATTAAAAATACAAGCAACTAATCATAAACAGCTCATGATAACCCATTGTTAAACCTCTCTGGGGGTGCAGAGGTAAATTCTGTCCAGAGGGATTGGAGATGCCTTCACCTATGGAGTTGAAGCTAAGGACCGATTAGGACTTTCCCAGGCTGAGCGAGGGGAGAGGATGAGCCTCCCAGACTGGTGGGGTAGAGAGTAATGTGTGGACAGAGCATGAAAGAGGAGAAAGAGAGAGTAGTGGGATGGTAGGTGGAGACCACTGTGCAAAGGGCTTTATATGTCCTGCTAAGTAGTTTGGGTTTAATCCTGTGAGCAGTTGAATGGAGTTTTTAGGAGAAGGGGAAGAGGGAGCTAAAGGCATGGAGATGGATAGAAAGATCATGGAAACAATTCGCGAAAGATGGCCAGGTTCTAAGCTAAGGCTGTTGTAGGTGAATGAAGAAGGGATGGGGAAATGTGAAAGTCACTGAATGAATGGGGCCAGGGAAGGATGGAGGAGGGAGAACTTGGATGATAGGAAAATTTTTGATCAGGGAATGTGGAAATGATGATTCAAAACCAGACCACACAACATAGAACACACAGGAAAATCTACTGATTCGCAAAGGTCAATCCCCAGGGAAAACTAACTGGGTGCAGGGGCATCAGGTTCTCTTTGTTCAAAGAGATTCAAGGAACAATTTGCTGTACTGATTCTGTGTATTCACTTTCTAAAAAAGGATTCGAAAAAAAGCATAGTGATGAGACTCCCACCGTCTAAACAAGGAATCGGTGAACATAGTAGGGATTAGCACAGTTGCTGTAACTGAGATTCAGATATGGTCCCAGCTTCCCTGCAGCCAGTGGGATAGGAGGAAACATGATTTGTTGATCTCTGAATGTGGATGAAAGGAGCATGCACCTTCCAAAGGAAACACCATTTTCCTGGCTCTAAATAGTAACAGAAATTAAAAAATAGCTGTCATTTAAGTACCATGTCCTTGCTATAGACAAGAACTGCTGTAAGTACATAGGAGATCTTATCTAATCCTTACAATGACCCTGTGAAGGAGAAGTTGTCTCCCAAATAAAGACTCCATGGCACCAAGTATGAAGGACATGTCATGTAGCTAGCAAGAAATGGGGGTTGGATTCAAACTTGGGCAGTCCAGGACGCTTAAACAGTGTTAACACTTGATGTGATCATTGGCTAGTGTCCTTTTTATAACAGAGATGGAAGATATTTTATGTGATTGCTTCCAGTGCTTTTGATTAATTGCTGAAAGCTTAACATTAAAGGCCATAGAAATGATATTTCTCCATGGAAGAAGGTCATTGTTGCCTAAAATGTGTTCTGCAGAATACCTGTAAGATACTCTTTAAAAAAAAAAAAGTGATTCCAAGGACAGACCAGCTCTGGAAACACTTGTTTTGGAAGGTCATGATGAATTCATCTTTGCATTGAGGAATATAGAAGTAAAGTAACCGGTTTAGCTTTGTTTAACCCAATGACTTACTTGACCTTAGCCCAACTGTACTGTTCTATGGCACAGACTTTGCTTGTAGTAGGAAATTCAAGTCTGTACTAAATTTTGAAAACCACGCATGGAGACAGCACAGTTGGCTCTCTCCTGTGGTTGGTGAGAAGCCTAGCTCTTGCCTTTTGGGGAACATCAGAGGAAGTAGCTATAACAGGTGTCTCTGCAGATGAAGCCTGGATTTTTCTCACAGTAGTTATTTTTGATTTGCTCTAGCAGTGAAGCCCTATAAATGCAGAAACCAAAATGATTTAGTCTGGAAGATCCAAAGATAGGTATTAAGTCATCTCTCATGGCCATAGAAAAACCTTTATACTCTATTTATGGAGCATCCCAGTGAGTAACCCTGGCTTTCTAATCAAACTACAAAGAAGAACTTCCACCAATAAGTTGACAAAATTAGTTTGATATATGGAATTCTTAACTGATTGAATTTTGAAAGATGTCCACCCAAGATAGCCACTTTGACTTCTGTCACCATTACTGTTTAATCTTTTTTTTTTTAAAGCAGTTTATGCAGAAGCCAGTTGTTACTTGAGGCTTCCCCTGGAATGTGAGATACATATATATCTCACAATTTTATACACACACACACACACACACACATATGTATGTATATATATATATATATATATATATATATATATATATATTATCAATTCATGGGAAGATAGTGCTTCCTCTTTATATCTTATAACAGTAATGCAGGTACAGCGGTCATCTCAACAACAGATTAAGGTATACATTTAAAAGATGTGTAGCTACTCTGTGGTCCTGTGGAATGCTACTTGAGGAAGCAGATTACTTCTCTGGCACTGAAATGGTAGGGGATAAATGGTCAGTAGATCAACATTGTGTGGCTTAGCAAGTTCTAGTTCATGGACCCCATGGCTAATGGAGACATGCAGGAGACATTTGAAAAGATGGGCCAGAAGTTTATATGAGAAGTCTGGATGGAGGAATAATGGGCTTGGGGGTGTGGAGGAGGATGGGGTTAGAGGAAGTGGAGGCCTAGGGAGAGGTTAGGGACCTCCTAGGAAGAAAATACACATGGAAGAGATGAAGAGGAAATACACACTTGTGGTGTAGTTACTATAATTGGGTATGCCGCGTTAGAAATGGTTTCCTGGTGTGTATTACTTAAGTGGATGGCTTCTGCACGTGACTCAACTCATCCTTCTTTTTCCTTTTTTTTTTTAAACTACCTTAAAAATTAAAGTTGACCCCCCCCTTTTTTTTTTTTGTATCTCCCAATCCTGGATTACTTATGGTAGCCATCTGACAGCTAACTACAAGTCATAAATAAGTCCCTGTGATCCTTTTCCTCTAATTCTCTAGTGAATCAAAGGGTTTATTTCAGAAAGAGAAATAACCTGTATTTTTGCTTTAGCAAAGTCCTTTGACGTTAGGGTCAAGGTCATCACCATGGTAGCACTAGGCAGTATTCCTACACACTTAGCAGGTGAGTTCTAGAAGGGTGAAGGGTGGTGTCTCAAATCTGTGTAGTGGTGGGTGTACAAATACATTTTTTGGGGTTGATTTTTAGTAGGCTGCCTTGTTTTTCTCATTTCTTACGTTACTGTTCTTGCCCCGGCTCCCTTATTGCACCCGTTGAGGTGGTTTGATCATTTTCTACTAGGACGGAAACATCTATTTTCTGGGCTTATTTTTAGGCTCTTAAAGATTTTATTTATTTATTTGACAGAGATCACAAGTAGGCAGAGAGGCAGGCAGAGAGAGAGAGAGGAGGAAGCAGCCTCCCTGCTGAGCAGAGAGCCCAATGTGGGACTCAATCCCAGGACCCTGAGACCTTGACCTGAGCCGAAGGCAGAGGCTTAACCCACTGAGCCACCCAGGCGCCCTATTTTTAGGCTCTTACTAAATTCATCATCTAGAAGTATTGAGAAGTATCTGCATAGATAATTCTGCGTGCATCTATAGACCCCTTTTCTTTTGAACATATGAGTTAAACTTGAATCCTTCACCGTAGGAGAGAGCATGAGAAAAGTAGTCTTCACTGGGGAAATAATCCTGTGTGCTGTGAGAGGGAGGATTTTGAATGTAGAACTTAATTGTGTGTAGGAGCCTTATTGAGACCTAATTCACGTACCATACAGTTCACCTATTTAAGCTACAATTCACTGGTTATTAGTATATTTGCAGAGTTGTGCAGCCATAATCATGGTCCATGTTAGAACAATTTCCCCACCCCAAAAAGAAAGCCCTTGCCTGTTTTTGGTCACTGTTCATTTCTCCTGAGACAGCCTGGTTCAAGCCCTAGACGGCCAGTGATCTTTTTTCTGTTTCTGGGGATATGCCTATTCTGGACATATGAGTGGAATCCTACGATATGTGGTCTTGTGTCAGTGGTTTCTTTCATGTAGCATAATATCTAAAGAGACCTATATGTTGTAGCGTGTATTTGTGCTTGTTTATTGATGATATCCATCACATGGAGAGGCCACGGTTTTCTCATCAGTCAGCATGTGGCAAACACGTGGATCATTGCATTGAGTGCCTGTTACGGACAGCGCTTCCCTGAACGTTCGTGTACAAGTACTGGGACTTAGTTTAAAGAAATGCTTCTGTCATTTCTGTCATTGTAACAGAGGAGGCCAGAGGATCAGAGATGGCCAAAGTGTACAGCAGTGTGTGCCAGCAAGTGAAAAATAGGCCATCAAGATGAATTTACTGGGAGAATTTAAGGCCGAGTCTAACTACTCATGAGGGACTCAAGCCGGGACACACAAAGCTTAAAATTATGATCCTCTGAGTGACTGTTACAGCTTTTTACTGACCACAGACAATGAAAGTTTGATATTTTACTGTATTTGTCTGAAAACTGAAACATACTTCTCCCACTGGTACCATTCCTGGGGACTAGATTCCTCACTTCTAAAAACCTCTCCAGTCCTAGTGTGTTTTTTGAATGGTCAAGAATAGCTGTTGTTGTAAAAAAAAAAAAAAAAAATAGCTGTTGTCGTTTTGTTTGCCTTAGTTTCAGCTCTACAATGAGGACTTTTTTTTTTTAAATGAATTCTCCATTTCTTTTGTTGAACTTTTGATTAGTATATTTATTTTACAGATAGTAGTGTGTTGGTCCCTGTTCAGGAAATTTGTGAAAAATACCTGTCATTCAGATGCTGGCGAGGATGCGGAGAAAGGGGAACCCTCCTACACTGTTGGTGGGAATGCAAGCTGGTGCAACCACTCTGGAAAACAGCATGGAGGTTCCTCAAAATGTTGACAATAGAACTACCCTATGACCCAGCAATTGCACTGCTGGGTATTTACCCTAAAGATACAAACGTAGTGATCCGAAGGGGCACATGCACCCGAATGTTTATAGCAGCAATGTCTACAATAGCCAAACTATGGAAAGAACCTAGATGTCCATCAACAGACGAATGGATAAAGAAGAGGTGGTATATATACACAATGGAATACTATGCAGCCATCAAAAGAAATGAAATCTTGCCATTTGCGACGACGTGGATGGAACTAGAGGGTATCATGCTTAGCGAAATAAGTCAATCGGAGAAAGACAACTATCATATGATCTCCCTGATAGGAGGGAGAGGAGATGCAACATGGGGGGTTAAGGGGGTAGGAGAAGAGTAAATGAAACAAGATGGGATTGGGAGGGAGACAAACCATAAGTGACTCTTAATCTCACAAAACAAACTGAGGGTTGATGGGGGGAGGGGGGTTGGGAGAGGGGGGGTGGGRTTATGGACATTGGGGAGGGTATGTGCTATGGTGAGTGCTGTGAAGTGTGTAAACCTGGCGATTCACAGACCTGTACCCCTGGGGATAAAAATACATGTTTATAAAAAATAAAATTAAATAAATAAAATTAAAAAAAATACCTGTCATTGGAGATAAAGAAACTAAAACCCCTTAATATTGCCAGGTTCTGTTAGAACGCAAGGTTGACACTGATGTGTCAAGGGCATATCCCCAAAATAGAGTACATCTAGATACGTGAGTCCTGTAGGCCTAGTCTGAATATTTTGTGACCACCATAATCAATGGCCATAATTTGGTAGTTTATTTATTTTTTTAAAAAGACTTTATTTATTTATTTGTCAGAGAGAAATCACAAGTAGGCAGAGAGGGAGGAGGAAGCAGGCTCCCTGCTGAGCAGAAAGCCCGATGCGGGGCTTGAACCCAGGACCTGGGATCATGACCTGAGCTGAAGGCAGCGGCTTAACCCACTGAGCCACCCAGGCGCCCAAGTAGTTTTAAGGTAATCTCATCCTAGATCTTAAAGGCTCAGTGATTTTATTTTGCCTAGGTGCTCAGCTGTGACACAGTTGAACAGAGCACAGATGATGGAAAATACACAGAAATTCCCAGATTCTGGGGTTCCCACAGTAATGACGGGGTGTGGCAGTGGGGCTAGAGCGGATGTATATATACAGAGGACAAATACTGAAGAATCTTTTTCGAAGCACTATATGTGTCTATTTTCTGCCAAGCTCGGTTACTTCACTGCTTTCATTTCAGATAATTTAAGTGCTTTTTCTTTCTTTTTATCCCACCTGAGTTCTAAATCTGAAAAGTGCAGAATGTAGAGAGAAAGGAGTAATAATAATGAACACTTAGAATGTGCTGGCCATGGTTCTAGGAAAGTTGCACGTGTGGAATATAGACCCTATCCTGGCTCATTAGTCCTCCTGATGAAATGAGTGCTTAAGTCAGTGGCTTAGCGTCAGCACATGACAAGCCTTGCTTTGATTCAAGGTTTTCCTGATACCAAAACCATGCTCTCAAACTATGTTCCAGTTTCCTCCTCAGTCATGGGTGGTAAAGGGTCCCAAAAAGGCAAGGTGTCCCCCTCCTCCCCCAGAAAAGTCTTATTTTTCTTTACATGCTTCAGCATCTCTTTTAAAATGCAGGTATTACTGGAAGAAATGGTACATTCTAAAATCCCAGTAAGGTTTAATAGACTTGTGTCAGACCTTTATGCTGAGCAAATTTCAGTAGGCAAGGTGCTGGAATTAAGAGCTCTGAATACATGAAAGGGTGACAGTGTTAATAGAGAAGGATTAGAAATAAGAGTGGGGGGCGGGGAGGGGGAGGTTCCTGCCGTTTTTTTACTGTTTTGCTTAAGGCAGATCTAAGATATACATACCTTTACTTCCCACCCCGTGAACTTCTCCTTAATTAACACTGGTCCTGCCAAGGCACACTCGTGTCTTTCTCTGTCTAGTTGAAGAGTATTTCTGAATTGGTGCCTGATAAAATTTTACAGTATAGCTTTAAATAATTGTATTATAATTGAAAAAGCTCTGTGCCATTTCCCGTTTTTAAAATACATCATGCTTGCAAAATTTGTCTCCCCCCCACCTTTTTTTAGAAACTGCTAATTTGCTAGATTTATAGTAGCTGTAATAGTTCTATATGATACACTAAATTTGCTTCAATCCAGAGTGGTGGCTGTGATTTAGCTCCTTTTTATAAAGTATGAGGGTAAAGCTGGATTTCTCCGGGCCTCATCTTTCTAGATACAGACCTTTGTAGTTGTTCCCACTTGATGAAGTAGACCCTGTGTGTGCTGATGCTTTGGTATATAGGTCAGGGTCAAACACTGGTAAGACCTTGATGACTGGCAAGTGGCCATCAGTTCTTTATCTCAGAAATACCATGATATGATTGTGTAATTACACTTGGTATGGAAAGTTCCATTTAAAGAGTAGATGACCGACATTGAAAACACTTGACCTCTGTGAGTTCACAGAAAGTACACAAAAACTGTTGGCACATTCTTTACCATAACTAGCTTGTAGGTAGTTAACAATTGCTAAAGGGGCCAGGTACACAGGTGGATATAAGGCCAATTTGATTCTCAGATCCATTAGTCGCTAAGGAAAGTTATTTACTTTTAAAATACATACATATATTCTCTATACCTAGCATGGGGTATAACTGACAGACCCTGAGATAAAGAGTTGCAGGCCAGCCAGGTGCCCATGCTTAGGAAATCTTTTTTTTTTTTCTTTTTAGTGTAATCTTTTATTCTAGGGTAACATTCAGTACTCGTAGAGTAGTATCCATGAAGTTCTAAAAGAAAGAAAACGTGAGCCAACACTTGGCTCATTTTCATATGTGAGTAAACTGACAGGTTGAGTCCTTTCATGTTGTTCTATTTCTCATGTGCTCTTTTTAAAAACCTTTTTAATTTTTTGACTAATATCATACAGTTACAATGTTTAATTGAGGTATAATTGCTATACAATGTTATCTTATTCTCAAGTGTACAACATAGCGATTCAACAATTCTGTCTAGCATATGGTTGCTCCCCACGATGAGTGTCGTTCCCCTTATTGACACTATTTCCCTTCCCTATACTGTACTTTTCATCTGCATGACTTTATGAGTGAAAGTTTGTACCTCTTGTTGCCCTTCACCTAATTCACCTGATCTCCCTGTTTCTCCTCCCCTCCGGCAGCCACCAGTTCTCCGTATTTATGAGTCTGTTCAGTTTGTTCCTTTTGGTTTTTAGGTTCCATCTGTAAGTGAAATGATACGCTAATTAGCCTTTCTCTGACTTACTTCACTTAGCCTAATACTCTCTAGGTTCATCCATGTTGTCACAAATGGCAGAAATTTGTTTTTTAATCTTCTTCCATTTTTTTTAATGGACATTTAAATTGTTTTAGCTAATGTGAATAATGCTGCGATGAACATGGGAGTGCATTCATCTTTTTAAGTTAGTCTTCAGATCAATATCTAGAAGTGGAATTTCTGAGTCATATGGTAGTGCTGTCTTTAATTTTTTAATTTTTTGAGGAAGCTCTATACTGTTTTCCACAGTGGCCACACCAATTTACATTCCCACCAACAGTCTACCAGGTTTCGTTTTTCTGCATCTCATCACCAACACTTGTTTCGTGGTTTTCTAGTACTGGCCATTCTGATAAGTGTGAAATGCTAGCTCACTGGGTTATGATTTGCATCTTTCTGCTGATTAGTGATGTTAAACATTTTTCTCATGTGTCCATTGGCCATCTGTATGTGTTCTTTTGAAAAAAAATACATTCAGGTTTTTTGCCCATGTTTTAGTTGTTTTATTTGGTTTCTTTTTTTTTTTGGTGTTGAGTTGTAGAAGTTGTTTATATATTTTGTGTATTAACCCCTTATCTGATACATCATTTGCAAATGCCTTTTTTCATTTAGTAGTTTGCCTGTTTGTTTTGTTGATTTCCTTTGCTGTGTAGAAGCTTTTCACTTTGATGTAGTTCCAGTAGTTTATTTTCACTTTTGTTTCCCTTTCCTGAGAAGACATAGCAATATCCAAAAAAATGTTAAGGTCCGTATCCAGGAGAATCCAAGAACCTGGGATCGTGATACCTCCAGCTTTGTTCTTCCTTTTCAAGATTGCTTTGGCTAGTCTGGGGTCTTAATGTGGTTCCCATACAGATTGGGTTAGGGGTTCTAGTTCTCTGAAAAATACTTTTAGTATTTTGATAGAGATTGTAATGGATCTTGTAGATTGCTTTGTGTAGTATGGACATTTTAATAATATTTTTCTAACCTGTGAACGCTGAATATCTTTCCATTTGTTTGTGTCATCTGTCCTTCATCAAAGTCTTGGAGTTTTCAGAGCACAAGCCTTTTACCTCCTTGGTTAAATGCTATTCCTAGGTATTTAAATTTTATTCCTAGGTATTCTTTTTGATGCAGTTGTAAAATGGGATTATTTTCTTACTTTGTCTTTCTGCTGCTTCATTATTAGCGTACTGAAACACAACAGGTTTCTACTTATTTTGGGTCCTGGACCTTCACTAAATTCATTTATTCTAATAGTCTGTGTAGTATCATGTCATCTGCAAATAGTGACGATTTTAACTTCTTCCTTCCCAGTTTGGATGCCTTATGTTTCTTGTCAGATTGCTGTGGCTAGGACTTCCAGTACTACACTGCATAAAAGTGGTGAGAGTGGATATCCTTATCGCTAATCTTAGAGGAAAAGCTCTGAAGGTTTTCACATTGGGCATGATGTTAGCTGTGCGTTTGTCATATATCACCTTTATTATGTTGAGCTGTGTTCTAAGCCACTTTGTTCAGAGTTTTTATCATGAATGGATGTTAAAGTTTCTCAAATGCTTTTGCTTCCTGTATTGAAATGATTGTATGGCTTCTGTCCTTGATTTTCTTAAAGTGGCATGTCAGGTTGATTCATCATTGTAATGTATTACTGAATTTGGTTGTCTAATATTTTGTGAAGGATTTTTTCATCTGTGTTCATCAGGGATATTGGCCTGTAATTTCCTTTCTTGGGAACTGTTCAGGTACAATAGGTAATAACTCTTCCTTAAATGCTCGGTATAAAACACCTGTGAAGCCATCTGGTCCTAGCCTTTTGTTTGTTGGGAGTTTTTTAAATTACTGATTCAGTTTCATTACTGCTAAACAGTGTGTTCAAAGTTTGTTTCTTCGTAACTCACTTTTGGGAAATTATGTTTCTAGCAATTTACCCAGGTTGTCCAATTTATTGGCATGTAATTCTTTGTATTTCCCCCCTTTCCTTTCTTATTTAAGTATTCTTCTCTTGATAAGTCTGGCTAAAGATTTATCAGTTTTGTCGATCCTTCCAAAGAACCAGCTCGTAGTTTCAGTTTCTATTTCATTTATGTCCTCTCTGATCTTTATTATTTCCTTCCTTCTGTGAACTGCAGGCTTTGTTGGTTTTCCCTTTTCTAGTTCCTCTAGTCATAGGTTAGTATAGGTTGGCCTAGGTTAGATTATTTGAGACTGCTTTTTTCTTGACATAGGCTTGTATCCCTGTGAACTTCCTTTGCTGCATTCCAAGTATTTTGAACCCTTGTGTTCCCATTTTCACTTGTCTGTGTATTTTTTGGTTGACCCATTCATGGTTTACTCTCCACATGTTTGTCTTTTTCCAGTATTTTTTCTTGCACTTGATTTCTAGTTCATACCCTCCTGGTCAGAAAACAGGCTTGATGTAATTTCAGTCTTCTTAAACTTGCTGAGACTTGTTTTATGGCCTAACATGTGATCTGTCTTGGAGAATGTTCCATGTGCAGTTGAAAAAAAAAGTGTATTCTGCTGTTTTGGGATGAAATGTTGTGGTTAGGAAATTTTTGTAGGTAAATTGGTGTCTGGATGACCATGTTTGTACATTTGATGCCAAAAACATTCTTGAGATACAGTTATGTAAGTGTAGAATGGAGGGATTTTTTTTAAAAGCTCTGTAGGGAATAAGAAATTAATAATGGGAGAGTTCTGCTTAGGATGACTGGCTGCTGGAAGAAATTGTGGTGACAAAAGCCATGTGCAGTGAATTTGAATTAGTGTTCTTTAGAGGGCTACCAGAGAAATGTACTTTACAAGATAATCAAGAATGCAAATAGATTCTCTGTGGAGTCGTTGTCTGATTGCTGACATATATTCAACTATATCGAAATGACAGCATAAATACACTGTAACAATTAGAGAATTAATAGGGGTGATACATACATGTATAACTACAAGAAAAGCAAAATTATAGGTAACAATATAAATTGACAGCCAACTGTTGAAGTGAGTAACTGTGTATTTGTAGTTAACGTTTAAAAAACAACTCACCTTGGAACAGGGGTAAGTATGCCACTGGTCTTTTATGGAAATGATCTCTGCTCCATGCTTTATAGATACTGTGTCCAAAAAAATTTAGTATCATGACACTTTAAAAACATCTATGCCAATGCCTTTGAGATATAAGGGAACAACTTTAATTCCGAATCCCTAACAAAAATATGCCCTAAACAACTCTGTGACCGTGACCGTGACATTTATTAGGAAAAGTTATTTCGACAATTCACCATGTCTTTCAAATAAGCACCTTTAAAACAGAATATGAACTCCAAGAACTTGGTATTTTCCTTGTTTTCTGGCCAGTTTTGAACCTTTGGCAGGACAACTTGTCCTGCCTCAGAACTTCAGGAGGGAAACTTAGTCCCACAAAATCAAGTTTGTTATTGAGCTTAATAGAAGATTTGTGTGTGTCACCTCTTGGTTTAAGAGAAAGGCACTTGTTTGGCTCATTTATTTCTTTTAAAGATTTGCTTATTCATGTAATCTCTACACCCAACACGAGGCTCAAACTCACAACCCCGAAATCAAGAGTTGCGTGCTCTACTGGCTGAGCCAGCAGGGTGCCCCACTTGTTTGACTCATTTCACTGACAGTGCCTCTATACAGTCAACAAGTCCTGGTAGGCTTCTGATTAAGATAACCTGAGCCCTGGTTCCAAGGCATCTTAGATAATGTCTGTGGTAGATAACATATAGAACAAAAGAAAACCAGGGCATGGTGAGCAGCATGTAGGGAGAAGTTAGTGGACTTTCATTATTAAAATTCTCTTTAAATGCCTGGACTGAGGCCCCCACCTTTTAAAATGAGGCTCCGCAAAAAACATATCCGGAGAGACATACACCCAGACAGACTTGGACTTGAAATGGAGAATGAACAATGTGGGCCACTGCAGGGGGACGACAGCCTCTCCGCAGCCTTGGAAGCAGCATGACACTTTCACGGGGAGAGCCTGGGGAGGAGGCGAGGCTTGCAGTTGCGGAGGAGAGCAGGACCCGAACCCTGCTGCCTGGTGGTGCAGTAGAGCAGTAAGTGCATTCATACCCCTCAGTCCAAGAGCCACAAACTAGCAGTGTAAGATCACTGTAGACCAGAGGTCCTGGGTGCGAACAGCCACAAAACTACTCGACAGAGAGAGGTGAGTGGGGAAGGAGAGGAAATAAATGAGGAAATCACATTTACTAAAATAACAAAGAACCAGGGTGCCTGGGTGGCTCAGTCAGTAGAACCGGACTCTCTATCTCAGGGTTGCAAGTTTGAGCCCCGGTACTGGGTGTAGAGCTGATGTAAACAGATATGTAAAAAATACAGTAACAACCAAATGGATCTGTAAAAACATCTTTGGAAATGCAAACTATGGTCATTGACATTACTGAAGTCAATAGACCAGACAAATTCTAGACTCTCTGGCATGAGAGAAGATAAGGGAATTAAAAAATACAAAAAGCAATGCAGAGAAATGGAGAATTTACCAGAAGGCTCCAGAATCTGTCCTAGGAGGAGTTTCGGAAGAACAGGGAAGAAATGGCATAGAAGCAGTATTTGAAGGCACAATAGCTGAGGATCTTCCAGAACTGAAGAAGGATATGAGTCTTTAAGGAAATGGTCTCCTGAGAGCAATTTCCAACATCTGGGAAGGCAAGAAAGGGTCTCTGTAGAGCAATTGGTATTCTTTACAGTCCAGCTTTGGGAAGCCCTGGCAGATTCAAATGAGCCTTTTCTGGTTTTCACTGGAAAACATAAGCAGAAATATAATGTGTTATATATACTAAGCTGTGTTTTCTGAACAAAGACACTTAGAAAGAACTCCTAAAAAGAGCTGTTTGGACAACTAGACCCAGAGGATCAAGATACCAAGGAAGACCTGTCCAGAAAAGGTAGTGTCCTGTCTGTATTTTGTGAAAAGTAGGTGGGAAGACAGTAATCGTTTGCTGTACTGTCCTGTAGTCCACATCTAAAAATAGTGTTTTCAGAATGAACACTGTGGACGAACAGTCTCTTGGGGAGAAGAATCTTGACTAGGATTCTCCGTTAAAAGGTGGTGTTAGTGGGACTTTTCAGTGAAGGTGTATTTCTTCTAGTGAACAACTGCAAGGGGGTAAGAAGTTAACCTCCATCAAATGAAACCTTGTAAACATTGGATGTTGCTTCAAGTTCACGGAAATATTTAGATGATTGTCAGTTACGTAGTTAGGAATTGGATTTAAGTGATGTCAGCAACTACATTGGTTCCCACCTAGAGGACTGATTTGCAGCATCTGGCTCAGGGTAAACTTGTTTCAATAAACTGTGTGATGACTCCTTTGTCAAAGCGACTTGCTGTGAGACAAAGTGTGTACATACAGCCCTCCTTGCAGATTAATGGACCATGGATAGGATTTCAGTCAAAACAGATCACAGATTATATTCCTGTACATGAGAAAAATCAAGTATTGATTTCCTGTATGACTTTCATCAGTTCCAGAAACCTTGATAGAGCTTTAGAAAGACAACAAGAATAGATGGGATTTTATGTCATCTTCTGTTTGGACATCCGGCATTTTGGAAGCCATACTACCCCTGTGGATCTTTCAAGTATGGAACATCTGAAAATATTTCCGTAACTAGAAACTTCGTCATGAGATGATCTTTTGCAAGCCAGACAGTGGGAAGACTCTGCTTGCATCTCATGCCTTTTCTCAGAGATCCAGACCTCCCCCATTTGGGGATAAGCAGTTCTCTCAGCTGACAAAGTATCATCTGTGAGCAGGGGGTATCTGTCCTCCTATTGTGGTATTTACTGAAACTGGAAGTGTCCTCCGTTGGAATTACTGTCTTAGCAATTCTAAAGCAGTAAGGAAATCACCCTTAAATTTCCTTATTAAAAAACATATATGGTTTCAGCATTCAACATGAAGAGCTAGAGGAGGAAAACCCAGTGAATTACAGAACATTATTAATGGATGTAGAATAAGATTGGAGTTCTGAGGCTCAGCACATTCTTGGATGTGAAGACTCCGTAAGATGAAGTCACTTCTTCCCTATTGAACCTATATACCCCCACTGTAACTCAAGCCCCAAATTTCGACAAGAAGAGTGAAGACACTTTTAAGGCAGGACAGAGTAGGAGGGCCTCCCAGACACCAATTTATTTCCAGTTGTAGTGAGCCATCTGCATGGGGACATAAAAATAAACCCATCAGAGAGCTCGAAGCGCTCTTCGGTGTACTTATGGATGCTTGATGTATTGCAGAGATGGACTTTACAGTCAAGGAGGCTGGCATCGTAACGTATCTATGGGATGGAGAGTAAAATTAGATTGTATCTTTATACCAGGCACAAAAGATTCTGTGGGAATTAAACTTTAAAATGGAGGTGTAAGGAAGATTTTCTTATAACATAAAAAGCAGAAAACCTGAAGGAATACATTAAAAGTCAGTTTGTGTACTACAGGATGCCGTGAACACAGAGATCGCTCGAACCCCAGCAACTCCACATCCAGCTATGTTTTGTAGAGAATCTCTTAAACAGAAGGAAGTTAATTGTATCTGTTTGTAATAGTGATGGGTGGCAGCTTAAATATCCACTGACTAGAGAATGTTGTTAACCTAGTCAAGCAGCAGAATCCTACCTTACAAGTACAATTAGGAACTATTATGTATCAGCCGGGATGAATCTCCAAAACGGTGTTGAAGGCAAAAAGCAACTATTAGAACGGTATGTATCTTCTCAAACATAATGTTCTTAAGGTTTAAGAACATGCCGAATAACGGGTTTAGTCACAGGAAATGGCCACTTTGTCGGTAAGACAGACAGCCAAATATCTTGACTAAGTTCTACCTAATCTTGGTGCGTACATTCAAGGTAATGCTAGACATAGGATTCCGGGTGACATTATCTCCTCGGAGGGCAGTGGGGAGGAGGGACTGCTGGGGTATTGAGGAAAGTACACAGGGAAGCTGCAGCTTTATTTCTTCAAAAATGTTTAGTTTATTACAACAGTGTGGTGGGTTCACGGTTACGCTACTAGGCTGTTCCACGTTGCTGTTGCGAATGTGTGATTTTTTTTTTTTTTTAAGCAAACCCGTGTTGACAGAGGTATAAAGATTTGTAATCACGTGACATTGTAGGGAAATGGTTGTAAAATGACTGAACCCACTACGGCTTGCTCATCTGAATATGGCTCTCGTAAGCTAAGAGGTTGGAAAGCATCTCCCCTCGCGCGCCAGGCAGACTCTTCCAATTTTCTTTTCATTTCTTAAGCATTGCGAAGATTGTCCTCATAAAAACCATTCATTAAGTACCTCTCTTTGCTTGCTGTTGTGTGTGGTGGTGGTGGTCAGATGTATCGCTCTGCCATTTTTTTTTATGAAATTGGATGATGATTTTCAACCTTCTGGGTTTTTTTTTCTTTCTTCTCCACTTTTTGTGATGCCAACAGGAATCTGCAAGCAGAATATGATCGTCTCAAGCAGCAGCATGAACACAAAGGCCTGTCCCCACTGCCGTCCCCTCCTGAAATGATGCCCACTTCTCCCCAAAGTCCCCGGGATGCTGAGCTCATTGCCGAGGCCAAGCTCCTGCGTCAACACAAAGGCCGCCTGGAAGCCAGGATGCAAATCCTGGAGGATCACAACAAACAACTGGAGTCACAGTTACACAGGCTCAGGCAGCTGCTGGAGCAAGTGAGGCCCACATCTCTCTCTAAGCTGGGATATTGACCAAGATGCCTTTCTCCTCTCGTACATGAAACTAAAGCATAGAACTCAGAGTCCCTTGTCGACTTAGGATGTGCTGAGCAGAGTGCCGGCTCTCCAGGGATGTAAATAGAGGAGGAAAGCTAGTGCATCTTTTTATATTGGTTTAAGATTGTTTCCTACAAATTTTTTTTTTGAGCCATTTAAAATTCAGCTTGGGAAAAAAATATTGCAAGGTTTCCCGTGGTTTCCTATAAGTGAAAAGTTGGTCTTACTTCCTGGTAGACCTTTCGATTTTTTTTTTCTACTTCCTAAAACGTAACTTGTTTGGCCTCCAGCGAGAAAACTTAGCAAAAGTGCATTATAGTAGGCCCTACCTGCCCGTGGTCCTGACCTTCTGTGAATGCTCAAGTTGGAGATACGTCCTCTCCATCCTGTTACTTCATACTTAACAAAAGTATGAATTCTGTCCTGCACTGTTGTGGTCTTACATGGTTCTGCCACTCTCACATGACCTTCTAAATCATTCAGTTACTTGGTCCAATGATTTTATCTCTCTTAATCCAGGGTAGCTGTAATTTCCTTGTAAACGTGTAAGGGGGCACAGTTTAGGTACAAAGACAGTACCTATGGAGCATATCAACAGCAAAATTTGGGAGGTTTCTATAGAAAAGGTTCTAATTTCTAGGACAAATCCTTTTAAATTTGTACAGTTACTTGAATGTTTATCCTGAAAACTAATGGTGTTTTCTTTTGGATGCCTTAGCCCCAGGCAGAGGCCAAGGTGAATGGTACAACAGTGTCTTCTCCTTCTACCTCTCTTCAGAGGTCAGACAGCAGTCAGCCTATGCTGCTCCGGGTGGTCGGCAGTCAGACTTCAGAATCCATGGGTAAGCGTTCTCTTAGCTACTCTTGGATTTGGTTTTCTCTTAAGGTCTGGAAGTGGCGAACTGTTTGCTCAGAGGTTCACATCATCAGCTAAATCACCTAATCTCAGCTCTCTTGCAAGCTACTGTCATATGTGCCTTTGGGGTCTAAAGGTGAGTCACATAGTCCAAGCCCCCTCAAAGGGCCGGCCATTCAGTTACTCACAAGGCAGTGTAGTAGTCAGATTTCATGCATTTTGGAGAACAGAAAAGGCTTTAGGATGAATGCATGTTTGTGAACAGTTTTGAAG
This sequence comes from Enhydra lutris kenyoni, assembly GCF_002288905.1. Lineage (NCBI taxonomy): Eukaryota > Metazoa > Chordata > Mammalia > Carnivora > Mustelidae > Enhydra > Enhydra lutris. The sequence goes on along the minus strand of NW_019154107.1, from coordinate 12,900,989 downwards.
GATGAAGTAGGAACCCAGCATCCTTTGAAAGATGTAGAGATGAAGACCTTGGGCCAATGGCAGAAAAGAGCCAACAGTCCATGTCAGTAGAAAAATCGGCTCCAAGCAGAAGGGCCGGGGCGGAGGGAGGGAAGTAATGGCACAGAAGAAGGCACTCAATGTTGAGCAAAGGTGTTGGACTCATTTCGGTCAGAGTTGGGGAACCAACTCTGACTGAAAATCTCATAGGTAACATCTCCAAGGAGGTGTCCTAGCAGCCGTTTCTGGCCCAAAGTAACCCATCTTTCCACCTGTAAAAGGCACACACAAAGGCCAAGTTCTGGAAGTTCAGAGTGTAGGCTTGATAGAGGTCAGGAATGAATGGGAGGAGAAGACTGGGAGACTATTATTTGCAAACATAGTATCTAGGGCTACGGGCCGGCCTGGAAATGACGGGTTTGGAAGAAGATCGTGATCCTTTTGACTGGGTACATACTATGTTTGAGAAACTGGCAGGTCTAAGTTGTGTGCAGAAGGAAACAAAAGTGCAGGTCTATAACTGGTGTGAAAGGACAGGCTGGGGGAGGTGACAGTGTGCTCCCGCACAAGTGGTAGCTGAAGGGTATGAGAGGAGAAACGCAGAACAAAGGTGCTTGCGTCCAGTGTCTTGAGGAAGACCTCCCTTTGCATGATGGGGTAGCACAGGAGGGGAGAACAGATAGAACGCAGATGTGGGTAACAGGTCAAATGCAGAAAAGAGCTCAATGGGGATGAAAAGAAGTGACAGCCTGTTGGATCATGGCAATGCATTACCACTTCTGAGAAAGCATTCTTCAGCCAAGAGAAGGGACGTTGGAGAATTTGTCTTTTCAGTGAAGCGAAAGACCATGTAATGTTGAAAACAAGTGAGGCATGAGGACAGTGAAGAGACATTTGGAACATTACTAAGTCACAATAAGAACTTAAGTGAAAGATGAGTTTGTCGAGGAAACGGTCTAGTGTTACTCTTCCACAGTATTCTCTGCCTAGGATCAGGTTCTCAGAAAGCTGGAGTGCATGAGGCATAAATGATGATAGAACGTCACCAGCCATCTGCTTACTGACTTTTCCCACCATGCTAGACTTAGACACTGGGGGGTTTTGTGAAGGCCACAAATACTTGGTCTCTCCCCCTCATTTTTCCTCCTCCCTTTTTTTAAAAAAAGAATTTATTTTTTTAAAGATTTTATTTATTTATTAGAGATCACAAGTAGGCAGAGAGAGAGAGGGGGAAGCAGGCTCCCTGCTGAGCAGAGAGCCCAATGCGGGGCTCGATCCCACAATCCTGGGACTATGACCCGAGCCAAAGGTTGAGGTTTTTTTTTTTTTTAAAGATTTTATTTATATTTGACAGACAGAGATCACAGGTAGGCAGAGAGGCAGGCAGAGAGAGAGGAGGAAGCAGGCTCCCTGCTGAGCAGAGAGCCCGATGCGGGGCTTGATCCCGGGACCCTGGGATCATGACCTGAGCCAAAGGCAGAGGCTTTAACCCACTGAGCCACCCAGGTGCCCCCAAAGGTTGAGGTTTTAACCCACTGAGCCACCCAGGAGCCCCAAAGACACATGGGGGGAGGGGCAGAGAGAGACACCCCGTTGAGTCTGGAGCTTGATCCCACAACCCAGGAGATCATGACCTGAGCCGAAACCAGGAGTTGGTCGGGCTCATCAGATGGTAGTGAGGTTCTGAGGAATGGAGAAAGATACTGAGGAAGGTGGGTGAGGGGCTGAAGGGTGAACTTCAAGAACTTCAGGCAGTGGGCAGAGTCGGGCGTTCCTCCGGAGAAGTCAAACCTTGCAGGAAAGCCAGCTTTCAGCTGTTTTGTGAAGGAGCAGAATGTGTGTGAAGCGGGGTTCGTGGCTTTATCACCGCTCAGTGCTTGAGGACAGTGTTTGCGTCAGCTTCTCTCCCCCCTGTGAGATCTGACTAGAACCACTGGACCACTGGGACTGAAAATGAGATTTTGGCATAGGAAAAAAATCGTATGCCTCTTCAGAGTCTGTAAACTCCAAAAACGACAGTCTTTGTACCTTTGAAGTGAGCAAAGCACGTGAAACTGCATTGCTTATTTTCACGAGTGAGATTCCGGGCCCTGGATGCTCAGAAGTGGTAACGACGTAGTCCTGTCAGCACTGTGTCCAGGAAAACACCCAAATCCTGGCACATGGCAGGACAGAAAACAGGGAGAGAAGCTTCTATTTGGGCGAGTTTGGCTAACTGGCTAGTAGGAAAGGGATTGACTACATTTGTTCTCTAAATCCAAATCTAAATCTAAATCTAAATCCAAAGGTGATCTTTTCTTCAAGTGTGTAAGTCAGCTTCCTTTAAGGGAAAAATTAAAAAACCAGCCCACCGTCTTCTTGAAGGACGCCCACAGCTATTAAGTAAGTGCAGCGTGGAGCCTTATATGTCGGAGGTCTGAGCTGTGATAAGGCTGGGATTTACAGAACCGTAGTGTGGAGAGAGAATTGCAATCTTTTAAAATGAGTTCTTTTTTAAAGATTTTATTTATTTATTTGACAGACAGAGATCACAAGTAGGCAGAGAGGCAGGCAGAGAGAGGAAGGGAAGCAGGCTCCCCGCTGAGCAGAGAGCCGGACACGGGGCTCAATCCCAGGACCCTGGGATCATGACCTGAGCCCAAGGTAGAGGGTTTAATCCACCGAGCCACCCAGGCACCCCTTAAAATGACTTTTTAAAGGCTCAGAAGTTGGAGGGCTTCCTCAAACCGTGAGGTACTTATCACCGTACATCTCTGCGTACGGTGTGTGTGTTGCTATAGCTTTTTTTTTTAAACTGGGACAGTGTCATGAAGCTTAGTTCTTTTGGAAAAGACAAACTCGCCAAATTTGGCTTTCATGAGCTACGTGTACAGGATCTTTACTAGCAGTTCCTTACCTCTGGTGACCCCTTCCCTTCGTCCCACTCACTTTTTCTTAAAAACGTTACAAGGTTCCCTGGCTGGCTGCTGCTTTAGAATAATTTCAAACTACGGCAGAATTGGAGTTAATTGGACACTCTGCCACATTTGCTTTATTTGAGTTTGTTGATTTGTATATTTAACTGACCCATTTAATGATTACATTCCATACATAATGATGCTTCAAACCGAAATACTTCAACATGTATCTTCCGAGGTGAAAGATACTGTCTTACATAACCACAAAGGAATGATCACCCTCAGGAATTAACACCGATACAACACTGCTAGACATAATTTAGGTTGAAATACCCCCAATTCTGCCAGTAGTATTCTTTACAGCTTTCTTTTTTTTCTCATTCAGGATCTAGTGAAGGGTCACATTTTGCATTTAGTTATCATTTCTTTTTAGTCTCCTGTGAGCTAGAACACTTCCCCAGCCTCTCTACAGTTTTCATAACACTGACATTTTAGAAGAGGTCAGAGCAACTTGCTCTGTAGGGTGTTCCTCACTCTTGTATTGAAGTTAAATATTTTTACACCCAGTTACCCTCAAGATTCTCTGGTCAGCTCATTCCCTCTCTCCAGATGCTCTTTCCTGGTCTTGGCTTCTGGGAGGTTGATAACCCTAAGTCAAGACTGCCAGGCCTCTCTCCTGAGTGTCTTTTGGATAAAAATGTGACGCAATCTGAGATTCCAGTCAGCCTCCGGAACGTCTTCCAATTTGCCAACCTACACAAAGATAGTCCTTTACCACTCTTTGTTCCTTTACCTACCTTCTTTTAATATTTTTTTGAACTTTCTCGAAGCATGAGTTCAGGCGTAGGCATACATATGACCACATAAACGAGGTATTAAATGTATTCATCACCCTGAAAATCAGTCCTTTCTCTCTCCCTTCTTTAGCCAAGCCCAATGACCACCAAGCATTAAGTCAGTCTGTTCTCATAAAAAGAGTAAAACACTTGCAGCTTCTGCATTAAGTCAGTCTGTTCTCATAAAAAGAGTAAAACACTTGCAGCTTCTGCCAGCAACGAGCCAAAGTCCACCTTCCCCTTCAGCCCAGATTTGTACCCCCTGCGATCACAGTCCCTCGGTCTCCTCGGCAGAGCCGGTGTCCAGCCACACACAGTGTGCTGACCTGTGCCGGGCCCCTCCAGCCCTGTGGCCAGTGTTTCCTTTAGCCCAGAATATACCGTCCTTTCTTTTCAGTCTGTCTTTTTGGGGCATTTCATCCTGCATTAGATCTCCGAACCTATTCTGTTTTGTAGTGCGTAGCAACTCCCTCTCCCTGGCATTTGAGGCCTCTGTCTGCCAGAAATGTTCAGTGCCGTGCCTGTGGAAGGAATGTTTTACTAAGCAAGCACAACACATCCCTGTGTACACACGCAACCATCCACACACACTTAAGTTTACTGGGGAGGTTCTGGTTAAAGATGGCAAGAGAACAGAGGCCTGAAATTGCCTCCTCCCACAGACACACCAAGTCTATAGCTACATACAGAACAAGTCCCTCGGAAAGTAGCTCAGTGACGCCTACACCTGCCAGGCAGATGGGGCGGTGGGGGGAGGGTGAAAAGCACCCCACAGTGAAACAGGTAGGAGAGGCTGAGACACGGTGCTGCCATAATCCCTAGGGAAGGAGCTCAACAACTTTCAGCTTCTTCCCGAGGAGTGAGCTCCCAGAACAGCAGATTGCAGTTCAACAGGGCATGAGTCCAAGAGAGCCACAAGGTTCTAGGGAATGAGAAGGCAGTACTTGGGGGGCTCACAAGGACTCCCTGTGGCTAACCCTCCAGAGCTCACACTGAAATGCACCCACTCTTCCGTGGAAGAGGCCTGTTTGTTTCTTGTAAAAGCTTCAGCCTGAGGTGTAGGCGTCTAATTTAATATACATACAGGGACCACCTGAAAACTCTCCAGAGACTGTGGAGGCTGGTGGGTGCCATCTTCCCATTCTCCAGCTTCCCTCCAGGTCACGTGCTATCTCTTGGAAAGGAGAAAGTACACCTATCTGATGCTGATTTTTGTGGCTGCCATCCATTAAACACTTAGCTTGAGCATCCGGCTCTGGTGGCCAGCAGGGCTTGTGTTCACAGGTTCAGTGGGATGGTAGCAAACAAACAAAAAAGGTAAATGGATGTCACCCAGGAGGGAACAAACACAAACTCCCCTCTCCCAGTCTTTCCCTGAAGAAAATATAGTTGCATACTTTACAAGCTGTTGGCTGAGATCCTCCCCTTTGGGACATGGACAAGTCTTGGCATGCCCTCAACTACTGGGCACCACTAAGAACCAAGAAGGCCACAGGGATGAACGCAGATGTGTGAGAGCTGACCAAGAACTAGGGCCCGGTTGAAAGATAAGTTCATCTCCTACAAGAATTTTAACCAAGACTGGGAGAGGTGGCTGTTTTATCCAATGCATACAAACCAACACAGTGTCAAAGAAAATGAAATGGGCTATGTTCCAAATCAAAGAACAAAATAAAACATCAAAAAAGACATTAGTGAAATGGAGAGTAGTGACTTACCTGATAAAGAGTTTAAAACAGTGGTCATAAAGATGCTTGTCGAGGTCTGGAGAAGAGTGCACACAATGTGAGAACTTCAACAAAGAGAAACTGTAAGACTACCAAGCGAAATCATGATGCGGAAGAACACAGTAGTTGAACTGAGAACTACATGAGGGGGGTTCGGTAACAGACTGCTTGAGAAGCTTCGAAGACAGGACAGCAGAATGCATCCACTGGGAGAGCAAAAAGACCAAAAATGGCCTAAGAAACTTACTAGGATACTCTTAAGCCAGAGAATAGTCACATTATAGGGGTTTCAGAGGAGTTAGAAAACGTTCTTGACTTGAGGAAGGAAACAGATATCCAGATCCAGGAAGCCCAGAGAGTTCCAAAAAAGAAGAACTATAAGAGACCTGCACCAGGACTCGTTATAATTGTCAAAAGATACAGGCAAGGGAGAGAATCCTCAAAGCAGCCCACATAAGACCAGTAGCAGATTTTCCAGCACAAACTTTGCAGGTCAGAATGGAGTTGAATGATATATTCAAGTGGTGGAAGAAAAAAACCTGCCACCCAGAATATTCTTGTCTTGCAAAGTTGTCCTTCAGAAGTGAAGGGAAGATAGAAAAAGTTTTCCAGACATGCTGAAGGAGTTCAGCATCACTAGGCCCATCTCACACAAGAAATCAAAGGGACCTCAGGATTTATTTTAGAAAGAGTGAGCAAGTGGCCTGGGCAGAAGCAGGGAGAGTCTGAAGCAGACTCCATGCTGAGCATCTGGGCTGGCAGGACAAGGAGCTCATTGATCCCAGGACCCTGAGATCATGACCTGAGTTGAAACCAAGAGTCAGATGCTTAACTGAGCCACGCAGGCACCCCCAAAGGGGCTACTTGAAGCTGAAAGAAAGGGCACAGGTTAGGAACAGGAAAACATAGGAAAATGTAAATCTCCGTGGTAAAGGTAACTATATCATTACATTCAGAATAATGTGATGCAGGTGGATTAACCACATACAAATTTGGTAGGAAGATTGAAAGAAGTAGTAAAAATGACTATAGTGATTTGCTAATAGATGCACTAGATAAAAAGATACCAGTTGTGACATCCAAAACATAAGATGTTGAGACGAGAGTAAAAATGTAGAGCTTTAGAATACATTCAGAACTTAGTTGTTATCAACTTTAAGTAGACTGTTAGGAATAGATTTTATATAAGCCTCATGGTGACCACAGAACAATCACCTGTAGTAGAAACACAACAAGAAAAGAAAGAAGTCAAGGCATATGACTACAAAAGTTATCAAACCGCAGAGGAAGAAAACAAGAGAAAAAGGGAACAAAGTAAATATAAAATTCCCAGAAAACAATTTTGAAAATAAGTGCATACCTATGAAAAATGACTTCAAATGAAAATAGAATATAGTCTCCAATTGAAAGACCTAGAGTGACTAAATGGGTTAAAACACACACACACAAGCCCCATCCAGGACCTACAGCACCATATGCCAACTGAAATAAGAAAGAATGAGAAAGACCAATACCTGATGATTTCACTCCTATGTAGAATCTTAAAAACATAATAAACGAATAAACAAAAAAAGTCAGATTTATAAATACAGAGAACAAACTGATGGTTACCAGAGGGGAGAAGGGTGGGGACTGGGCAAAATGGGGGAAGGGAAGTGGGAAACAACAGGCTTCCAGTGATGGAATGAGGGAGTCACGAGGATAAAAAGCACAGTGCAGGGAACATAGTGATATTGTAATAGCGCTGTATGGCGACAGATGGTAGTCACACTTGGGATGAGCATCACCTAAGGTAGAGAAGTTCAGGGACTATGTCGTACACCTGAAACTAATATACTGTGTGTTAACTGTACTCAGAAAAAACTTTCTAGAAACACCCATCTATATGCAGCCTCTCAGAGACTCACTTCATATGTAAGGACAACATGCAGACTGAAAGTAAAGGGATAGAAGAAGATACTCAATGGAAATGAAACTAAGAGCTGGGGAGGCTATCCTTATATCTGACACAGTAGACTTTACAACAAAAACTATAGTAAGAGACAACAAAAGGTGCTACATAATGATAATGGGTCAGAGTCCAACAAGAGAGTATGACATTTGTACATATTTATGTGCCCACCATGGGAGCACTGAAATATATAAAGCAAATATTAACAGCATAGAGAAACACTGGACTTAACACCTTAAGCCTGGAAAGATTTAACAGATTATATATATAAACATTTTACCCAAAAACAGAGAACACATTCCTAAAGCACATCTGGAACATTCTCCAGGGGAAGATCGTATGTTAGAGCCCGCCAGACAAGTCTTAGTAAGTTTGAAAAGATTGAAATCAAGCATCTTTTCAGCCACAATGGTCTGAAACTAAAAATCCCTTACAAGAAAACAGGAAAATCTACAGATAGTTGATCAGACAACATCCTTCTGATCAACCAATGGATCCAAAAGAGCGAAATTTAAAAAAAAAAAACAAAAAAACACGTTGAGACAAATGAAAGTGGAAACAACATACCAAAACTTACAGAACCCAGCAAAAGCAGTTCAGAAAGGGGGTTCATCACACTAAATACCTACATCAAGACACAAGGAAAGTCTCAACTCTCAGCTCAAGGAACTAGAAAGAGTCCAAAGTTAATGGAAGGAAATACATATGTATCAAAAAAGGCAAGATCAATGAGACAAAGAAAAATAGACAAAGGTTTAGGTACACTCAAAAGAAAAAGAGTCAAATAAAATTAGAAATCAAAGAAGATGTAATAGGTGATGGGGATTAGGGAGTACTCTTGTGAGAAACACCACTGATGTACAGAATCATTGAATCACTGTATTGTACACCTGAAACTAATATAATACTGTATTTTAACTAACTGGAATTGAAAATTTAAAAAAATATTAAAGCAGATTGCAGTAAGTACAAAGGAGCTTATACACCAACCAACTGGACAGCCTAGAAGAAATGGATGGATAAACTCCTAGACACATATAACTTAACAAGATTGAATCATGAAGAAGTACAAACTTCGGAAAGACCAATTACTAAGTAAGGAGGTTGAATTGGTAATTGCAGACCTTCCAACATACAAAAGTCAAGCACCAGATGGCTTGCCAGCTGAATTCTACCAAACATTTAAAGAAGAGTTAATACCTACCCTTCTCAAACTCTTCCAAAAATTGAAGAGGAGGGAACACTTCCAAACTCCTTTCACAAGGGTAGAATTACCATGATACCAAAACCAGACAAGGACACAACAGGAGAAAATTATAGGTCAACATCCATGATGAACATAGATGCAGAAACCTCAACAAATATTAGCAAAACAAATTCAGTATATTAAAAGGATAATGACCTTGACCTTGACCAAGTGGGACTTGTTCCAGGCATGCAAGAATAGCTCAACATCTGCAAATCAATATAACACACCATATCTATGCAGTGAAGGATGAAAATCATATATAATCATCTCAGTAGAAGAAAAAAAAGCATTCAGCAAAATTGAACTTTCATCTGTGATAAAAACTATCAGAAGGTGGACATGGACTATACATCAACATCATAGAGGCCATATATAACAAGCCCACGGCTAACGTGCTATTCCACAGTGAAAACCTGAAAACCTGAAAGCTATTCCTCTAAAATCAGGAACAAGACAAGGTTGCCCACTCTAATCTAATTTGATTCAATGTAGTATCGGAAATCCTAGCTGGAATGATCATGTAACAAAAAGAAATACAGGGCATCCAAATCGTAAGGGAAGTAGAAAAATTATCTCAATTTAAAGATGAAGCATTTTATATACAGAAAACCCTATCAACACCACCAAAAAATGGTTAAGTGAATTCAGTAAAATTGCAGGATACAAAATCAATATACAGAAAACTGTTGTTTCTGTACTCTAATACAAACTATCAGAAAGAGAAATTAAGACAACAATCTCATTTACATCAAAAAGAATAAAATACCTGGGACTACACTTAATTAAGGTAGTGAGAGACCTGTGTGATGAAAACTGTGAGACATAAAAGAATTTGAAGAAGATACCAGAAAAAACAGAAAGATAATTTTGTGCTCATGGATTAGAAGAATTTTGTTAAAATGCCCATCCTACCCAAAGTAGTCTATAGAGTTAATGCAATCCCTGTCAAAATTCCAATGGCATTTTTCACAGAGAACAAACGATCCAAAAATGGTTCTGGAACCAAAGAAGACCCCTAATAGCCAAAGCAATCTTGAGAAAAAAGAACAAAGCTAGAGGCAGCATGATTCCTGATCTCAAACTCTATCGACATTAAAAACAAACAAACATCAATGGAATGGAGTAGAAAGCCCAGAAATAAACCCATACATACATAATCAATTTATCTACAACAAAGGAGCCAAGAATACACAGTGAGGGAAGGACAGTCTCTTGAATGAATGACCTTGGGAAAACTGGCTAACCACATGTAAAAGCATGAAACTAGACCACTATCTTGTGTACTTCCATACACAAAACTCAAGATGGATTAAAGACTTGAACATATGACCTGAAACCATAAAATTCCTAGAAAACAACGGGGGTAAACTCTTTGCCATCCATCTCAGCAATGACTTTCTAGATTTAACACCAAAAGCAAAGGTTACACAAGCAAAAATGAACAAGTAGGACTCTATTAAACTGAAAATGTTTGCAAATCCTGTATCTGATGAGAGTATTATCCACAGTATATGAAGAACTCCTATCACTCAAGAGAAAAAAATCTGATTTTAAAATAGAAGAGCTGAATAGACATTTTCCAGTGTTTATGTCCAATAGGCACATGCTTCCTGGTCTCAAACAGATGCCCAAGAGGTACATGAAAAAGTGCTCAACATCACGCAATCATCAGGGAAGTACAAATCAAAACCATAATGAGATTTTACCTCATGCCTGTTAGAATGTCTGTTAACACAAAGAGATAAAAGGGGTTGGTGAGGATGTGGAGAAAAGGGAACTCTCGGGCATTATTGAAGGAACAGAAATTGGTGTACAGCCACTATGGAAAACAGTATGGAGGTTCCTCAAAACATGAGAAGTTGAAGTACATGATCCTACTATTCCAGTTCTGGGTAATCTGAGGGGAGCATAACCACTATCTCAAAAAGATATCTGCACGCCCATGTTCACTGCAGCATTATTTACAATAGCCAACACATGGCATCAACCCTAGTGTCCAGTGACAGAAAAGGATAAAGAAAATTCAATGAAATATCAAGCCATAAAAGAGAAATTCTGCCATTTGTGACAACATGGATGGGCCTTGAGGGCATGATGCTAAGGGAACAGTAAATCTATGATCTCACTTATATGTGAGCTCTTGAAAAAAAATAGAAAAAAAAACTCATAGAGAACCAGATGGCTGATGGCCATAGGCAGGGGGTGGACAAAAATGGGTGAAGGTGGTCAGAAGGTAGAAGCTTTGATTTGTAAGTGATTTTGGGGAGGTGACGTACAGCATGGAGACTAGTTAACAATACTGTATTATATATTTCAAAGTGGCTAAGTGAGTAAATCTTAATAAAAGTTCTCATCACCAGAAAAAAATACACAGCAATTTTGGTGGTGAATGTTTAACTACACTTATTATAGTCCTCGGTTGCAATATGTGCATATTTCAAATCATTATGTTGCACACCTAAAGCTAACAGAATGTTGTATGTCAAGAAAAATAAAACTACAAGAATATTGGTTACTAATTTCAGTATCTTTCACCATCCTTCAACACTGACCAGCTAACCATCGGCATTGTCAGTGGGAACAGACTGTATTTTAAAAACTTACACAGAGCAATTTTATGTAAAATGGAGACCAGCTGCCCTGAAGCGTAATTTTTTAAAGTGATTAAATACTAAATACCAGATAAATTATTTTTCTTTTGAAAAACTAGAGAAGGGGGCACCTGGGTGGCTCAGTGGGTTAAAGCCTCTGCCTTCGGCTCAGGTCATGATCCCAGGGTCCTGGGATTGAGCCCCGCATCTTGCTCTCCGCTCAGCGGGGAGCCTGCTTCCTCCTCTCTCTCTGCCTACTTGTGATCTCTGTCAAATAAATAAATAAAATCTTTAAAAAAAAAAAGAAAAACTAGAGAAGGGCAGGGGAAAAAGAAGTACTAAGGTCATCATACGTCATGTTGGAAATGGATTCAAAACACAGTGTGATCTGGATTAGCAATCCAAAGAATAATAAGAGGCACAGTTGCTTGTATACAGGTCCCCTTTCAAGAGAAGATAATTTTCTAATACATAGTGCTGATTTAATAAAGTAAGTAGCTTGCTTAGGTGTCAGCAAAGTCATAAGAATAAGGATTGGGGGGTCTTTTTGGCATAAGCTACATTGGTTCTGGCTCAAGTCATTTTTCCCGAGAGAGAGATACAGAACACATGCATGTGCAAGTGCGGGGAGCAAAAGGAGAGAGAATCTCAACCAGGCTCCACACAATGGAGCCTGACACAGGGCTTGATCTCATGACCCTGAGATCATGACCTGAGCCGAAATCAAGAGTCAGACACTTAACTGACTGAGCCATCCAGGCGCCCCTGAAGTCACTTTTTAAGCAAGTAGAACCATTATCATTTCAGTCATGGAATAGGAAATGAGTCAGATAGGATATCATTGCCTCAAGTAAGCCTAAAACCATGGTGAGTTTCAAAGGACATTAAAGAGTAGCTTGCCCACAGCAAACCATTCCATTTCTTTTTTTCTGAGATGAAATGGGAGTCATCACTTCTTTTTTCTTCAGTGAGCAGATCTCATGGTATGCTACATCAGGGTACTCTTTTAACTTGATCCTGTCTTATTTTGAAACGTTCATTTTTTTTAAATGTTTCAGTCACTCTGTTGGACCAACTTGAGACAAGCTGTGGGGGCTATAGCTAATAATTCAAAAAGGCTTTTTTAAAAGATTTTTTAAAATTTATTTGTTAGAACACAAGCAGGGGAAGCAGCAGGCAGAGGGAGAAGCAGGCTCCCCACTGAGCAGGGAGCCTGATGTAGGACTCGATTTCAGGACCCTGAGATCATGACCTGAGCCGAAGGCAGATGCCCACTGAGCCACCCAGGCATCCCTTAGGAAGGATTTTTGGGGGCGTGTTTGTAGCAGTCACCTTGGAATAGAATCTAATTGAAGGATTAATGTTAAAGTGCTATTACTGAGTATGAAATCCCTTGACCGTTAGCAATATACTGTTCGAGCAGGCAATGAATCGGTGAAGTAGCAATTCAGTTGGGACTGAATATTTTCTTGTTAAATAAATGGCTGCTTTTCTCAGCGGGGGTAGGGGGGCAGCAGTGGTGGTAGGTGGGTGTGAACTTGTGGACACAGGTATTAAATGCATTCCTGGGTTGCCTGTTGTAGCTCCACATCCGTATATGATCACAAAACCCATAAACATAGTTTCTTTCTGGTTTGACGTCTTACAACAGAACATATCAGTCATCTATTGCCGTGTGACAAAACAATTACAAAATTCTCCCGTTACGTATTTCTCAATTCACACCTCTCTTGGTTGGCTGGAGTTCTCCTGCCCCTCATCTAGTCTTGACTCCAGCTTGTGGGTTGGCTTCAGGTCTCTTCTACCTACCTATTGGACCAGCAGGTTCTCCGGGCATTGTGCTCCTGGTAGCACTTAAGTGCAAGAGGACAAGCCCAAGCACCTGAGGACATTACAGACCTCTCCTCCTATCTGCTAAAATTCCATTGGCCAAAGCCAGTCACATGACCAGGTCCCAATTCCTGGACCAAGGAAGCATCCTCTCCCCAATACTTGCCCCTCTGTTCTGTGTATACTAACTTTCTTGGTGTTTGAGCAAGCCAGTCACACTTCCCTCCAAAAGTCTTCACATTTGCTGTTCTCTCCTGTATGTACATGGGTCACAGCCTCGTGGCTCTAAAGTTCTTGCCCAGCTGCACCTCATCGGTGAACACTTCCATGACTCCCCGTTCTGAAGGTTCCTCACTCATCTCTGTTCTGAAGGTTTATCGTCATGTGACATGCCTCTATAGCTTACTTGTTTAGGCTGTGTACCTCCCTAAGAACATGAGTTCCATGGAGATGGGGCTTTCTCTCTTTAACTGCTCTATCCCCAGCATGCAAAACAGTGCTGGGCACATGGTGGGCTCCTGATGAATGTTTGTATAAATCATCTGATCTTACCCTTTTTTAACTTGTTTGGCTATTTTTTTAGACATTTAAAAATCCGCTCAGTGTTGAAGAGTCCAGTGGTGTTACTGAAATGTCCGGTGTCTTTTAGCAGTTTCAACTTTTCCAGTATCGCTGACACAGAAAATACTAGCCATTAAGCATTTTTCAGTGTGGATTCACCTCTACTCATGCATACATGAGATAACGCTGATTTTGAGTCTTAAAAGATTAAACTCAGAGGACTTTATACTTAGAAAATCTTGAGGAAAAAGGAAACAAGATTATACTTGACTCATGTATGTACTATGCAGGATGAAGTCTGTACTCAGAAAATGTTTGAATTGATACTTTCATCACAGTCATGGAAATGTTTTTGGTTAAGACAAGCCTGTTCTCTATTTGCATGTGGACACTTAAACCTTAGACTATCTGTAAAGATGGACTTGGTTTATGCTTTCAAGTTTGATCCTTGCAATAATTCAGGGAGAGGAATGCCAGTCCTATCACTGAACTGTGTTTGAATCTTAACACACTACAGTTCAGTTCCTAGAACTCCAGTATGATGTAATTAAACTGTCAGAAATTTTAACATGGTTGCTCATGAATGTCTCTGTTAGTTCTGATTTATTCTGTAAGGCGTACTATCGTTAAAGCAGTCTTACTGCCATTAAAAATGCCCCATGTTCCACAACTTGGCAAAATTTGCATCCAGAATGGAACAAAGAGATGTAATCATCCCTGCTGTTGTCAGGATTCTGTTCCTTCTGGCAGTAGTTCATTCATTCCATCCTCACCAGATAATGGTGGTTTAAACTCACGGGAAAAAACTAAAGATGCTCTATTTCATTTTTTCATTTCTAGAGGCATAAACATAAGTAAGTCGTATATGTTTGTGCATGTGTGGGTTGGTAGGTAGATACCACAACTTCTTTTTCTATCTTGTGACCTTACCTTTTCAGCATTTGTTTCTTGTCCTTAGTATTTGAAAGAGGTTTTCTATGGTCTGTCACCATGAGACTACAGGAGAGGTTTTCTGTCTATCCTAGGTCCGTAAGCCCTCTGCTGTAATGATGACGTTCAGCCTTCTCTCCACGTACAATATGATTTTTGTCTTAATGGTGAATGTGTCAAGGATTCCTTTAGCTTACACTTTAAAAAACAAGGCCGAAAACAATAATAATTATTGCAGGACTATAATCATAGATGAAAATCTAAGTGGCACCGGTGAAAGGAAATGACAAGCATACTTAAGTCATTAAATCACAGGCTGCCCAGTCATTTCCAAGTCAGACGTGAACCTGAGGTTGTCCTAAAGCATGTTCATTACTGCTGATTTGCCAAAGCAAGGTCTTGTTTTCAATGGAAGTGACAATATAATGCACAAATAGGGCTGGAAGTTACTGTTATAAAAAATTAGTTTCCAGAGACCTTCAGAATTCACAATAATTTTGTTTTCAGTGAAGGCATCTGTCCCTTACTGCAAATGCTGATTGAGGGGTGTGTCTGTAACACATCAGGCATCCGTAGAGACCACAGATCAACAGAATCTACAAGTGGACTCCCATTCCCAGAGGAGGACCATCCATCTCTGAATTCTGTTTCACCCAAAACCACCTTCTGCCCTCACGTAAACAGATTCTCAAAAATTTTAAAAAAAAAGTTCCTCTTAAGCCTCCCAAAATATCATAGGGATAAAGTCATCCCATGTACAAAGAGGAGAGAAACCTTATTCCACAGAATCCCCCATATCCACAGTCCTTTAAATGTTAATATTTTTCTAGCCCATTAGACTTCAAAGGTACTTGAGTTTTGTTTGTATTTTTGTTTAAATGTCAAAGGAAAGAGTGTCTTCACTCCGTCCGTAACTTCATCAAGTGAAGGCAAAATGTCACATACTCACTTCGTTTTGTGTTGAAGAGATGCATGTCAAGTGTCTAATCGTTTTTTTTTTTTAAATAACTTTAAAAAACTTAACTTTAAAAAAAAAAGATTTTATTTATTTATTTGAGAGAGACAGACAGAGTGAGAGACAGCATGAGAGGGGAGAAGGTCAAAGGGAGAAGCACACACCCCCATGGAGCTGGGAGCCCGATGCGGGACTCGATCCTGGGTCTCCAGGATCATGACCTGAGCTGAAGGCAGTCACTTAACCAACTGAGCCACCCAGGTGCTGTCTTTTTTTAATTACAAAGAAAAACAGTTTACTTTTACTAACGGGACATAAGAAAGTTACGTCAGCTTAATATTAAAAATTAACTTCTAAAGAGAGAAACCATTTTCTTCTCTGAAGACAAGGACATAGATAAATCCCTTCACGGACTCCTTCCCTTGAAGGAGTTGTTCCCTAATTATTCAGCCTTGAGACGTTATTTGTATTTATGCTATTTTTTTTAAAGATTTTATTTATTTATTTGACAGAGAGATCACAAGCAGGCAGAGAGGCAGGCAGAGAGAGAGGAGGAAGCAGGCTCCCCTAGAGAGCAGAGAGCCCGATGCGGGGCTCGATCCCAGGACTCTGAGATCATGACCTGAGCCGAAGGCAGCAGCTTAACCCACTGAGCCACCCAGGCGCCCCTGTATTTATGCTATTTCTGAGCAAGTGGTAGTGAATTTATAATGCCTTTTTAAATGCAATCGTGGGCTTTTTCTCTAGTTCCTCTCTGTTTTCCTTAAGCATAACGTGCTCTTGTTTGCGCTTGCTTTCATTAAGGTGAGGAAGACCTACTCAGTCCTCCCCAAGACACAAGCACAGGGTTAGAGGAAGTGATGGAACAACTCAACAACTCCTTCCCTAGTTCCAGAGGTAAGCTCCCCAACGTGCCGGTAACTCACACCTACTGGAATTAGGCCTCCTGTTCCCACACTCAACTAGCCTCTGTATTTTCCGTGGCTAAGTAAGCATGTTCTGACAGAGTGCCACTTGGGGAGCGTTGTCAGAAGCAAGTGTTTTCAGGGTACACTTCTGCTTTGGATGACCAAATTGACCTGGTATGGGATTCTGGTTGAATTCAGATGCCTGTAGAACCCTGATGCCTCTAGAAGCAAGAATATTAACTTACACATTTACTCCCTTTGCGCATTAGTCTGAAGAGCAAATTATGAGATCGGTTTTACTTAAGAGCAATGATGCTGTGACCTTGACAAAGACATTCATGGCTTGATGGCACCTTGCCAGAGACACGCACTTACCACGCACTGCGGTGAAATCTAGAACATGCCTGTACACAGCAGTGGTGGGGACTCGGGCTTCTGATGCCCTTTACATTTAAAAATTGTCTCTTACCCCATTGTTTAAATATAGGTACAATTAAATCTACATACTAGTCTTTTGTTGTTGTTTTCACTGCCATGGATGGAATACGATCTTTGCTAAGAAAGACAGTAATACAAATGCCCTTATTGCCCGCCATCACTTTGCCCCTGGTGTATTTTTCCCCTCATATAAAAGCAGCATTTTACCCCACCAGCTTTTCCCACTAGCCAGTATGAGCTTCACATGTCTTCGTTCCTCCAGGGAGGTTTCACTCCCATTGTTACCATTTTGGAGTATTTTATTTTATTGCTGTGACATAAAACACTAACCCACTTCCCTTGAGTGAATTAAAAAAAAAATAAAAAGAAGGGCCGCAGCCACCTGTCAGCAAATGGAGAGAAACCTAGACAAGCCAAAGAGGAGAACACAAGTCTTTGTGGCCAGGGGCTGGCTCGCCTAATGGGCAGCCCCAGAGGGAAGGGCAGCTGAGAGTCTTACTGTTCGTTCCTCTCCATAGGAGCAGTGACGAGGGTGTTGGGAGTCATGTGTTCTTCCTCTATTTCTGTTCGGTGTCAGCTATCAGTGGCCGTTTCCCGGCTGTTCGATGTGCGAGTGAACACTGTGCGGTGCACATGAACAGCAGTGCCGTTCTCGGGGAGCGTTGCTAAGGAACCATCAGGGAAGCTAATTTTAAATGTCTGCACCAGCCATCTTTGCATTGCTGAGTGCCTCTGATGTATTGATTTTAACACATAAGAACCTTCTCTGTCTTCCCTCCACCCCCACGCCCCCCACGTGCCACCCTCGTCTCCATCATGATGCTCTGGGCTATCGTCTCTACCTAGGTGCTGCAGTTCAGGAGAAGACCACGAGCTGGTTGGCCAAAAATCAAAGCCCCCCCCCCTTTATCCTGTCAGCTTTTACAAGCACGTACTATGCACTAATGGAGGCTTAGGGATGCAAACAAGAAGGGCCCAGTTCCTTGCCTTCATGGTGCTTAGAGTCAACTGAGGAGGTAGACTTCAGAAGTTTCCATTACAGTAGAGTGTTATGGCTATACTGGACAGGTCTAGGACATGAGTGAATCCCAGAAGCACCCTTTGACCTAAATAGGAGGGGTTCACCTTAGGCACAGCAGGGGTCTTCTTCAAGATGACACAGAGAGAACTTTGGGGCCCCCATGTAGCACATTATTTCCGGTGACCTCTGCCTATCCCTTGAAGGTCACAGATGGATACCTTGCCCCAGCCCCTTCAATGCCAAGCCTGTGTACCTGATCCGTGGGAAGTTAGTGCTGCAGTGTTGACGCCCTGGGCTTTTCCAGGGCATGCGGCTCTGCTTCCCTATAGGCAACCTTTTTGTGCTGGGCCTCTGACCCATCCTCGTTATCTTGAGGGTGAAGGTCTTTGCACCCTCTCCCCGCATCCCCCTTTTAGTCCCTGAAGCTGGATACCGCATGGTATGGAAGAAGTCACCTAGAAGAGGAGAAATAGATTTCTTCTGATATATTTGGCAGTTAGCATCTTTGATGTTAAATTCACTTGTATAATGTTGATTTACTTTTATGGAAACTTGGAGAACTTCAAGCCACCTGGATAGTGTTTACTAAATCCACTCTAATGGAAGCACTTTCCCTGAGTGCTAATCTTGAGTTCTCAAATAGGGGATAAGGAGGCTTTGTTTGACCAATTCCATTAACTGAGTTCCTACTGGTGGCTTGAGATAGGTTTTTTTTTCCTGAGGAAAACAATCCAGATCTGGCTATTCTTTCTGTGATGCTGTTACCTTGACATTTTTTTAATCTTTTTCACCACTTCCTGCCAAATTAGGCCTTAAAATTGGGCCTTTACTATTAGGCACCCAATTCCAACCTGTGGGGGTTCTTTGCATAGCACCAAGCAATTCCAGCACCTAGAATCCAACTCATTTCAGACACCACCTACCCAGAGAGAGCATCAGATCTCCCAGCTTGAGGGCTCTGTTCCGCAAGACTGCTCCCAAGACCCACTTTACTTCAGAGACCAGTTGCAAGTTCGGTTTATCACCTGGGCTTCTGACTCCCCCCTCCCACACACACCCCCACTAGAGACATAAAGGTTCCGACGATCCCCTTCTTCAGTTCAATTAACTTGCTACCGCAGCTCACAGAACTCAGAAATATTTTCTCCACCGGCTCACCCTGTACTCTCAAAGGTTAGAACTCAGGAATCCCCAGATGGAAGAGAAGAGATGGGTAGGGCAAGGTAGAGAGGAAGGGTACGGAGCTGCCTGCTGTGCTCCTTCCAGGTACCCTCCCCTCCCAAGCACCTCCACGTCTTTACCAGCCCAGAAGCTTTCCCTCCCCAGTCCTTTTGGACTTTTAGGGAGGCACTGTGTCATAGGTGTGACTGATTAAATCATTAGCCATTGGGGATTACACTAAAGTCTCCCTCCCCTGGCACACAACCCCCAGGCATACCTATGGGTTTTCCAAGACTTGCCTGGTTAACATTACAAAAGATACCTTGCTGCCTCTCTTCACAGGAAATTCCAAAGGTTTTAGGAGCTCTGTGCCCACAAGGGGATTAAGACCTAATACATAATTCTAAATCACAGTAGCACGCCCTTTTCTCCTCAAATTCAAATGAATAAAAAGTCTCATCGTAAAAATAGAATGGAAAATATATATGTGGTAGGGGTTTCTTGGGAGCATCTTACCAATCGGGAGGTATGTTGGGTTGGTATTAAGCAGAAAATTTTGAGTCTTAAACGTCTTGGGCTTACAGACCATTGCAAATGGAAGCCCCTCCCCCCCAAGGTCATTTTAACATTTCTGAGGACCCAAACTGTGCTTTGACCTTTTAACCATTATCCATACCAGAAGAAACATTTTACATCTCAAACTCTATTAAGGATATAAAATACATTGTGTGTGTTGTGTGTGTGTGTACACACACATATGTATACACCATGTATATACACCATACATGAATGTGTCTAGTGACATACATATACAAAGATCATAAACAAAAGATTAGTGAACCAACACTTACTATACTACAGTCAGTTCACACTGTTTCTCTGTTTCATGTATTTAAAAATAAAATGCTGGTTGCAACCCACTAAGTTGGTTTTCAGATCCAGTGGTTTTAAAAAATATTGATCTGACTGATCTTGGCATTCTTTGCCCAGGTGCCCATCTTTTTAAAAAAATTTACATTTTGGGGCACCTGGGTGGCTCAGTCATAAAGTTATCTGCCTTGAGCTCAGGTCATGATCCCAGGGTGCTGGGATGGAGACCCACATCGGGCTTCCTGCTCAGTGGGAAGCCTAATTCTCCCTCTCCCACTCCCCCTGCTTGTGTTCCCTCTCTTGCTGTCAAATAAATACATAAAATCTTTTTTTAAAAATTACATTTAAAAAGTTTCACCATGGAAGTTGTTTCTGCCAAGACCTTCCTAATATCTTAGAGGACATCGTGCTTTTAATCTAAGTCTGCCACCCATGTTCCCATTGCTGTGGTAGGAAGAATGAAGTTCACAGTTGCTACAGCTGTTTCGGACAGCTGTTTTGAGTAACTCAAAACAGATGTCAGAGCCAGAGGTCTGCCATTTAGTGGAAATGTGCTATTAAATACCACCTCATGGTTTACTTAACCCTGCTAGATAATTGACCACAGAGGAAAAGACTTTTTAAATAAAATATTATGCTCTTCACATATGCAAAGTATATCAATAGGGGAGTTTTGCATTTTACATGTACAACTTTTCTGTTACCCTTTGCCACAGTCTTGACTTCAGGCTCAAGTCTTAAGGCATCAGCTGATCCTCCCTTTGCATTTTCACTCCCAAGTCCCTGGAAGCCTGAAGCACCAAGTTCTTGGCCATTTGGCAAGTTAAATTAAACGCCTGATCTTATCTCACTGGCCTTGCTAAACTGTTATCCAAATTAATAAAGGGGTTTCATGCTCCTCCCTCTAGTGAAAAACTGGTAGCCAACACTGTCCTGCATAATAGCTCTATAAATTGCGGGGTGTTCAAGGTGTGAATGTGCATGTGTTCAGTTTTATGCTGATATCTTTCCTGATTAATCTCTAGACATAGCTATTTGCAACCACTTGAGGGATTTCAGTGGCTCACTCTATATTAAACACAGAGCATTAGCCAATTTCTAATCTATTTACTACCACT
This sequence comes from Enhydra lutris kenyoni, assembly GCF_002288905.1. Lineage (NCBI taxonomy): Eukaryota > Metazoa > Chordata > Mammalia > Carnivora > Mustelidae > Enhydra > Enhydra lutris. The sequence continues at coordinate 12,879,928 of NW_019154107.1, read as the reverse complement.
AATGTGTCCCTCTGTCTATAAATATACTTAGAAGTTGAATTCTGCTGTAATAAAAATCATTATCTCCTATAAGGCACTTTCTAAATCTCCACCCTTATTCTATAGGAACAGTACATGGGTAGAATGTGCGATAAACATATTTTTAAAACAAACAATTGAAGTGATTTGTCCCTGTGTCTCTGATCGTTTTGCATTCTGGCAAAGGCATTTTCATATGTATGTGCGTTTCCGGAAGAAACGCTTTCCTGATCAGTGGTATGGTATTGGCTTCTCTAAACATGAGGTGCCACTGTATATTAATTAGTGAACAAATGGGGTCCAAGATAAGATCTTAGTGCAGTAAGACCATTCAGAACACAGCTAACGGTGCCCTGCAGGTATGTCTTTTGTGACCTGTGCCATACTATTTTTCTCCCCAACATCCATACCATCCTCTCTCATAGGACCCACCCCTCCCTAAAGCCCACATACATTCTGTTAAATGCCTCTAAATTAGCCACCCAACAGCTGTGCGAAACCTGCCATCTTCTAAGATTCAGGTCTTGTCTGTGGTTCTTCTATGGAAGAACAGCATCAAGACGAGCTCGCATGTCCCGTTTTCGGGCACCACTTAGCTTCCTGTCCGCTTCCATCAGTTTTGAGCTGTTACTCCTTTATACCAGGGACCAACAAAGTAAATGTCCAGGAGCCAGATCCGGCCCACTACCTGTTTTTATAAATAAAGTCTTATTAGAACACAGCTACACCCATTGATTTGCATGTTGTTGATGGTTCTTTCTCACTCCCAGCAGGGAGTAGTTGTGGCAAAGTTGAACAGTTGCTATGGAGACCGTGTGGCTTGCAAAGCGTAAACTGTTTACCGTCTGGCCCTTCACACAGAAAGTTTGCCAACACCTGCTTTACGCAGTCTTCCATTCTAGCTCGTTCCGTACATAACGGTCACAGACTTCTCGGTGCTGATCAACTTGGAACTCAACAAAACTGCTTTTGAATTGATTTGTGTATCCATGTCCATATTCACCAGAGATCATACATGTTTCCATATTTAAAGTATAGCCATTAGAATCTTCTTTCACTTTGGTAAAAAAAGAAATCCTAAAAAGGGACTCATTCTTTCTTAACGTTTTCAGTTAGTGAACAGAGATTAAGAAGGTACAGCTACTCCCCACCCCCCAAAACAGTCATGTCCTGAGATTCTAATCCTGAATAATGAATCCTCTCAAGTCACACTGCCTGAGGAAAGTTGACTTCTCCAGACGCAGAACTCCCCTGGCATATTTCCTTTTTCTCTTGATTCATTTCCTGACAGCATACCACATTGCCAGATGGACACCCTAACTGAAGGTCTAAGGAAACTCACTTCCAAAGAATGTATTCATGAAATAAAATTTATCTGGCACTTGTATTTTTTTTTTTTTTTTTTACTGGTAATGTTTTTAAGCGGCGCAACCAAAATAGCCTCTATTCTGTCAGTGTAGAAACTAGTCCAATACAAGGGAAAATACTATTTAACTTTCTTTAAACAAAAAGCAGAACTTCCCTTGGTACTGTGCTGGTGACCACATCGGAACCAAGTGACGAGAACGGATTTTGAAAGATTAGGATTAACAAAGCTCTGGAAGGGCCACTGTATGTGAAACATGGCTTCTGAAGAAGCACCTGAAACAAAACCAAGTCATTTGCTGCATATTTAGCAGTGGCCGGTGGATACTGAGCTCAGAATATGGCCTGGTGTAGAATAAAGATATGTAACCTTTATCACTCAGGGAACCAATAATTACATTTTGAAACTGAATCATACTGCTCTCTAACAACACTCTTTCCTGAAGCTCTTATGTTTTAAAAATAGACCAAGGTGAAGACCAAAACCAGTTACCAGCCCTTGGCACACGAGTTAACAGGGTGACAGTGAGGGCCAAGTTACCACAAACACCAAAGGACTCTTGACCATGATCTAGTGGCTACCTTACTAATTCAGTTCAATCAGCATTCGTCAGAAACCCATAGTATCGAGGTACAGGTGGTACTAGGGATACAGAGGATGGATAAGCGATACATGGGCCCTGGCCTAAAGGACTTCACAGTCTTGGAGGGGAAGGGAATGAATTCTACTACCGGACAGTATAACCACCAAACACAAAGATGCAAAAATACTTGATAAAGGAGTGGAAAGGAATGGATGAGTAATTCATGCTGGGATAAGTAATTCATGCTGGGATTTGTCTGAGCTATTAAGAATGAAATGATGTGGGGCACCCAGCTGGCTCAGTTGGTTAATTGACTGCCATCAGCTCAGGTCAAAATCCTGGAGTCTGGGATTGAGCCCCACATGGGGCTCCCTGCTCAGCAGGGAGTCTGCTTCTCCCTGTGCCCTTATCCCTGCTCATGCTCTCTTGTTCTCTCTCAAATAAATAAATAAAATCTTAAAAAAAAAAAGAATGTTATGGACATTAGGGAAGGTATGTGCTATGGTGAGTGCTGTGAAGTCCGTAAATCTGGCGATTCACAGACCTGTACCCTGGGGGCTAATAATACATTATATGTTAATAAAAAATAAAAAATTTTAAAAAAGAATGAAATAATGTTCTCCCTCCCCTTTTTCCTTTCATCTGGTATGGGCCTACTACTGGCAACACCCACAACTAGGAGCCAGGACCCCTTTTTCTCTCTTTTCCCTCGTTTGAGGAATGTCATGAATATCTTGACCATGCTTACATGATCAAGCATGCAGTTTTATACTTTTATTTTTATGTTTTAAAGATTTTATTTATTTGACTGAGAAAGATCACAAGTAAGCAGAGAGGCAGGCAGCGAGAGAGAGGGGGAAGCAAGCTCCCGGCTGAGCAGAGAGCCCAATGGTGGGGCTCGATCCCCATGACCTGCCCGAAGGCAGAGGCTTTAACCCACTGAGCCACCCAGGTGCCCCTATACTTTTTTAGATTCAGTTATTTTAGAGAGAAAGAGTGGGGGTAGGGGCTGCAGAGGGAGAGGGAAGAACCTCAAGCAGGCTCCATGCTGCACATTGGAGCCCAACACAGAACTTGATCCGGAGACCCTGAGATCTCAACCTGAGCCAAAACCAAGAGTCAGACACTCAACTGATTGAGCCACCCAGGCTACCCTGTAGTTTCTATACTTAAAAGAAATTTCTGACTTACTCGGGAAAATTAAGAAGGAAGAGAGGGAGGGTGGGTCAATGTATCTTAGAAGTTTTAGACTGTGAACTTGAGTTGTGAAAGATTTCTTTTGGAATAGTAGCGCCATACTTCTGTGGTCTGAATGAGTAGCCCTCACATTGTCCCAGGGTGCATTAGTCCTTGCAGCCTTCAAGCATGGGGGGCCCTAGGGGGACAGGAGATGCTACACAGGGTCTCCCACAGCTCTGTTTTTATCTGCTCTAAATCCTGGGCTTTCACCTAAGATTGACGGTCTCAGGAAATGTACCATCACTCAATTCAGAGTCTTAAAAACAGTATTTCACTTGAAGGCCCTGGTGATGAGAGGAAATTGCAAGCCCCAGATGTGCTAGGTATGGTCAGAGGTCCCTAGTGTTCTGTCCGATATAATTATTACCCTAGAAAACTTGACCAGAACCTGCTTTTCAAAAGTAAATAAACACATACAGTTGGAGGATTCTCTAAAACAAACAAGGCCAGTGAGTCTTCAGCAGTCTACTTTCAAGGCTCCTGGAATCTGTTGAATTATGAGGAGGAAGTTGAGGGTTCGTTCCTAGATCTGGCTCTGTGGTTTGCCCGTTAGTGGGACTCCTCTCTTTCCCCCCGTTGTTTTGTTGTTGTTTTTTTTTTCCTATTTTCTCAAGTGCCCCCAATCTCATCACGGGCGTGCTCAGCTTCTACCAGATAGAAGGAAATCTCCCAAGGGGATGGGCTCTCGCCTCTGTGGCATTTCGCCTTGCATTTGGGGTGCAGACTTTGGCGCACACATCCACTCCCGTTTATGTTTCGGTGTACTGTCGAGAGTAAAGAGATTGAGATTTTTGGACGTTGAGCTTGAGGTTCTAAAGTTGTCCTGGAAAAACAATGCTCAATTTGTCAGATTCCTACTCTGTGCCAGCTTTTCATCCAGTTGAACACATGAACTCTATGGATTCTGTAAGTTACGTCTCCTGGATTGTGTTACCTGTTTACACTGATTTTAAGTGTATGTAAAGGTTATTTGACTGGATGTGTCCTTCGGGTTCTTTTTGTTTCTGGTTGTTGTTGTTTTTTTTTTTCTTTTTTCAGAAGGGAATAAATGAATTGTCTTCTCAACTTTTGTTTGGTAAAAGCAGCAAAATTGGTATGAAACTGTATATTTATGCATTTTTTTCCTTTCTGATATCTCTGCCTCTTCCTCTCTCCATTATTAAAGGAAGAAATACCTCTGGGAAGCCAATGAGAGAGGTTAGTGAGACTCAGGCTCACAGCCATGGCTTCTGTGTGTCTCATCGCGCTTTCTATGTTTGGCGTTTGTGTAAGAATTGTGTGTATGCACGCGCATGTATGTACTACATGTGTCATCATGTAAGGATGGTAGTCACCTCTCCACTTGCAGCTCATGAGGAACATTCTTCAAATGTTCATTGCCATTGTCATCACCATGACGACAGGACCAGGGGTTGGGGAACAGGAATCTCTATGAAATGGCAACCCTTGGTAGTCCCTAGGTCGTTAGCCCACAGTTTATCATCTGTTGCCATTTGTAACACAAACAGAACCCTCAGCATAAACTTAGCCTCCAACAGAACTGAGGAGTCCTCAAGTTTCTGTGTGCTTTCAGGACCCTAGCATTTTCTGCCAATGCCCTGGGTTTTTTATTCTTCTGGAATGATTTCATTTTGTTTTTGTTTTCTTTTTCCCTCATTCCTACACTCCTGTCCCACTCTAGCTAACATTTTTTTTTGAGCACTTACTGTGCCAAGCACTGTTTTAAGCACTTGCCATCTTTTCCATGAGGTAATCTTCATGCCAAACCTCTGAGGTAGGTACTCCTATCAACCCCATTTTACAAACTGGGAAACTGAGTCAGTGAGAGAGTAAGCAGTGTCTTCAAAGTGACAGAGCCAGAATTTGCATCCAGGCCATCAGGGTCCAGGGCCACACTCTTCTGCTGAATTGCCCCCTGAGAACAGGGTGTCAGAAAGACCCACATCACGTCAGCTAGCCCTTTAGAAAGCGCTCTGTTTTCACATGGCCTTTGGAAACCCAGGTAGAACATAGAAAGGTTAAAAACTGAATATTGGGAGTCTTGAGGATTTTTTAAGTGCCTATTTATGGGTTAAAAGGGGGTAGGGTACAATATTATCGCTGAATGTGGTGTGAGGTTTTTCAGGGAAAGCTGCTGCATACTTTTATCAGAAACAGCATCTGAACATTCAGTTTCCTAATCAGAGGGCTAGTAGATGACAGAGTGTTGACTGACAGCCCAAGGGAAACAGGCTTGTCCTTACCAAGAGTTTAGCATGAAGGACGCGAGAAGGAAAGCTCTTCCATGGGTGGCCATAACATCCACTATTCTGGGAGACAGGATGAACGGGGAGAGAGTGCTGACATGAGAAGATTCTAGATCCTTAGCAGCAGGCTAGACTGGAGGAGTTCCTGATTCATTTAAACATAAGGAGTCATACTGGAAAGTCTGCCAACACCATGCCGTGCAAGTCTAATGAATTTAATGATCCTTTAGTGTTTTTGCACCAATGCTCTCTTCCAAGGCTTGGGACACTGGGGTCCTAGGGAGGGGGGAGGGATAGGCTGGGAGGAGAAACAGGAAACGAATTGATGAAGCAGTGAATGCTCCTGATGGTTTGCCTGGCTCACATACTTCTTAGGTGAGGCTTCTTGAGTTCATTCTTATGGTAAGTGCCCCTTACAATTTCTCTTAAAGTTTTACAAAAAGCTGCACCTTAATTTTGAGTGCCCTGAACATGTTTCTCTCATGAACAAATGAATCTTAGAAAAGGCCAGCCCGTGTATCATTCAGGTCACAGAGGCATTTGGAAACTTTATTACCTGAGCCGTATTCCAGTCAGATACGTTTCCAGAAAACCCCAGAATCAAAGTGATGTTTTTATTGTTAAAAAATCACCTCAAAGGTACAGTAGATCAGATAGTTTTTCAAAGATTAAATTATAGAGAAGAGAAATACAAATTTCACTACCCCGGCTTTGCTGTGGCCAAGTGAATGCTAACCATTTGTTTGGGAACTGTATTTTAAAAAAAAACAGAGTACCAGATTGCTTTTGAGGTCTTGGATCTCTGCCAGAAATTCTCAATTCCAGTCACTGCCGAAGAAAACAACTCCTTCAGGCAGTGGTGGCATGGGACTAAATGGGTTGCAGTTTACGCCAGCTTGGAAAAACATACCGCTGCCCTCATGTTCAGTGCATGGTGTTTGTGTTCAATGATCCTCACTTAAAAATGGATTAATACTTACTATGGACACGTTTTTATGTCAACTTGTGCCTGAAGTGGATTGAAGATGCCTATAGTCCGGCCTCCTTCTCAGTGCCTCTCACGTTCATAGTATGAGATTTTAATTTTGACTTTGGAAAAATCTGTCAGGTAAAATTAATGACCTCACTGATGTTTTGCCTTCCACACATGGATAATAGAACCAGGATACAGGTCTGTTTTCTGTATCCCTATCACACTGTAGTTTTATGCCTCCACTGAATTGAGTTACGATTCTTTGGGGCAGTATTCTGTCAAAGGGATAGAATATTTTTCTGGCTCTAATGAACACCTCCATGAAAAACACTGCTGTCATTATTCTGGTGAAACAGGTATTTATAAATAAAGTAACCGAAGGCATACTATAGATACAGTGAGGGGACTCTGAAGGTGGTTCTTTTTTCTAGTGCAGAGAGAGCCTTGAGGTCATTTGCGAACATTTAAAACTGTCCGGACAGGTGAAAGGCCACCTCACATTTTGTGGGAGGGTGTGTGGTGTATTAAGAATAACCAACCTCTCTTTTTACCCAGTCACTTTTTAAATATCAGATAACCCTAGAAATGATGCCTCTGGAGAGTCTCGAGAGTTTTCCCTCCGGGTAGTAACTGAACATCATTTCAAGGAGTAGAAGCACCGCATGGCTGTGTAATCTACAAGGCATTTACTCGAGAATTGCATGCCACATTCCCTAGCCCACAGGTTTAAGTAGATACTTTTTGATTATTATCAGTAATTTCTTTCCTGTTCAGTTTAGGTTTTGTAAGACATTCTCTACCTCCCTGTTGGACTCTACTATAGTTAGAGGGGAATGATGAGAAATAGTGTGACTTCTGTCCAGGTTATCAGGTTGGAAAGGTCTTGGGTTTTGTTTATACTGGCTTCCTTAATCACTGCTAAAGCAGCAAGTCATTGAAAAATTTCAGGCCATCCACTTGTTTTCAGTTACACGCGAATATTAGGGTAGAGCTCCCAGGGTTGCTGGGCTGTGCAAAACAGATACAAAGGAAGCCCTTTAGCCTGGTGGCATCAGGTACTAGGTGGTGCTCTTGGCTCTAAGGAGCAGCAGAGAACCTTCTGGGTCCTCCAGTGGTTTTTATGGTTTTGAAAAACCGAAGATGACTTCAGTTCTTCACTGAGGGCTGCCATGCTCCCAGCCCGCTCTATGAGTAGAACTCCTGCTTTGTCCAAGTTTTCCTCTTTGCCATCTCAAGCAAAATTCCACGTGATTTTTAAAAACCTGATTCTCACTGAAACTGCGTTGATGAAGGTCCACACAAGATTTGCAAAAGTGATCACCTTCGTGTAAATGGCCGAAGGGTGTGAAACTTTTAGTAAGTCTTAACTTGATCTGGTTCCAACACTGGGTAAGTGCCGGCCTCTGAATCCTTTTCAGACCCTCTCTCTTGAAGTAAATACTAGAACAGAATTCCTACCCTAGTCTATCTTTACTTTTTACAGGGATTTTAACAATTATGAGAATCCGTAAAGTTGATACATGGCAGGGTAATAATAGCCTTGTAAAGCATTTTTAGTTCTAAAGGCAGTACTCCAAGAAGAGAATGATTTAGTAATGTCCAAGAATTAAAATTAGCTATATAAAAATATGGGACATATAGGAAGAGGCAAGTCATAAAACAGGTCTCAAATTAGCTTCCTCTAGGTTGGAATTCTGCCGCAGAATAGCAGGGACATGGTGCTGCTTTTGGGCTCCATGCTGGGGGATCAGTGCTAGGTCATGTCACATTATTATTAAAAGGCTCTTCTGATAGTTAACCTCCATTTAGGAGGAGAACAAAAGTAGATTCACCGGATACCCAAATCCGTGCTCTGCATGGGGGTCATGTTGAAATTAGGCTCTAGAGTCACTTGGAATGAAAAGTGATTTTTCTGAGGAAGCTTCCAAATTCCAATGTTAATATACAAAGAGGTTGATTCAAGAGTTTGTTTTTCAATTCAAGTAAAAGCAGAGAGAAAACAATCTCCACCGTAGCCTTAAAAGTGAGCCGGCGGCTTGAAAGAGCATGGAAGTGAAGATCCCATGTCGTGGTCATGGTGGCAGTGATGAGAATGGTGATGACCATACGTAGTGGCACTGGCAGTAGTGACAGTTCTGGGGGCGGGGGGGTAGTAGATGATAACCGAGAATTCAAGTACAAGGGCACAGTAAGTCCTCTCCCACGACGAGGCGGGGAAAGTCCATCCCATCGAGAGATGGTCCTGTTCCAATAGGAACCTTGTGCTTCTCCGTGGAAGCCTCCGGCTAGAGGCTTCTTCCATTGGGAAGATGAGTGTGCTCTCTGACACTTTTCCACTGAAATGACCATGGCAGCCTGATCTGGTATTAAGCTGATACTAACAACGTGGAATGGCTTCATTAACAAGGCTTTGCTTCTTCCTGGAAATGGGTGAACAACCAAATCCTGTTGTGTAGACCCTCGGTGCAGCTTCTGTGTTGTCTTCAGCTAGAGGTGGGGAAGGATTTCCCAGATGGTGAAGAGTCAGGATGAGGTGATCTGCACCTAGTGTCACGTCTCTCTCTCTCTTTGTTTTCCAGGACACAATGTAGGAAGCCTTTTCCACTTGGCAGATGATTTGGGCAGAGCGATGGAGTCCTTAGTTTCAGTCATGACAGATGAAGAAGGGGCAGAATAAATGTTTTACAACTCCTGATTCCCGCATGGTTTTTATAATATTCATACAACAAAGAGGATTAGACAGTAAGAGTTTACAAGAAAAAAAAAATCTATATTTTTGTGAAGGGTAGTGGTACTATACTGTAGATTTCAGTAGTTTCTAAGTCTGTTATTGTTTTGTTAACAATGGCAGGTTTTACACGTCTATGCAATTGTACAAAAAAAGTTATAAGAAAACTACATGTAAAATCTTGATAGCTAAATAACTTGCCATTTCTTTATATGGAACGCATTTTGGGTTGTTTAAAAATTTATAACAGTTATAAAGAAAGATTGTAAACTAAAGTGTGCTTTATAAAAAAAAAAAGTTGTTTATAAAAACCCCTAAAAACAGACACACACACACACACACACACACACACACACAAACTTTGAGGCAGCGCATTGTTTCACATCGTTTTAGCGTGATATCCATATGAAATTCATGTTTTTTTTTTTTTTCTTTTCTGGCCTCGTAAAGATAGCACTTCCTCTAACACCACATCTGACTACATCACTTTGCCCTTTCTGGAGACTGAGTGGGACTGGCTGTGGGTTCTCGCTTTCCACATCTATATGTCTAGAAGTATGTAAATACTGTAGGTATATAGATAAAATAGACCGGACTTTCTAGAGACCTTTGAAACTTCTTGTTCCAATGATCTGGCCACTTCCTCCCGAAAAGAGATTGCTTCTGGTCATCCAGGCTTACCTGCTTGGTCTAGAAGGAATTTTCCCTAGAGCCTGAAACCAGGAGGCAACTCCCACACTAGAACATTGTCTGGGGCTCCAGCTGTTTCTCATTTGAAACTTTCCACTGACAGCTACGGTACTGAATTTTTTAAAAAGGGATGTAGGTATGAACACACGGGACTCACTGTCCAAGTAATCCTTCAGCTGGGACAGTCAGCTTCCCGCTGCTGCCAGTGCCTCCATCTACATGTAAGGATGCTTCAGTGGAAGGCACGACATCAGAAGACATTTTTAACTCGCAGACAGTAAGGAGGACTTCCTGGTAGGGCTGGAGGGCTGTGGATTCGCAGCCAATCCCTGGGAGGGAGGGGGCCACTCTTGAAGTAAAGGATTGGATGAATGTTCATAACCATACATAGAGATCTTTGTAATTGCAATGAAATCACACTTCCCTCACCTCACAGTGAAAACAGCAGTGGGTAATTGAGGGCGTTTTGCTTGCTTGCTTGCTTGCTTTCTTAAAGATGTTTTACCCCGTCACAAGGAGTTTTTAAATGCCACAAGACTTCATTTAAAATAGCCCTTGGGAAGGTGTGTAAGAGCCTCATCACGGTGTGCTCCTGTGAAATCCCCACCCAGAAGCCTGTGCGTGAACTTTGTTTCCTCCCTACTTCCCATTTCTCTACAAGGAATTCCACATAGGTCTGGAAGGGGAAACGTAGATGGATTCCCATGTTCCAAAGGGTACTCCAAAACCCTTGCTGGTGGATGAGGAAGGTTAGAGACACAAACAAACATTGTTCAAAGAGAGAGTAACCCACGAGGACTAACTGGTAGGAACAAGTTTTACTCTCTCGTCTTCTTAGGCTTTCATTTGTTTTTAATCATTCACTAGAAATCACCGTGTGACCTGTTGTTTTGCAAATCTGTTACCTCTTAGGTCAGTGTCATTAACTTTGCAGAGTGGGTTTGTCTATTATTTTATTAATGATAATTAACATGCTTCTCATGCTATTTCTACCTCACTTTGGTTTTGGGGGTGTTCCTAATAATCGTGCACACTTGATTTCACAGCCCCACTACTTGTCCATCGTGTGAACATTTTTCTCCCACTTCCCCCCCACTGTCATTTCCGAAAGAAAACCCAAAGCTCTAAGGTAACAGAATGACATAAAGATTTGGTTTTAGTCATGCATTTCTTTTTCCTTTATGTGACACTGGACTTTTTCTTTTCCCTGTGGATTTTTTTTTTTTAACCACAATTAAAAGCAAGGGGTTGTGTTACTTCATACTAAGCAGTTTTAAGTTTCTTTCTAAAAGCAGAAGTAAATAGAGTGCATAATTTTGTTTTAATCTTTTCGTTTTACCTTTTAGACATTAGTTCTGGAGTGAGTCTGTCAAAATTTTTGAATAAGTACTGAGAGCTTTATTGCTACGTTTTAAGCATAATTTGGACATTATTTCGTGTTCTTTATAACCACCAAGTATTAAAACTGTAAATCATAATGTAACTGAAGCATAAACATCACATGGCATGTTCTGTCATTGTTTTCAGGTACTGGGTTCTTACTTGGGTATCCTAATATATTGTGTTTTAACACCAACACTGTAACATTTACTAATTATTTTTTTAAACTTCAGTTTTACTGCATTTTCACAACATATCAGACTTCACCAAATATATGCCTTACTATTGTATTATATTACTGCTTTACTGTGTATCTCAATAAAGCACGCAGTTATGTTACAAAAAATGTGTCAAATACGGTATTTGGTCTTTGATTTTTAATGACATAATACAGTGATATGGTTGACGAGTGAAAAATTGAGAAAGCCAAGTGGTGAAAATACCTTATTCCCACATCATGCACACTGGCCTGTGAGCAAATGTTAATTTCTTGTGTCTCCTTCCAGACGATCACAACCGTCAAAGCAATTACAAACACACGGTCCTACTTTTGTCCTCTTCTGACACCTGAGATAGCTTTCTATGCACTTGGCTCTGTGCCTTTTTTTTTTTTTAATTTAGGAATCGACTCAAGATCCAGCCATTCTTATTTATATCACAAGAAATGTTTCCATCTCAATACGTAAAATGCTTTCTCGTTCCTTTTTTTAATAGTTGCACAATATTCCAGTGTATGTTAGTGGGATACCACTTAAGCTGCCCTCTTCGGTGGGACATGTGGGTTGTTTCCCGTCTTCTCCAGAGACAAACAGTACTGCCCGTCTTTTGTGTAGTCATGTCACTCATGCCAAAGTCTTATCTGTGGGATGCATGCCCACAGGGGAGATTTCTGGACTGAAAGTGCAAGCATGTGGAGCTGGGGCAGATCATTTTGGTGCAGCAATAGTCGCAGAGCTCATTCGGTTTCCTGCTTCATCCTTGAAAGCAGAGGAATTAACTGGTGTGTGATTTACATTTGCTTGTCAGAGTTCATCGCTCTGTTAACACACCAAATCTCAGGGGGGCAGTCAGAGCAATAGGAGTTTCACCTAAAAGAATACCCCAGAAGCAGTTTGGGGGAGGGTAGCCTTACCTCAAAGTCATGATCATCAGGACTAGAGGGAGATCCCCTCGCCCCTGTCCTGCTCTGCTTCTGTCCTAACTGCGGAGGCGGCAAGGCAACAAAGGAGCCCATTTGGCTCCCCTAAGGAGGGGTGACGTTTGCCTCTGACCACAATGCATGTTCGCCAGCAGGGTTCAGACCCCAGGGGTCCAAAGACATTGTGAAGTCCACCAGGTGAAATCTAGTGATTCTGCAAGAGGGGAGGGTCAAGCTCATTAAGAATGATGCTGAGTGAGTATTACAGCGTTTCTGCTAGGAATCACCTGTTCCGTTTCTGAAGGTGGGCTGATGGCGCCGGCCTAAGCGAGTACGGTCATGAAAGATGGCTCCTGGAGTCCACGTACACCAAGACTACTACTCACCATATTTCAATCCACCCTGGGTCCCTCCTGCCATTCCCCAAACCTGCCTTTGCTTGAAACACCCCAAAGGGCTCTTTGGATGGCATGAAACCAGGTCACCGAGGAACCCAACACTTCACCATGGCCACCGCAACCGCGTGTGGACTCTGAAAAGGGCGTTTTGGCTTTCCATCCCACACTTGACACAGGCTGGGGGGGGGGAAGGGAATTATTTCAGTCAAAATGTAAAATGGATCAAGCTGGTACGGACTGTGCATCAGCAAGCAAAATGTGTGTTTAAGGGAAAGCACACAGACGAAGGGCTGTATCCTGTGAGCGGGGATGGCATTCCCTGAATCTAACACTGAACGGTGGCATGGATACCAGGACGAGCACTGGCACACTTGTGGACACTTTCCTTCAAATTAAGTGTAGCAAGGACACGAACAGAATTCTTTACCACAGTGACATGACCACTAGAGTAGACCAACACATTCTCCATCACTCCATGGACAGCAGAGTGCTCCGAGCTCATGGACTTACTTGATAACGTGAGAGCAGCAACATGTCAGACTTGCCATAATAAGCAATATTGTGTGTGTGTGTGTGTGTGTGTGTGAGTGAGTGAGTGAGTGAGAGAGAGAGAGAGAGAGGTTTGGGGATGTTTGAGAGTGGTCTTTTCTTTAAAAGATTTTTATTTATTTGAGAGAGTAAGAGCACAAGAGTGGGGGGAGAGGGATAGGCAGACTCCCCACTGAGCAAGGAGCTTGATGTGGGGCTCGATCCCAGGACACTGGGATCATAACTTGAGCCAAAGGCAGACCACAAGCCACCCAGCTACCCCCAGAGTGCCTTTCTTATATAGCAAGGGTTATATGTATATAGTCACATGAGGCTTAAATTCTATACCTACATATATGTATGTGCATTTGTATTATTTTATATACACACACAGGATCAAGTTTTAGCTCTACTGTAACTTGAGATCGTTCAAGCTCACAGAAACATTGCGAGAATAGCACAACAAACCCTTATATGCCCTTCATCCAGATTCAACAACTGTTTGCATGTTGGGCCATTTACTTTTTCCTTCTACATAGAGTCTATTTGCTTCCCAAACCATTTTAAGAGTTAAGCTTCAGACATCATGCCCCCTTATGCTTAAATACTTCAGGTAAATTTCCTAAGAACTAGAACATTTTCTTGTATAAGCACATGACCATAAGCAAAATAAAGAAACTTAACATTAAAGATAACATCTACACAGCCACATTCAAATGTTGTCACCGTGCACTTTCATAGTTACGTGTGTTTCCCTGATCTGGTCAAGAATCTAATTCATGAGCTCATGACATTTAGTCCTGTCTCTTTGATCTTCTCTGATTCGGAATGGATTCTCTGCCTTTGTCTTCAAAGACCTCGACATGTTTTAAGAGTACAAGCCAGTGACTTCGTAGGATGTGCCTCCATTTGGGTTTGTCTTATGTGCCCTTCATGATTAGATGAGTGCTATGTGTTTTTGGTAGGAATAGAACACAAGCAACAATGTGTCCCCCACACCTCCGAGAGGAGGCATGTTACAATGGTCCATCCCATTCTTGGTGATGTTAGCTTTAGCCTTGATGAAGGTGGTACCTCCAGGTTTCTCCACTTGGTATACATTTTAAGACCTAATTATTCTTAAGCCTGTAGGTTCACCTAGAAAATCTTACTATTTTCCTAGGTATTACTGTAGATGATCTGTGTAAAATAGGCCCCCTTTCAGAGAGTTCCAGTTAAGATGGCAACATGGGAGCCTCCTGAAGTCACCTCCTCCCACAGACACACTCAGTCTTCACCTCCATACAGAACAAGTCCCTCTGTAAGAAACCCAGAAACTAGCTGAGTGACTCCAATACATACCAGGCAAGTGACAAAAACGGGAGGAGAGGCGGAGACACAAGGTCACCATAAACCCCATCCCTGGCACAGCAACGCACAACCAGGAGGAAACCCACAACTCCCACCTTCTCCCTAAGGAGTGATGGGTTTGGACTCCACATCTGGCACCCCAACTTTTAAGACTTCCTTGAGAGATAAGGGACCCCTAAACCTCTAGCTTCAAGAGTCAAAGGGGCTTGTGTCCATGAAACCCACGAGCCTATGGTGAACAAGGAGACACGTGGTAAAGGGCTAATGCAGACTCACCACGGCTAACCCCCTAGGGCACAACACAGAGGCAGCAGACTGAGACGCCCAGTCTTTCCTTGAAAGAGGCCTATTTGCTTCTCCCACTAGCTGCAGCCCAAGAGGCAGGCTTCTAATTGAACGCATACGTCGTGACGGACTGCAGCATTCCCCCAGAGACCCTAGAGGACAGCGGATGCTATTTTTGCGCTCTTCCTCGGGCTCACTCCAGCATGCCAGTCCCGCCCAGACAGGAACTTAAGCACACGTCTGGCAATCTGGCTTGGGGGGGCTACTGTCCAGGGGATGCCCCTTCACCCTCTGGCTCTGCTAGCCAACGGGGCTTCATTCTCAGGTGTCACGGGACTGTCACAGACAGAGAAACTGTTCTTAGCCAACTGTCCCCACCACCCCACCCCGGGCATGGCACAGAGCCCACATGCAGAAACACTCCATCCTGTCTTAGAAGAGGCCTATCTGCTCCTCTTAATGGCTGCGGCCTGAAAGACCAGCTTCTAACTTAGACATGTGGAGGGGCAGATTTGATACTCTACAGAAACCAGACAATGCGATCTTCACCTCTCCCTCTGCTTCACTCCAGGGCACTGTTGTCTCCCGTAAAGGAGCTTCAGCACGTGTCTGGTGCCCTGCTTTGTGTAGCTACTGCCCAAAAATGCCCCTTGATCTGCGGGCTCTGGTAGCCAGGGGGGCTTCTGTTCCTCCATCCTATGGGACTATAACAAACAGAGAAACTGTTCATCAGCTATCCATCCCCCCAACCAGGGTACAGCACAGAGGCAGTGCACAGAAACACCCACCCCACAGTCTTCCTCTGAAACAGAGGGCCCAGCTTCCAATTAGCCTGCATCTAGGGGCCGACACTGACAGATCTCGGCACACCATCAACCACTGGGAGCCACTAAGAACAAAGAACCCTGCTTCAGCTACATCCACAGTTCCCAGACTATGGAAAGAGCCCAGATGTCCATCAACTGATGAATAGACAAAGATGTGGTGTGTGTGTGTGTGTGTGTGTGTGTGTATATATATATATATATATATATATATATATATATATATATATGCAGTGGAATAGTACTCATTTTTTAAAAAATGAAATCTTGCCATCTGCCACAACATGGACAGAACTAGAGGGTACTAGGCTAAATGAAATAAGTCAGTGAACGAAAGACAAATACCGTATGGTTTCATTCCTATGTGGAATTTAAGAAACAAAACAGATGAACATTTAGGGGAAGGGAGGGAAAAATAAAATCAGAGGAAAACAGAGAGGGAGGCAAACTATAAGAGACTCTTAACTCTAGGGAACAAACTGAGGGCTGCTGGACGGGAGGATGGTAGGGGATGGGGTAACTGGGTGACAAGCATTCAGGAAGGCACTTCATATAATGAGCACTGGGTATTATATAAGACTGATGAATCACTAAATTCTATCTCTAAAAATAATAATACACTATATATTAATTGACTTTAAACAAAAAATTTTAAGAAAAGAATGCTACTAGACAATCACAAAGGTTTCAGAAACAACCTAGAGCTGGGTGGGGTTAAATGGTAAGGTCCATGTCCCACACACACCACTCCTTAAGACCAGGAGAAGTGGCTATTTCATCTAATGCATAAAAACAAATGCAGAGAGTCAAAGAAAAAGAAGCAGCAGGAAATATGCTCCAAAGAAAGGAACAAGATAAAATCTCAGAAAAAAACACTTCAATGAAACAGGGTTAAGTGATGTAATCTGATACAAAGTTCAAAATAACAGTCATAGTATACTCATCAAAGTCAGGAAGACAACAAATGAACAAAGCAAGGATTTCACCAAAGACGAAATATATGAAAATACCAAATAGAGGGGCACTTGGTGGCTCAATTGCTTAAGCATTTAACTGTTGGTTTGGGCCAGGTCATAATCTCAAGGTTGTGAGATCGAGCCCTGCATCTGGCTCCACACTTAGCACAGAATCTGCTTGAGGATTCTCTCTCCCTCTCCCTCTCCTGCCTGTGTGTGTGCGTGTGTGTGTGTGAATGTGTGTGCACACACCGCACATGCATGTGCATACGCACGTGCTCTCTCTCTCAAATAAATAAATCTTTTTTAAAAAATACTAAACAGAAATCATAGTGCTTAAGATTATACTAAGTGAAAGGACACATTCAATAGTGGGGTTCAGCAACAGGCTGTATGAAGTGTAAAAAGATCTTGTGAACTTGGTGATAGGACAGTGGAATTCATCCAGAGAAGCAAGAAGGAAAAAACAAAAAAAGTGAAGATGGCTTAATGGACTTATGGGACACCACCAAACATTAGAGGGGTCCCAAAGAAGAGAAGGGGGCAGAAAACATATTTGAAGAAATGCTGGCTGAAAACTACCCTAACCTCAGGAACAGGGACAGACATCCAGGTCCAGGACACCCAGAGAGCTACAAAGAAGAGGACTCCAAGGAGACCCAAGCCAAGACACATTATAATTCAAGCATCATACGTTAAAGACAAAGAGGATTTTTAAAACCGCAAGAGAAAAATGAATTGTTACATTCAAGGGAATGCCTGTAAGACCATTAGCAGATTTTTTTTAGAATTTCACAGGCCAGAAGGGAGTATCATGTTATATTCAAAGTGCTGAAAGAAAAAAACTGCTAACCAAAATACTCTATCCAACAAAGTTGTCCTTCAGAAATGAAAGACAAGAGTTTTCCAGAGAAGGAAAGCCGAAGGAGTGTAGCACTAGATTGGCTTTGTAAGAAATGTTGAAGGGAACTTGTGCTCTCTCTTGCTCTTGCTCTCTTGCTCTCTCAAATGAATAGTATCTTCAAAAAATGTTACGGGGGGGGGGGGGCGCCTGTGTGGCTCAGTGGGTTAAAGCCTCTGCCTTCAGCTCAGGTCATGATCTCAGGGTCCTGGAATCGAGCCCCGCATCGGGATCTCTGCTCAGCGGGGAGCCTGCTTCCCCCTCTCTCTGCCTCTCTGCCTACTTGTGATTTCTGTCTGTCAAACAAATAAAATCTTTAAAAAATGTTATAGGGACTGCTTAATTTCACACAAAAGGACACAAATAACTGGAAAACATTAAAGTATAACTCTCACTGGTGATGGTAAATATATAGGTAAATTCAGAGTAATCTAATGTAATGGTGGTGGGTTAATCACTTATAAATTTAGTATGAAGGTTAAAAAAAAAAGTATTGGGGTGCCTGGGTGGCTCAATCAGTTAAGCATTCGACTCTAGGTTTCAGCTCAGGTCATGATCTCATGGTCATGAAATCGAGTTCTGCATCAGACTCCATGCTCTGCGCAGAGTCTGCTTAAGATTCTCTCCCTCGCCTTCTGACCCTTCCCCACACTCACACTCATGGGCTCTAAAAACAAATAAAAATATCAAAGTAGTAAAAATAACTGTAACTACAATAATTTGTTAATGGATACATAAGACAGATGTAAATTATGACATCAATAACAAAATGTGGGGGTGAAGGTCAAAATATAGAGGTTTAGAATACATGTTAACTTAAGTTGTTAACAACTTAGAATAAACCATTATAAATTTAAGATGCCTTTAAGTGAGGCTCATGGTAACCACAAAGCAAAAACCCACAGGAGATACACACACACACACACACAAAAAAGGCATCTAAGCATACTACTCCACAAAAGCATCATATCACAAAGGGAGAGAACATAAGAAAGGAACAAAGGAATTCCAAAACAACCAAGAAACAGTAAATGAAATAGCAGTAAGTTCATACCTATTAATAATTAGTTTAAATGTCTGAGGACTAAATTTTCTAATCTAAAGACATAGTGTGGTTGACAATATTTTTTTTTTTAAAAGGACCCAACTTTGTGCTGCTTACAGGAGACTCACTTTAGCATTAGGGGCACACACAGGCTGAAAGGCAGGTGATGGACAAAGATGTTCCATGTAAATGAAAACCAAAAGAAAGCTTGGGTAATTACACTTGTATAGGACCAAGCAGACTTTACAACAAAGACCACAGAAAGAGAAAAAGAAGATCATTATGTAATGATAAAGGGGTCAATCCAACCAGAGGATACAGTGTTTGTATGTGTTTATGCACCCAACATAGGAAATACATAAAGAAAAAATTAACGGACCTAAAGAGAGAAATACACAGCAATACAGTAGCAGTAGGAGACTTTAACATGCCACTTTCACCAATGGATAGATCATACAGACAGAAAATCAATAAGGAAACATTGAGCTTACACGGATATTAACAGAACATTCCATCCAAAAGCAACTCAATAGACATTCTTTTCAAGTGTACATGTAACATTCTCCAGGACAGATCATATGTTAGTTGACAAAACAAGTCTTAATAAATATAAGAAGGCTGAAGTCCTATCAAGCATCTTTCCTAACCACAGTGGTATTAAAGTAGACATCAGTTATAAGAAAACTGGAAAATTCACAAATAAGTTTAGATGAAACAACATAGAAAATCCAGAAAGACTTATTGGTAATAAGATGAATCAGTAATCAAAAACCTTAAAACAAACAAGAGTCCAGGACCAGATGACTTCAAATGTGAATTCTACCAAACACTTAAAGGAAATTCATACCAATCTTTCTTAAACTCTTCCAAAAAATAAAAGAGGGAATACTTCCAAATTCATTTTATGAGGCCATCATTAGCCTGATACAAAAACCATACAAGGACACCACAAGAAAAACCAATTATAGACCAATAATCCCTCATGAATATAGATGCAAAAATTCACACCAAAAGATGAGCAAACCAAATTCAGTAATACATTAAAAGGATCACACGCCATGATCAGGTGGGATTTATCCCAGGGATGCAACAAAGGTTCTTCATTCACAAGTCAATGTGATAGGCCACATTAACAAAATAAGTGATACAAACTATATGACAATCTCAACAGAAGAAGAAATATACTGACAAAATTCAACAACCATTTATAATAAAAACTCTCGAGACAAGTTGATATATATAGAACATAACTCAACATAATAAAGGCCATATCAGATGAGTAAACAGATAATATCATATTCAGTGTTCAAAGAAAAAAAGCTTTTTTCAAAGAACAGAACAAGACTAGGATATCCACTCTTACTACTTTTATCCAACATAGTATTGAAAATTCCAGGTGAAACAGTGAGGTAAGAAGAAGAAATTAAAGGCATCCAAATTGGAAAGGAAGAAGTGAAACTTTTTATCTGCCAATGACATATTATGCAGAAAGAAACCTAAAAAAAAAAAAAAAAAACCTAAAAAGCCCACCAAAAACTACAGAATAAACAAACTTGGTAAAGTTGCAAGATACAAAATCAGTGTTGTGGGGACACCTGGGTGGCTCAGTTGGTTAAGCAGCTACCTTCGGCTCAGGTCATGATCCCAGCGTCCTGGGATCGAGTCCCACATCGGGCTCCTTGCTCAGCAGGGAGCCTGCTTCTCCCTCTGCCTCTGCCTGCCTCTCTGTCTGCCTGTGCTTGCTCACTCTCTCTCCCTCTGACAAATAAATAAATAAAATCTTTAAAAAAAAATCAGTGTTGTGTTCCCATGCCATAGACTAATAATGAAGTAGTAGAAAGAGATATTAAGGAAACAATCCCACTGACAAGAAATAAGTATTGGCAAGGATGTGACGGGAACCCATGGGCACTGTTGGTGGGAGTGTCCATCTATACAGACACTACGGAAAACAGTATGGATGGTTCTCAGAATTTTAAAAATAGAACTACCTTATGATCCTAAAACTCTACTTTTGGGTATTTATCTGAGGAAAATGAAAACACAAACTTAAAAAGATATCTGCACCGCCATATACACACCCCTAGGTCCACCGTAGCATTATTTACAATAGTCAAGATACAGAAACAACTGAAATGTCCTTCAATAGACAAATGGATAAAAAAAAAGAGATGTGAGATATATATATATATATATATATAATGAAATACCATTCACCCATTAAAAAAAAGAATGAAATCCTGCCATTTGCAACAATATGGATGAACCTTGGGGGAGTTAATGCTAAATGAAGTAAGTCACACAGAAAACGACAAATACCATAGGTTCTCACTTACATGTGGAATTGAAAAAATGCATGTGTGCTCACAGATTAGATACACAGAACAGATTGGTGATTGTGGGTGAGTAAAGGAGGCCAAATTTTCAGTGATAAAATAAATAAGTTGTGATATATAACATAGTAACATAGTAACTATAGTTATATAGTTATATTAACTATAGTTAATAATACTGTATTTCATATTTGAAATTGATAAGAAGTCAATCTTAAAAATTTTTTTCCTTGTGATGAAAACTGAACTCTGTAGGGCAACAGACGTTAACCACACTTACTGTGGTGGTCATTTTGTAATATACACAAATATCAAGTAATCACGCCATATACCTGAAATTAATATGATGATATATGTCAATTACAGCTCGATTGGACCATCATCATCATGAATTCTCAAAAAGAATCCCACTTATCATTTCATGAAAAGAATAAAATACCTAGGAATAAATTTAACCAAGGGGCTGAAAGACCTGTAAACTGAAAGCTGTAAGACAATCATGAA
The DNA here is from genome assembly GCF_002288905.1 of Enhydra lutris kenyoni. Classification (NCBI taxonomy): domain Eukaryota; kingdom Metazoa; phylum Chordata; class Mammalia; order Carnivora; family Mustelidae; genus Enhydra; species Enhydra lutris. The sequence goes on along the minus strand of NW_019154107.1, from coordinate 12,858,443 downwards.
AGATATTGAAAGATATTGAAGAAGACACCAATAAATGGAAGGATATTTTGTGCTCTTGAGTTGGAAAACCTAATATCGTTAAAATATCCACACTACCCAAAGAAATCCACAGATTTAACAATATTCTGTTAAATTCCAGCAACAGGGGGGGAGGAGTCAAGATGGCGGAGAGTAGCAGGCTGAGACTACTTCAGGTAGTGAGAGATCAGCTAGATAGCTTATCTAAAGATTGCAAACACCTACAAATCCAACGGGAGATCGAAGAGAAGAAGAACAGCAACTCT